>NW_020455943.1:3471261-3552480 GCF_003342845.1 Nothoprocta perdicaria
AAATGTCATAAGCAAAAAAAAAAAAAAAAAAAAAAAAAAAGACTTCAAGCTGTGACCTCAGAGCAGAGCTGAGCCGTAAGCATCCCTCAGCCAGCCTGCTGTAGAAAACAGGTTAGGCAGCAGGAAAACTGGCTCTGTACATGGCTGCAATGCTTTCAAATCAGGCATTCTGTGCTGTAAGCTCAGGGATTTATATCTTCTTAAATAGGCCGTCCCACTCAATGCTGCTTGTGTGCATGAAAATATGAAGCATTTCACTGCAGTCACTTTATGCAAGAAACTGTCCCAGTCATCTCCACAATCTCTGTCACCCTGCTCTGAGACTAAAGAATGAGCACAGCATGCATAATTCAGGCATTAAAATCTTCCGCGCACTTCCTGCAGCCGCTGCTACATCCAGTAATGGGATATCGATCAGCTCATGGCTAAAACAATCCAGTCTAGGCAATTGGTTTACTGCAACAAACAACAGTCCCTCCAAAATCGGATGCGGACACGGGCTTTCTCCCCCTGCAGCACTCAAGCCTAACTCCAACATAAGTGCCATGGCATTTACATATTGCAGAGTGCTTAAGCTGGACTGCATATTTTTGACCTTCGAAAAACGCTGCATTATCATAGCATTTAATTTGAAGTACATTTCCCTGCAGTCTACCCCTCCTTTAACTCTATGTGATACCAGAAGCAAGTATGGTTTCCCAGCTCCACATTCAAAGCACACTGAACCTCCAAATGCACAGAGCACAAATAAAGAACCCGAGGAGCTTTCTAGAGTGCGATGCAGTCTCTGACCCATATGCATCTGCTTGTTTGTACCAAGGGATTAAAGCCACTCTCTTGAATCCTTTTATTAAAATGTATACATTATGTTCACTCTGAATAAAGACCCGTGTACGCACCAGTGTCTTCTAGGACAATTTACATAATTTGTCTCTCACAGATCAATTAAAATGATACAAATCCTGAAGTTCCTACTTCTTCCCACAGATCTGAACGTCCTCCAGTTTTTCCAGCACACTCTTTTCCTGCATCTCCAGCACTTAAAGGTTCAGCAGCAGTTTAGCAGCTCTGCCTTCTGCCTCTGCCTTCACCAGCTTCTGGCAACCCCTCCCCTCCGACTGCCACATGCTGCTCCCTCCACACACAGCAAAACATGACGCCCACACAGAGTTTCAGAAGAGAAAGATGGGAGAGGGAAGAGAGACATAAGGAAAACCCTAAAGCAATGAATGAGATAAAACTCCAAAGCAATTTTTTACAGAAATTAATACAAATCTGCATAATCACTGTAGTCTTGATAAGCAGCACAGAGACTGAGTCACACTCAAGGGCTGAAATCCCTACTCTTGATAGAGTTTGGATCTAATCTTTTATCACTGAAATACTGAAATAAAGAGCTCATATTGTGGCTTATATGAGAAAAAATCAAGATGTTAGTAACAGCTTCAGTACATATTTTCTTCCTGGGATTCAAAAGGGTACAGTTGGCTAAAATAAAAAATCCTGACAGCATTAAGGGGATGCTCCAGACGTTCACGGGAGCCTGCAGTTGAGCTCAATTACCTACTCTACTGCAGTTGTATATATTTAAAGTCATCCCCATTAAGTTAAGGGAAAATTGTCTGGGTTTTTGGCATACTGTGTGGAAAGTAGAATGAATAGGGGCTTTTTCAGAAGAAAATAAGGGAAAGGTTTTGTTTGGCTTGCCTCTCACCAAGGCAATTGACTTTCAATACAGGCAGCACATGCCAAGACATGCCCATGCATTTCAGTGAGGTGCCGGAGGTGACACCAAGAGGTGAACATTTTCCTTTCTGGTATATCCTTCCTCAGTAGCCACAAGAGAAGTATACAATGACAAAACAGCACAGAATTTTTACTTCCTGAAAAATCAAAAACAGAAATTCAGGTTGTCAAGCTCTTCAATATAATATCCTGATTGCTGGGTCACTATTGTCTCTGGTGAGCTTTGGGAAGTTACAAACCAGATGAGGAAACTCGATACTACAAATTTGACTGCTCAATTAATCAGATTAGGATGAGAGCTCCACGAGCTTATTCTGATCGCACTCTAATCAATTACAATTGGGAAGTTTTGGGGAAAATAAGGTTCTTTTAAGGTACTACAGAACAGGACATGCTGCGCTTACCATTACAGTGTGGACATATGCCACTTTTTGCTATGCTGAAAGAGTGCTTCAGAAACAGGTGCCTGAATTTGGATAGTTAGTAAATGCCCACATGTGAACCAGACGCCTGTTCCCCATTAGTCAAAAGATTCTTAAAAGCTGTTCTGCCCCCCCAGGTCCTACTGGCTGGCTATGGGCGAGCTGAATCACTCTCACCTCCCTTGACAAGATTTCTACTGATGACTACCAGGCTCTAAACATGTAGCTCACATGTAGCTACCAACATGTAGATATCTCAATTCAGATGTCTTAACTTGGCACCGTATTCACCCCACATGTTGTTTAATATAGTATTTCCCTAAATACAGGACCAGGGACAGGGCATATTTTGGCACTTACATATACACATACATCTCCTACTGTTTTAATTCAAGCAGTTTGAAGTTTCACAGAGCCTCTGGCTAACTGCTTATAATGGCATCACATGTAAACTCCACAACATTAGTGCCATTTTAGGCAATTCTGTACAGAATGCTAATTTTGATCACCGAATCAGAAAGAAACTATGTTTCTAGATCTAATGAAGGGCTGAAAGTAAATTACATACTCAACTCAGAGCTGGTACCTCTATTTGAGATCTGATATGGACAACATATCCATGCCGATGTAATTTTGCCCAGTGGTTTTGTAATAACACAGCTGCAAATATTTCATGTACAAAAATAATCTTAGAATTTCTTTAACATTTACATGGTATTTTGAAGTTTATATGCAATTTTGCAGGTTCCTCAAAGCAAGGCTAGAAGTTCTGGGTGAAAAAAGGTCACTAAGTCTTCCCTGCACTGAGGACTTCATAAGAAACATAGACAATAAGAAAAATCAGAGCTACTTTCTTTGGAATATCACGAAGATAAAAAGGACTTTTAGCATCCAGATGGATAAAGTCTGAAAACTGAAAAATTAATGCTTTGTTAAAGTTACCATTATAAGCAAACACAAGTATGTATACTTGCAATAGGTGCATTTTCTTTATATTAAAATACTGCTTAAGAGTTCACTATGATAGGCACATACTCCAAAGAAATTAGACAACTGATGTTGACAGAACATTATACACATCCATTTGTCTTTATTTTTTAGCATTACCTGATTTGCTAATGATGAAAAACATGTTATGAAAATGCTCTATTCACCTTGCTTATTAGCATGGTTCCATGTTTCCAATACAAATAACTTAAAAGCCTACAACAGATCACATCAGGTGATGACCTTCTCATTATCTCAAGCTCACAGTCATAGATGCAAGGATATACTCTCCATCACAAGTACTAGTTGCAGTGCACTACATCCAGCCTCCCAGCTGTCACAGAGCATTACCCTTTCAGAGCAGAGACTCCAAACTTAGGAACCTTTTACACAGTTGGAAATGGAAAAGTGCTTAGGCACTAATTTTAAAACACATCTTAGGTTTTAAGATGTGCTATACTGAGGACTGTCTGGACCTCTCAGTTTCAGGATCCCATCTCTAGCAGAGTATGTTCTGCAAGCACAAAGCCGTTTGTGCAGCCATTTCTTGAAGACCTATTGCACTTCTTCATTGTCTTTGAACACTGGTTGTTCAAATTCCACCATGTTTCATACACCTCATTCTGTTATTCTTTTGTTGTTCTCTCTTCCTGTTGTCCTACATCAGCCTTGGTCATCAACATTTGTTTCTTCTGCTCCTGATCGGACCATAAGAAAATGCCTTACTCTTTCACAGTGAATTCTGTCCTCATTTACTTTTTCTAGCTGAATAACTTCCCTTCTACTGTTTAACTATCTCAGCCATAATGACTGTCACATCCTTGAATCTAGTTCTCAGATCCTTCTGTCCCTATTTGTCTTTTCTGCATGACTATTTGTCAACCAGAAATCTTAAAAAATAGCAATGTGATTTTCTTCTACTTTGCTTTCTTTTCCCTCTCTCTACTCCATCACGGAAGCACACAACGTTTGTGCCCAGTACTGCTCCATGTTCCACCATACTCAGAGCCACAACTGCTTCACACAGTTTTGTGTAAAAGATTTTCTTCTTAAGTCCTCATGTCCCCATCCTTGCCTGCTTCCATTCCCATATCTCCTTTTTCCCTTTTCACAAAGCTAACATTCCCCTGTCATTCTTCTTAACCTCATTCGCTTCTGCAGACACCAGTACATCTTCCTCCTTTCTTTCAGCTCTTCATAGATTTCAAAGTAGTGAATGGAGTTCCTCTGCTCAGTTCCTACTGAGTTCATCTTTTGCATTCAAAAGTAACAGCTCTTTAAATTTTTAGTATTTGCAGTTACCTAAATATTGTAGTAACTAGGCTCATTCTTCATTCTTCCTGACATGTCAAGCACTTTTTTATGGTCAAGAGATCCAAGTTCCCTATTTTTTTTTTTAACTCTGGCTTCTTTTACATATCTTATCCTAACCTAACTGTTGCTCTGGGTGTCATTCAAAGGCGTAACTTCCCTGTTTGATAAATTCGGCTCTTCCACATTACAGTAGGCAACAGTTCTGGAGGGCATGCACCACTAAGCGGATTGGGAATCTAACAGGGGTTATCTAATAGAATCAGAGGAGTCAGGAACAGAATTTGTGCAAATCTACAGTTCTTTTCAGAAGACATATGAGGCTGGAGGCTGACAGAAGTCAAGGGTGTTGACTCAGTCATTCAGGCTGAAAGCATAATTTTGCTCCTGTATGGAGAACTTTACTAGCCACACTTAAGGCATGTTCTCCACAAAAGAAGTGTATATTCTGCTTTAATATTTATGTCAGTGTTCACAGATATCAGAGATATCGACTATATTAAAATGTCTTCTTTTATCACTTTAAGCAATAAATATATTGAATGTAATAATTTAATTTGTTTGAAAATATAATTGTATCCAAACTATACATACTATATTCCATTCTTTTATTTTATAGCTTTAATATAACATACTGTATAGTAAACATCATATATAATATATATAACATGTTATTACAGTTAATATAACAGACTATATTCTATTATATATATTATTTTTCAAGCAGTTTGCTCTATTTTAGGAACTATCTGCCATATTTCAGGTTTAAAGAGACTGTATATACTGACAAAAATACTACTGTGTATATGTTCTCTATAAACACTCACTAAGCCTTCTTTTTCCTTCTGCGAAGGTCATCCGTATGACAAGATGTTACTCAAAATGTCATTTTCCTTTGAAGAACTAACTACACACACAGGGCTGGAAAGAATCATACTTTTATGTTCTCTTATGGCTTTGTTTGCAGACAGCAACAAAGGCTGTATCCAAGATAGCAGGCAACACTTCCCTTCAAACGTTTTCCCACACTTGCAAAATGATTTACTTCAGATTGCTGCTGTTCCAAAACTAGCATAAAGTACAGCATGACTGGGAGTACATCCTTCAACAGACGGTCCATAAAACTGTCATGAAAATACTTGACTACAGTCTTTTTTTCATCTTATTTTCTGATTACATCATTCTCTTCGAACCTAGACCCCTACAACATCCGGACCTATGCAAAAGTTTTGAGCTTCTGTACTCAGCAGAACTTACCCCTCTGATCTCTCATTCTCCTACATCCTCCCCAAAGCTTGTTTTGCACTCTAATGTAAATACTTTCTCTTTGATGTTACTGACCCTAGATTGATTTTTCTATTCATCATTACTAAAGAACTCTCTTCTTCCAGTATCTGTCTTCACCATAGCATTGGTCTTCACTCATCACTCTAACAAACTACATTACTGGCTAAACAAAGCAAGCTGCTCTACCTGACCCAGCTGCCATTCCCTACAGGGCAACCTGCCCTTAAAGCCAGACCGTCCTAATATTCTCATCCAAAAGCTTGGAAAAATTCAGGGAACACCACAGGAACCAACTGAATTATGTGTTTTGCTGAAAACTGGAAAAAAAATATCCGTGAGTGCAAGAAGAAATTCAAGCCTACTGCCTGCACATAGCGTAGCAACGTATCAACAGCTGCCAGCTCTCTAAGTGCACAGCTCAAGCCAGTGAATGTTTCCACTTGACTGAAATGTTTTCTCTACAAGCAGTTTGTCACACAAACAAGAGACAAACTGTTGCTCCAAATCGTGCTGGGGTCACTGAGGAGAAGAGGGATCTGCAGCTGGGGAGTAGCCAGAGGGGTTGGGGAGACGGGAGCCCAGGGTGACAGTGGGGCCGGGCAGGGCCCTCATGGGGGGCACCAAGGAGGCATCCTCCGAGCTCCTCAACAAGCAGAGTGGATCTGGGCTGGCAAAAAAGAGGGTCAACTAAGAGACAGGATCACCCAGCAGGCCACAGCGACAGGCCGGCACCAGGGCCCACCAGGAAACCAAGGCCTGGAAAGAGTTCCCAGAGCAAAGGGAGGAGACACCCGAGAAGGCTTCTCGCATCTCACACACAAATCTGACTCCAGGTTAGGCAGCTCCACCAGAGCAGAGTTGTTCTCAAGCACCGTGAGCTAATATCCCAGGAAAGGGAAGGGGTTGCAGAGGCTTTTGGTACACTCAGAGTGCTGATATTTATTTTGAGAAGGAATGAAAAATAACAGGATTTTCCATGAAGAATGAAGATTGTTGAGGGGAGTAAAAAAATGGAATAAATAAATAAACTAAGCATTAGGAAAAAGTATCCAAATTGGTTGATACTTGGTCTTAAGCTACAGGAACAGAATACATGGAAAGAGCATGAAACTGGTAGGCTTACCAAAAATGTCAATGGCATCAGCAGAACAGCAAGTGAGAAAGATTAACTGAGCAGCTGAGGACAAGGGGCCAATGTGGGAATTATAAGTGACAGCCCTAACCAAGGGAGGTAGCAGCCCTAAGAAAAATGAGTGGAAATGAATAGCAAAAAAGATTCAATGGCGAGCAAATAAGTAGGAGACAAGACAGAACTTAAAGAAATTAAAGATCTTTTATGGTCAAGATTAAAGAGAGGAGTGAAGAGGATGCAAGGTTGCAGAACTGCTTGTAACGTGGGTTATTTTCTTTTGTCTTCTGTTTCCAGGCAGCCATGGTGATAAATTTTTAACTTTAAAGTGGTTTTGACACCTTCAGAGAAGGAGTGGATATCAAGCCTAGAAGGGCTGAAATCACAGATAGCAGAATACGCCATGCCTGCCCCTGGCCTCCCTGCAGTACGCAGCTCTACAGAGCTCTGCTGGGTTCCAACTTGGACCTACAAAGACAAGGTCCCATGTACCAAATCAACCTCAGAAATAAGGAACAACTTAGCCATGAAGGGAGAACCTACAGGCTCAGGTGAAAAAAGGTGCCCTGACAAAGTTTTTTGGATAATAAACCTTCAAGACAATTTTTACTGCCTGCAGCAAATTAACACTTAACAAAGACCACAGTGCTCAGAAGAGCTTTTCTTCTCCTCCCTGGGTGACACACATGTTTGTGTTTTTTTGTCTGTGTTCTACTTGGCCTGCTCTGCAAACTGCTCAGGAAAGACACATTGCACAGCTCTTTCTGAATGGCTTGCCATCATCTTCATCTTACTGATGGAGAAAGCAAGGATGTTTCCTCACATAATAACCCACTTATGTGAGAAGAAATTAACTGATTTGCTTGCTGAATTTTTATCCATTCCCTGCCTGCTGAATTTTTATCCATTCCCTGCCAACTCTGCAGCTACACTTTCCACTGAAGCAAAGGCAAGTCTAGTCCCTCATAAACAGTATGGGACAGTATTTGCATACATGTAAATGACAGGAAAACCCAGGTGGGAGACCAGTAGTTATTCTTCACCTGTATGTCAAACGCGCCAGTCAGTACCACCCAGTATTTTCAAATGCAGATCAGCTTATATCAACATCCTGTCAGGAAAGGAGGAAAAGTAACATAAAATAAACAGAAAGCCGCCTCCTTTCCTATCACCAACAGGCTGAGTTGTCAGCGACAATCAGCATCCTCTTCTTCTCATCACCAGCGGGCAGCCCTCTCTCTTCAGCAGAGCGCGGCTTTTGAGCGTCACCTCCAGTTATTCACAGTTCTCTGAATGAACAGATGCTCCCCCACATAACAGACACCATTAGTCTTTTCTGACTAAAAAGAAGATAAACATATAAATATAAATGAAAAAAGCTTTTTTTTTTTTTTTTTTTTTTTTGTCTTTTGAAACACTATATTTCTCCAGCTAATCATAGACCAGTCGTTCAGGTTCTCCTATGAAGGATCTTCCCCTAGATCCATTCCTAGGTCCAACTCATCACCTTTGAATCCTCTGCCTTCAGAAATTCTCTACAAAACTACTAACTGCAAACACACATATACCAACCTTCTCTTACTACTTTTAGACATCCTCATGCAGCTTCACTGCAGTGTGAATAGTGGTGTGATCAGTAATTAAAGAAAACTTCAATGAAAGTAGTAGCTGTGCCTTGACAAATATGAGGAATACTTTTCACGTGAACAGTTATAGTACGTAAGACTGAATACTGTGCTTTATGAAATACTAAGAACAGAAAGAGATACCTGTTGCAAAACCAGCTTTTTACAGCTCTCTAACAAACTATTCAGGAAAATAATGGAAAACTGGGTCCTCAGCAGTATAAAAGTACAGCTTTAATTTTTAAGCTTTAAGTTTAAAAGAAGTTAAAATGCTAACAGGAAACACAGTGTGTCCTTTCTGACAAAAATGCCCAACATACTTCGAAGAAAGAGAAGATGTGAATTCCCTCAGGGGGACTTCAGCAACCCACTGTAACCTGTCTGCGAAGATGTGCAGCAACATGCCTATCAATATATCAGTTAGGAACAATGCTTTCAGTTAATCCAGGTGAAAGTCTTAACTTCTACGGAGCATGAGAAAAGAGCATTTGTATATCTTAACTTAATTGCATACTTGGAGCTACAAGGTTTTCCAAAGTGATGGGGTATTTTTGGTACCTAAAGCTTTTACTTACAATGACACTACAGGCTACCACTACTGACAGATAACAAATCTATGATTGTATCCTGAAACACAACTGTAAATACACCATCTGGCAATTAAGATTTGACTAAATCTGATGCAGTCCAACTGTTCCGTAACAGTTTCATTATAGAGAAGTTTCACTGAATTTCACATAGTAAGTATGAATCTTTTCAAGCATGAGGATGTACTTAATGTGTTCTAAAATAAGAGAACTCCTGGCATATAATTTTAAAACTAAAGAACAGAATTTTTCCATTGAACAATGAAATATAATTGTATTTAGTGCTCTTTAAAGATGAAAAAAAAGAAGTTACTCTTCAAGTTAAGAGTTGGCCATGTTCTATCTCTCTGCTCTGTTTGCCATGTCCTTCCTGCCAATAAGGAATGTAAAAGGTTTCATCCCTATCAGGCTGAGTAATGTCCTAAGATAACCTGACAACAAAGAAAGACAGGAGTCTTCTGGCCAATTCAATTAGGATTTTAGCAAAGTATTTCCAGACTGTTGGTATGCTCTCACCTCTTTAAAAGTTAGCAATCTTTTGTGATAGGAGCACAGAATTTGCTAGATGTCTCTTACTGTAGTGTTGCTGACATTTCCTAAGATGAAACAATATTTCTCATCTTGTACGGCGTACAAAACATGGTGCACAAATTAGTGACATTTAAATTAACTGCCAGCTTAAAAATTGCAGCCAGGGTTTACAGAATGATTTTCATCTATAGGTTAAAATCTTGCTTCAGATATAAGGGCAATTTCTGGTAACTTCATCAGGCCCATAGGGTTGTTGAACTCTGGGGCAACTTTGTTTGTTAATAATTAGTTACATTTACCTCAAAGATATTCAAAGACATTTGCTATCTCTGAAAAAGCAAGCTGAAGTTACAGTGAATGCCATGGATCTTTTCCTTAAAGGAAACAGTATGACTTTAATTGTGGCTACTAAGAGACACATAAATAAGACCAGAGGGTCTTATGGTAGGACATGCCTATCTAAAGCCAGATGGAGGAGATGGATTTACAATACCAAGCAGTAAATACTGTATTGTATCACGGTGGGGTCTAAGTTGTTCTGAAAAAATAAATCTGGATAAGGGACATCCTGGGCAAAGGACAACACAGGTTATCATGCAATACCCTCCTAATTCTGATAACCAGGGCTTCACCATCTCCTCTGTCCTCATCTCTGCTGCCATAGCGATATGGATGTACTCTGAAGGATTGTATGATGGTTTATTTTTTATGTTTTCAGTGTAACAATTAGTATGTTTAAACAACAAGGTGCTGCAGAGCAGAGGGCAGTCAGATCAAGTCTCTATGCTGGTATTTCACGTGCAGCAGAAATCTTCAGAGAGGAGAGTGCCACTGCTTCCCAGCCCACGCAAAGGCACACAGCTCCCCTGTGCTCCTACGAAAGTCTTTCACCCTGGAATTCACTTGGCCAGAATCAACTTCTGTGAGCAGCTGGATGTCAAGTGGTAGGGAGAGATACAGGAAATAGGGTTCCTCCAGCTACAAGGCAGGTAGGAAATATCTAAGAGGGTCATGAAGATGCTTGTGGTAAAGAATAGACCTGCTGTAGTAGTTACAATCTTTAGTAGTTACAGGGGCAACTGGAAAGAACCATATGAAGCTTGCACCATCCTGCAAAGTTGAAAAAAAAGCAACCTCCCCTGGGACACAGAGGAAGGGATTCATTCATCAAAACCTTTTATTTTAGCATCTTTTACCTACAGTTTTCTCTATTTAATGGCTTACAGGTTGCAATTTATTAATGAAACTTGTCTTTGGAAATAAAACCTTTTTGGAGCATTTCAGTATATTATGGGAAAAAGATAAGGTTATATTACTTCATTTCTCTGAACGATACATCACATACACACATTATGAAAAAGTTTCTGACTTCTCAGTCCATCACTTTGTTACCAAAGATTACTCTTTAATAGTAAGTATGCTTGGTGGTTTGTTTGGTTCGATAAACAGTTAGTCTTATGCAAGAAAAGAAACATGAAACTGATGTTAGGGAAAACTAATAACAATAGCAAGTTTCTGCTGTACTGGACTTATTAAAAAGATGGTAAGGGAAAAAAAAGCTTTTTATTTGTCATAATAAGAGGAAGACAAAAAAAAACAAAAACACTCCAGGTGAACTGAAGAAGAAGAAAAATACCTAAGTGTGAATTTTAAAAGGGTATTTAAAAAAAAAAAACTATCTGGACATAGAGCAACATGTCCAGACAATGGGTAATTTAAAAATATATAAATAAATGAAGATCGCCATGTTGTTCTCAAAGGAGTTTTGAGGCTTTGACATCTAATTCTGCGTTATCAAAACATTTCACCTTCAGGTCTCAAAGGATGTGCCTTTACCAGAAACAATAGTAACTGTATTATCAGTAGGTAATAAAGTAAATAAATTGCATTAAAATTGCTAAAGTATGTTTTAAGAAACACTGGAACTAAGGCTCTTATATGCTGTTACATCCACAGGGGAACTTAGAGGAACACTATTAATTAATAATTATTGGTATAATTCCCATATTAATATGATCAAGAAAGCTTTCAAATGCTCATTTTAAAGAGATAATAATCATCTGGGCCATGATCCAGCAAAGCACTTAAAAATTGCTAATTCTCATCATGAAAATGGCCAAGTGGATTTCAACAGGACCGCTTGAATTAAGATAATCTTGGCTTTGTTAAGCCTATAATGGAAAAATCAAGTAGAAGCATAACAAATGTAATCCATAAAATCTTTCCAGAACACTTGCCCAATCTCCTTCAGAGACAAAGACATGGGCTATACACTGGGGAGTTCAGCTGTAATTTGTAGGAAAGGAAAAACACAGGATCACACTGTATTGTCCATCTCAGTGACATGTGCACTTGGAGTGGGTATGATCCCAGCTGATCCCAGTAGACATAGACAAAAAAATTCTCCAAGATTCTGCAGTGTTTCTGGAATGGTTTCTGCCTGTTCCAGGCTCCAATCCTTGCCATCTTACCTGAAGAGGACAGGCCATACCTAAAGCTCCAAGTTTGTCAAGGTGCTTCAAAGTGCTCTATCTACTTCCTTCTTCAGAATCTTTTCGGTTTTGACTGAAGAATTTCTGCAGCCCACTGAATATTTAGCAAAAAATTACAGTATTCAGCCTAAAATGTAGGCAAGGTAGCTTGGTAGGTACCTTCTCCATTTGAAGCATGTATGGGGTTTTTTTTTTCCCCTCCTCAAATATAAAAACAATAGTGGTTAGTGGTCAGGGAAGAATTTCTCTGAATTTTTATAATAATTTTATAAATAAAATATTTAAATTGGATTTAGCTGGACCAGAATGAGTTATGAAGGATCAAAAGAAAGTGATTTTCAGCTGTGTTTGTGAAGAGCATGAATCATTTTCTTCCCATTTCTTTTCATTTTTCTATTTCTTAAGAAAGTTATTTTCAAAATCTGACCATCTTTTCATTTTACTTTTTCAAGATCTCCTTAATTCTTATTTCAGAACCATGTTGTTTTATTTCAGTATACATTTCATAAGCATTTCATTCCATAGATACAAAGTCAAATATAATCACCATCAGTATCTGATAATTAAAGCTCTGCCTATGCCAATTAGCTCTCGCTTGTACTATGCCAGAGAGCAACTTGTTCTAACTGAAATCTGCACAATAAAGAACAAAATATAAGAAGTTTCACATTTCAGATGTTTTGTTCACCTTCCAGAAACCTTTAAATTGTTACCTAACAGACTATAATTGAAGATTCTTATGTCCTTATTCTTCTCCATTAAGGGCCAGCCGACACTAGACTCTACACCAGTGCACACACCAGTCACCCAGGTCCCCATTTTCCTTCTCGCTACCCAGTACAGATTTCTGTAGCATCCTGTTTTCATTAGTCTTCACAACCACCTTCATGCTCCAATTATTACTGTTACTAAAGTAATGCCTATGGGTTTCAGCCTTCTAATAAACACTTAGAACCTTTAATCTCAAGTCATTGCACTGTCTACTGTCTCTTATTTATCTGAAGGAGCATGTAAGAAGCATAGAAAATAGATATCATAAGCAAGAGTCAAGAAGTTGAGACAAAAAAAATGCCATTTTTCTCTTTGCATGTTAAATAATGTTTTGACTCTATTAAATTTAATTCAATCAGCACCAGAAAATAAGACTTCAAATATCATTAATTGTACCGAAACTAATTATATTTGAGTTCCTGAAAAGAAACTGCAAACATGGTGGACGGTAAATGGGCTGTTTGACTCCTTCAGGCTGAAGGTTGAAAGAGGATTCAGAAAGCAAGTATAAAAAGCAAAACATCCCCCCAAATCAAACTGCCATCAAGGAAATTCCATTAATTCTATGCACTTCTAAACAGCACAAATACAAAGGAAAACAAACTGATAGTCTAGATTGTAAAGTTCATCTTTATGTAATCCAGTGCCGGATGATGCAGAGATACTTAACCAGCTACGGAACCAGATGCAATCCAGCTGTGCCCAGCCTGCTGAGAGACACCAGTAACTACTGTGGTTGCCTCCTGCCCTCCTATAGAAAGACTATACCATAGTCTTTCTGGCATGTACACTGGGTGCTGCTAATGCATAAGAGGTGTCAAACATGCCATGGCATTACATAAGCTAGCTCATATAATCCAAGCTATAAGGGAACAGAGTAAACAGAAGGATGGAACGGATGCTAGGAAAGGCAAGTGTTGCAGCAACTAGGTGACAGACAGGACATTCCATATTACATGGTTATGTAGACACTGTACTTCACTCTCCAGCCACCTCCTGATTCAGGATGAGACCCAAACACTAACACCTCTCTGTTTCCTTCTTCCTCCCACTCTCCTTTCTGCATTGAGCTTCTTTTTTTATATTTTTATTGAGCTGCCTAAAATGCTCTCTAACTCTCTGTAACGATTGCCAATAAAAGAACGCCATGCACACTGCTAGTTCAAACCAACCTTCCCTGTATATCTCAGCTGAAATTTGACAACATTCAAATTCAACTGCCTTTATAGAGCCAAGTCATTTACCTTTGTTTGGTTTTGCTCCTCTATTTCTTCCAGTTTATTTCAAAGAGTAACTATTCTTGTTAGAATAATTCTTGTTTGGGTGGAATAACAGTCTTTCTGCATCCTGTATCTCACCACCAGTCGTCTGTCGAGTTGTCCAGCACACTAGTGACTCAAACTGGCAACCACAGACCAGTTGCACCCATATCACAGTTGTGACTGACCATGTCTGGAAGCTGCATCTCTGACTGCCTACTGGAAGCCAAAATTGACAATCTTTCCATCACACTGAAAAGTTTTTTTGTTCACTCAGGCCGTGGAAGGCACATTAGTTGATTTTTGTTTCTACTGTTCTTTGTTCTGGTTTGTAAGATGCCCTAGGCCATTGAAGGCTTTCTAAGAGCAAGATTTCTGAACTAATTTTATGCTTTGTTTACTTCAGCAATTATTTATAGTACTTAAGTCCTTTGTCACAAAACAGTAAGCAAATATTAATGAAAATAAAAACATAAATTACTAGGTCTTAGAACATTACCATTAGCTAAATATTTAAATAAACTGTGACTACACACTCAAACCTGATTTTTGGGCAATGACCTTCTGAAGTTACATGCTTACCACAGTACAGTGGATGCAAATCTGTTCAAAGAAATATTAAAAAGATTTGTGGAACTGCAAGCCAGACTAGTATCAGACACTAAAACCATAAATGGCTTATAAATAATATTTCTACAGTTAAAATATGAAGAAAAAAGCCTTAGTTGTACTAAAAATACTATAGAAAGACTCAATATCCCACTCACTGCCATCTCAGAGGTATCTGAAAAATTGTGTATATGGTGGATTCAGTAATTAAACTGCTTGGAAACTGAAATATAAATATCACTTCCTCAAATGAAAAAATAACATAATGAGATTTCATTACATTTGTTGGTCTCAAAACATCTCATTTCCTACAGACTTGCATCCTAATTCTCTCACATTCCTCAACCAGAACAAACAAACCAGCCCTCTGTCCCCGCTGCACGAACTTTCTGACATCCCTTCTGGGCAGGAGACAGCACCCGCTGTGCTTAGCCTGCAGGTACATGGATGTCCATTGCTGCCAAAGAGAATATTTAACAGCTTTCCACCCAGTGGGCAGCTGATTTGGGTTTTTTCCCCTTTATTGAGCCACTGATATCATGCAACTTGTAAGAACTTCATTATCTGCAAGACTTGTACCCTTCCTTCCTATACTGCAGCAGCTAACTCAGCAGTCCAAAACCCAGCATGGAAGACTGACAGACAGAAAGTGATGGCATACACCTTTATTTCTTAGAAGAATATTTTAAAACATATATGCATATATATATAAAGATAAATAAAATTTTGAATGTTATATAAATACTACAGTGTGGAGAGTATATATAACATATATATAAAACAATCTTTGAATTGCAATTTTTTTTTTTTTTTTTTTTTTTTTTTTTATTCCAGGCACACATATAAATAGAAACCAATCTAAATGGGTGACTGGATACTTCAAATGGTTCTGTGAGCTTCTATGCTCATCTGCTTCTCAGGCTTCAGTCCAAGTGAAAACTGGATGCCATTTCTACTACAAATACATCTGAGCACAGCTGCAAGTCAACGTCTAAAATCAGATAGAACAAGGAGCTGAACTAGAGTTTTTCACAGGCCAGCTCAGAAACCCATGTTATTATTTTGTAACCAATTCCTTTATGGGTTTCATTTATTTATTTCTCTAGTTTTATCACGTAAATAAGCAAGTTTTACTTGCACCTGGTATTTGAAAAGGGCAAATTGGGATTACCATCTTATCTACTCTAATGCTGTCCGTTTCATGGGTTCTCCAAGATTAAATTCTATTTTGGATGACCTGCAGAACTCTGAATTCCCACTGCTTAAGATCTAAAGTTACTTCAATATTTCACTCCTAAAACCACCATAATCCTTTATTCTTCTTTTACTTATAGCCCCGAAGAACAAGTCCAGGTCTGAACACTCTGGACACAAAGGTAGCCTCACTCGTTTAGTTTTCAGTTAGGGAAAAACCTCTCTGAAATAAAATCTCTGACATAATTCTCATTCTTGTGCTCCTCATCGGCAAGTTTCCATGTTTCCATTCTCAGTCCCTCTCTGGTGATTTTTCAAAGGAATCATTGAAAGTTGAGTAAAATTGCTGGCAACAAGCCTCTTGTCTCAGCCATACAGTCATTCATTTGCTCTCTGTCACAATGTCCCACATGCCGCTTGACTATTGCATGCAAATTCCATTACAAAATGAATGCACAAAGTTAAATTGAAGTCAAAGGAGAGGTTGTGATAAAGATGTTCATGGAATCAGCATCAGCACCAGATCTGTTCAGCCATATTCCCAACCTGCACAAACATCATATGCTTCAAAAAGTAAAATCCACTTTTCCATGGAAGGGAAAGATTGCTTAGAAATATATAGTTGCCTCTCACACCTTAAATGTGATTCTAAAAACTAGTAGTAAAGTAACAGAGAGCAAGTTAATGCAGCTTGGTAACACCTACTCTAATAAATGATGTTCTCTAGCAAAGCACTTTGGTGCACGTGTTAATGTAGCACTTGTATTTTCTTACCTGTAAGACTGAGATTTCAATAACGTGTATATAATTGTCAAAGACAATAACATACAATGAGGTGACCGGTCTGGTTCCACACTGCTGGCCTGAATTTCACTAGCAAAACTGATAAAAGGAATCTGGGTCTGTACTTCACCAGAAGGGAAATAGCACTGCAGGCACAAAAACACATCCATACACAGAATATACATGCACATAAACATGGCTACAGGATAGCAGCATAGATCAATAACCTAAGTAATAGGCAGATTTCAATGATAAGCCACAGTTTTCATGCAAGCTCACCCTTAAGGCAAAATATATTTGAATGACAAAGATGAATCTTTTAAACCACAGTAAAATAAAACATACGATTTTATTCTATTTTTTTTTAATTCAAGACTAAATTCTGTTTTGAGCCAAATGCTGTGGTTGCAGAAGAATATTTTATTTTAGAAGACTTTCTTTTTGTCCTGAAACTCTGTCAAGAAGCAGAAGAAGGAACAATTTGAAGCAATAAAGTAACCTGTGGCCTACAGCAGTGACCTGAAATCTGCTGCCATTTCCTTTTTTTTTTCCTCCCCATGTTGGTCTCGTAGAGAGGCAGTGGGAATGATGCGCCTGTCAACCTGGTAGAGATGGGGTAAACAGTGGGCCTGCCACCAACAGAGCCTCCCTCCACACAGGAAAATTGCTCAGTGGATGTCAGATGTTTTATATGGCAAAAATCCTCACACAGATGTGCACAGTTCAGAATAAATATAGAGTAAGAGACAGATTCTGCAAGTAAGCTAGTTTCATCTGAAAAAATAGGTTTTAACATTCATATTTTTTGCTAGGGGTATAAACAGCTGCTAGAAACCCCTAATGACTGTAGAGAGCTGATGAGGAGAAAGAGTTTCTGTCACAAGCTTCTATTATTCTTAAAGAAGGGAATTACTGCTACAGAGATAAGAAAGAAAGATCCTTGCTAAAACCCTGTTTCTACTGAGAGGTTGATAAGCAATGGGTTTCAACAGAACTGCTTACTCCAGAAGGAAAAGAACAGCAAATGACAGAAATAAAGGATTTAAGAAAAAAAAGGGGGTATATGGAAAGGAAGAGAAAGAAAAAAAATCTAGAAGAAAAAAGAAAAAGACCTAAGAAACACTTGTACCAATTAGATCACCTGTCACTTAGTATCTGACAGCAGTACACATAAGTCATCTTGCACAACTTCACATCTTTAGCAGTTATTTTTGACAGAGGCCTAGAAAGAAATTTAATTTCAGAAAAAAATTGTCTAAAGTGCAAGCAAGCAGTCCCTGCAGGCCATTATTTCTTGGTGAAAAGGCCATTTCCAATTACTTGTTTTGGCTACGCAAATTTGTTTTGCCACTACTCGGATGAAACCTGTGGCTAGCTCTCCAAAAGTGCTCATGCATCAAAGAGTTTGTGGTGATTTGGGACTCAAGTCTATCAAGTACATTAGAAGATGCAACCAAAACCAACCTCAACTAGATATGTGGAAACCAGCTATGGGACTCATATACACAGCTTGTTTCCTGGAAGAACAAACAGCCAATACGACCGCTGGCAAAACAGAATTTTCCTCTTTTTCCAGCAGCTGCCAACATTTCCTCACTGGAGAGAAGTGCGGAGTAGACAGCAGATGGCCTCTCTCCCGTCCACATCTGATGAGTACCCAGAAGCAGAATTCCTAACACCTTTACTGGAAGTTATACTCGACTTCTCTGTGCTACTTGAGCAGCAGCACAGTGATTCCTAATCTAATTTACATTTAACAATCATCACTAAACTTAATGTTGTTTTTACCACTGACTGTTTTTATGGCATTTGCAATGATCTGTACTTAAGGGGATGTGAATTACTTTCTGAGAGATGTTTGAAGGTTCACTGGCCAGTATACATTTCATATTAATATGAAATATTCAAATACTTCATAAGGAGATATTTGAGGATCTCTTGATGTTTATATATATTTGATGGAGTTTATTCTGGATAGAAGAAAATAAAATTTCCCAAACCAAAGCTATCTACTTGAGTATCAAAAACAGGTATCATCTGGAAGAGACTTCTACAGTTAGAATCCAACTTGCTCATATGTATGTAGGAGCATATGTCAGCCATCTGTCAGAAGAGGAAATTGATTAGAAAATTGAAAGAATTAGAGTTATTTTTTTCTGAACGTAAAGTTTTTTTCAGTAAGAGAAATATCTTTATAATATATGCTTAATGTGATAACACATAATACTTTATCTTTGTCAACAAATACAATGAAAAAGATGAACTTGCCAATTAGGTACAAATTGTACAAAAAGGATATATAATTTTGCATCTGATTTTATTTTTCTGATTTTTATCTTGCATATTTTATCTAAATCTTTATCTTGTAGAAAGATTTTATTTTTATCTTCCAGAAAGAACTGGAAGGCTCCTTAATGGTGACACACAGAATTACTTCTCCAGTATCAATTTGCAGTCAGATGAATCTCTTCTTTTCCAGCTGTGAAAGCTGGCAACACAAATGCCATACAAAAATAAGCATCTTATTTTCTTGATTTGATTCAAATAGGTTTCAACTGACCTGTGATGTCTCTGACAGAGTCCCTTTCCTCTCCCTTCTCAAGAAAAGAAACGCTATCTGTGAATAAACCCCAGTTTTATGAGTTTTAATACTAAAAGCTGTATGGAGAGAAAGAAAAAAAAAAAAAAAAAAAAAAAGGCTAAGCATCTTTTAACCACCTTTGCCTACAGAGCACACCGTGCTGACCAGTAATTCTGGGTAACATCATGACCAAATCAAACTTCTGATCATCCGCAGAGATGGTCAAATAATCTACAATAAATAATGTTGTTTATGCGGGAAGCATTTCCACTGAGCAAAACACCCATTTAATTTCCCTTCACAAATTAAGGTTTAGGAATTATTATCAGGATTTGTATACAGAGTTTCAGTCTCCTCAGCTAATTTGTTTCATCAAAGTATTTCAAGTTTTGTGCAATTCTTAGCGCACCACTAATTGAATATGCTGTATGCCTATCCCTCAACATTTATCATTAGCTTGCTTTGCTTAAAGATAAGCAAACAGCTCAACATTGTTCCTACCAAAATACAAACGTTAAAAAACTAGTTTGTACAAGGCACACAATATTACTTGCGTCAGAGTAGAATGAGTTAAAGTAGAAGATGCAAATAAATTTGAATCCAATGATCTTATTTGGAATTACCGCATCTTTTCACAGTCCCAATGGTACTATGCACTAAATTAGAGCGTTTGAAAAAGTTTCCCAAACAGAAAAATAGCAAGATGGATTACCAGCAAGATGGATTACCTGCAATATGAAAACATATCAAAAGATAAAACAGTCACTGCAAATTTGCAACAGTTTTAATAGATATTGCTCTGTGTGATACTATTTGTTGAAAAAGAGCTGTTTAAAGAAATCTATTGGTTCTCTTAAAAAAAAAAAAATCAAAAGGACAAGTAATGACATTGTTGGGTTAGCTGGTGCTGATCCAAACCAGTTCACAGGTGAAGACTTTTCATGGAGGAGACAATGCAACATATTTATAGTTCTGCCAATTACACTAGAAAAGCATTTTCTTTTCACAAGCTGCTCAGTAGAGAATGGCAGGCCACTTCAACAATATAATTCAAGGATAAGAATGTGAAACAGCAGGAGCTGAGGCAGTTGAGTAATTCATCTCTCTTGAGAGGAATAAGACACGATTGCCCTCTCTGTACTGGCTGGCACAAACTCTTCAACAACAAATCTACTATGCAGAAAACAGACTGGCCTTTGTGCTTTGTTTATGTCTTTACCAAGAGCATAGCTCTTAAAATACTTAAGTAATACAAAAATAATACGCTATATATAAAGGGCAGCTGTACAGCAATAGAAATTAATATATAATAAATAGAACATATCATAGGGAGGCCCTCCAGTTACATGCTGGTTTGAACTGCCACTGCCTACTCTAACATATTCAAACTAAATTCTGCAAGTTTGTCAAGAAGTTACTAGTTTGACACAGTAGTTACATCCAAATACAGATTTAACGCTTTTACTTTTTAAGACATTACGATGTCCAAGAGGAAGAGACTGTATTTAATCTCAGTAGTACAACTGTGTGGGAAGCATTGCTGTTGAAGGTACAGGCAGTTACCTTGCTTGGAGTCTCCTCCAAAAAGTCTCCTCGCATGAGGTTGTACAACGTAGGCAAAAATTAACAAAATGCAACACAGCACCACTGCCACTGCTGTACACTCCGCAAATAATTTGCCTGCCTCTCGATTTTCTCTTCCAATAGATCATGGCCACTCCTATGATGGAAACATCCCTCTCCGTTGGATCACAGGAGAGGCGCACCCCGGTTGCCTGCAGCTGAAGAGCTGAACAGCCTTGTCAGTGCTGAGCTGTATGACAGGCCCTGCTCTGCTGGGGCCAGCTGGCTTCAGCAATCCCAAACATAAACCAGACACAACCGACTGGAACATCCTTGGCAAGCCTGAGCAGCTCCACAAGGTCTCAGAGCAAAAAGGGAGGCTGCAACGTTGCATTACAAGCGATCTGCATTGCCCACGACCTCCCTTATTTTACGTGACAGGTGCTGCAAAAGACAGTATCAGAACTACTCACTTATTATGTGGCCTGCTCTCTGTCTGCATCCAAAGAGCAGCGTGGGAGACAGTCAGCTTTCTTCCCCAATGAAAAGTAATGGGTGGGGGACTGTGCACAGAAATTACAACTGACGTGCACCTACCCAATATGACACACTCAGAATATGCCAAGTTGGTTGCCACTGCAAAGACTCACAGCACTACCTGAGGGAGTAGCACCAGGTACCTTGTCAGAGCAGGAGAATAAGTAATGATATACACTGCAGGAAAGCTAATAAGTAATGGTACATACTGCAGGAAAACTGGACACCACTGCAAGAGAAGACTTGCATTTCTACCTCCCATTCCTCCGTAATCACTTTTCATCCTTGATTTTGCTTTTTTTTTTCTGCTTGTTTCTTTTATTAATCTTTTTCCACCTTTCCTAATGGCCCCAAATTTCCCTCTCACCACTTTCTTCCTCCTCCCTTTATAACAGGATTGCAAACTATAATAGAATTGCAAACACAACTACTATTCAACTTTGGTAATGAAAGTTATAAATCAGAAACAGCAGGAGATACTGGTCCGTTTGAATGGAGACAAAAGCATCAGGTATATCCAGCTGCTCCTGAGCTGATTTGTATAGAACAGTAAGCAAGGAACAGTTGTTCTTTAATGAGAGAATAACAGTATGTGACCTGCCAGTTATGGGGTTGTTACAAAGAAAGGTATGATGAGAAGTACACGGAGCAGGTGAGCGTGAAGGGCAGGGTCAGTAAAGTCTATCTCAAGCAGAAGAAAAAATGTGTGGTAGTGATTTGATAGACCTTATCTCAGGTAAAATAGCTTTTGTGAAGGAAAAATATGCCTCATGAACACCCCTTCATGAAAACAAAGCTGTAATAGGGTGCATTTGTAAGTCCAGAAGACAGGCTGGCTCTGAAGATTGCACTTGCAGCAAGCAGCATGTGCTTCTCAAACCTGCAGCACAGCACTCTCCTCCCTCACTCCCACACAAGGCCAGTTACTAGGTTCTTGGATAGATATTGTTCATAGGAAGTTTCATATATTTTATGAGAGCCTAATCTCATTGTTTCAAGTACACACATTAATAGACTCTTGTATGACTCTAAATATAGTAGAATAACATCCCATACTTTATCTGATACTTGTCATAAAAGTGCAAAACAACCATTGGTTTCTAGGAACTCTGATCATGCCGTTGATCAGGCAAACAAATTTCTGTTAGTAAGGTGCATTTTAGTATTAAAAAAAAAAAAATCTTTCAAAACAGTGAAATGAAAAACAGTAGAACAAAAGAGCTGGCTCTTTTCAGAGATTAAGCAGTAAATCAAGGCCCACAGATGCATCTCAAAAACATTGTACTTGAAAATCTAGAACACATTTGGCTTGAAATCGTTTCTGCAACATATGTCTCTTAATGGGGACCAAACAAGATAGCACTGAAAGTCAGATGGTTTGGATGGTTTACTAGATTTAAACCAGATGGTTTAGAAACCACTTTGCCCAATTTCGCTACCACTGTGTACCTCGCTATTCAACAGAATTTCATTCTGCTAGGCTAGTAGGCTTCATCAGAGGCACACAGTGTTCCTTATTGCAGGGATAACATGATATTACAGGTAGACTGAAGTTAGTTTATCTTCAAATAGCAAATATGCCCTTCCCTGAGGTATGGTCTTCCAGCAATATGTTTGCATGGAGCCAGGCCAGGAAAGGCTTTGGCCTCCTCTGACTTGACTACCAGGTACCACACTCTACATTTCAGGCAGACACTGCAGAGCTAATAGATCCTATCTGAATAGCCAATAAAAGGGGATCAGGTCTTATGATCCTGTCTTCATAAGAAGAGAAATCTTTGAATCAAAAGCACTTGAATACAGACTTCACACCAAAACCTTAATGCTTGTATATTGCTCTAGTTAGTATTTAAAAATGCACTGTGTAGACGAGGTCAAAAACACAACACTGCTTTTGTGTCTTAATCCAGCACAAGTTTCTAAATTAATCATCTTTTTGCTCCATCTTCTACTGCACTATGGTTTTTTCCTTTTTTTTTTTTGCTAATAAGCAGTTCCCATCCTATCACCTGATCACTTAAACATTCCTATAAATAAATATTTTAAAACTAGATGTGAAAACTGAAAAAAAAAGAAGTCACCAACCTTCAATACCATGGAGTCTGTTTTGGTACGAATCCAGAGTCAGTACCTAGAACTGAAGAAAGACAGAATTCAGTCAGGTTGCTAAATTCACAATTTACTTTTTCAACTACTGGTCTGTGATATACGTACACTTCCATAACACTCACTTATGATCAGCTCTTTTCAGATGCTTTGTGCAATCCCTAAACATGTGGATTTTCAGTTAGTCCTATATTAAGACAATGTCAAGCATTAATAAAATCCTACTATAATTAAGCTTTAAAAGCAGAAAGAGATTGTGTTGTTCTAGTTCTCTTGACTACTTAATATGCAAGCCATTACAGATTGCCTTTAAAAATAAGTTTAGATGTACATTCAACTACTTTGAAAAATTCATTAGTATCTTACCACAAACCATTCACTGCAGAGCTAGAATTCTGCAGAAAAATCAACTGAAATCCTTGCTCAAATATACTATTACCAAATACCTCCTTTCTCTACTACATTTCATTTCCCACACTATAGTATCTCCTCTGATGCTTGGTATGTTCCTCCATCCAGTAATCTTTCTCAGCTC
Organism: Nothoprocta perdicaria; assembly: GCF_003342845.1. Lineage (NCBI taxonomy): Eukaryota > Metazoa > Chordata > Aves > Tinamiformes > Tinamidae > Nothoprocta > Nothoprocta perdicaria. Next base: position 3,495,317 of record NW_020455943.1, read on the forward strand.
TTCCAGCATGATTGAAAAAACCTTTACACAATTTCTGCTTTGATTTCTTCTTCCCAACCCTCCTCTGACTCACAGTCGCAGATATCACCCAGCTATCTTCAGCTCTTTGCACTTCCATCCTTATCAGCCATGGTGCAATACTTATATACTTCTGGCTCACTGGATGCAAGGTAACAGCTACACAAGCACTACTTTGAATTTTTCAGATGCTTCTAAGATCTAGTATAACACAAGTGCATAATGTAATGCAGAGTACTCTCTTCAGAAGCAGGCTACATAAACTTCCAGCTCACTTCCAGGACTGCATTGCTCTCTGCAACTGCAGTTCTTTGCTATTCTATGCAGGCTTTTTAAGTTGTGTTAATAGCCAAATGGGGAATTACTTGAGTAGGTGATTGTGAGGTTAGGAATCTTTTAGAAACAAGGTCTCCAATTTACACAGGTGTCATAAAAGACTCAAGCACTTAAGCACTAACTAAAGCTTTGCAACTTGTAGGTAGCTTAGTCAGAGTGGGCCAACTAATCTTTCCATTGAACTCTGGTTTATTTCAAGACAAAATCTGACCTTCCTGCAGTCACCTGATGACTGTTTACAAGAGTGTAAATGTGATATTTTTTCATAAGACTTCATTAAGCTCTTGAATACTATTTCTCTTCATATGCTGTATGTCTGTGCAAACAGATACTTCCTTCTTGCAGCCTTGACAACCTTCCCATTAAAGGGCACATTATCTCTAAAGTTTAAAATCACAGACATTTGACTATACTGAGAGTAGTGACTGTACTTCCGTGCTCTTCCTTCCTCCCCGCAATGATGGAGTTGAGCTGCTTTTATTATAAAATAACCAGCTGGAGGTGTTAGCATATTTGGGGTTTAATCCTTCTGCAGTTGCTGGCCTAGATAGAATATGAGGATATTCTCATTTATAAGGAATATTCCTATAAATTCTAGCCACTCAAAAACTATCCCTGAGGGTACATGGCCAAAAATAGCTTGATCATACACAGGTACATTCACAAGAGGACTCACTTTGCTATGCTTAATTTTAGACTCTATTCATAACTCAGTGTTAAGCATCTATTAGTATGGTCTTAGGAACTCCAAAAACCGGTTTTCAAACAACACATCTTGAGTACGAAATTCCTGAAGTAACAAGTTATTCAGTACAACACTGAGATAACAGAATATAATTTTACTGTTCTTCAGACATTTAATAGGAAGTTTTATAGGTTTCCTTCAGAATTTACTACGTGGGGTCGAAAATAAACCAAGACACTGAAAACTCAACCTCTGCACTCCAAACTTCTTTTTAAATTACAAGCATTTAAAACATGACAGTTTGTCATTAAAATTTCCTCCATTAACAAGATGATCTTCTAAAGTAAAAGTTTGAGAACTATTTCCTAATATATTCAGTGAAACAGTGAAAGTAAAATACAACAATCATTCTACACTTTTCATTATTAGTCTTCAAGACCCATTTATGTTATGTGAAACTCTGCAGTTATTGGCACTAGGCTTAAATTTACTTCTTTCAGATGAAGCTTATAACTGCTGCACAAAGTAAGGAACAAATACATTTTAAAGAAAACAATAGATATTAATTTCAACCTTAACAGTAGCCTGGGTAATCTAATCAATCTGAGTTGATCAGAACTAGAACAGCTCTACCATCTTCCCCATTTGTACTTCAACTCCGTAAGTTTTAATTTTACCCTTGGTAAACTATGTATTACAGAAATGATGGTCAAATTTAAGCAGTTGTAAAATTAAGGAGAAACTATAGATATTATGGAACTAGAAATATATTTTCTGAAATGTGAAAAGACTACAGAATAAAAAAACTAAGGACCATAAAACTTTCTCTTGAAGACAAGATCTTTAAGCGGAAGAGAAAAGATTTCTTCCAAAATGTTTACAATCCAGGCATTTGTAAAAACTTGGTGTTTTTATATATAAATATATTGGCTGCAATCCCAGAAATAGATGAAAACTTTAGGCAAAACACTCACTTCACATCATCTGAGACATTTAGCATTTGAAGATGTTTTCTGTTTTTCTTTGGCAGTTCAAAGCTACATCTTTATCACGCAAGGGGAAAAAAAGAAGTAAAAAAGGACCACACATAAGAGCATGGGGAAATCACTGTCTTGAGCAATAATTCTATTAAGCCTGACTATTTATGATGATTTGATGATATGTGAATCAATACTTTTTATTTTTTTAATTGCTGCTGTTATGAAGGAATGAAATTGATATTATGCCTTCAAATCCTGTAATCCATTTAAATAACAGTTAAAGAAGATCTGCAAAACCAGACACAGATTCGGAGAGGTGTAAAAATGAAAGATATCTGTAGGACTGTAGCCCAGAAACACATGGGAGACTGGCCCTGAAACTCCCTTATTCTCATCCTCCCTTTTCCTCCAGAAAGAGAACATATTGGCTCTCATTTAAAAAAAAAAAAAAAAAAAAAGAAAAAAAAGAAATTTGTAACAGATCACCCAAACACTGGTAGTTTAAATGTGCTTAGCAAATAATCAAAAGGTCTGTATTTTCCACAGTGTCCCCGTGGGCTTCCTGCACTTGCTCCATGTTGGCAAGTCCTGTTACTCACACGCTCACTAGGAACAGGCTGCCCAGGGTGGTTGTGGGGTCTCCTTCTCTGGAGGTCTTCAACCCCCGCCTGGATGCCACCCTGTGTAACATACTCGGGGTGTCCCTGCTGGAGCAGGGGGTTGGACTAGATGATCTCTAGGGGTCCCTTCCAACCTCAACCATCCTGTGACTGGGGGCAGGTCGGCTCCCCTTGGCTGCGCAGGGCCCAGGCGAAGGAGGGAAGCGCTCCAGGAGCGGTGACAACACGAGCTGCCTTCCCTGGAAGACTTAAAGACCCCCTGTAGTGCATTCCCCTTTCATATCGGTGTAATGAGCCCTACTGTCACCGTCAGTGTCATTACTGGTAATGGTTGTTGAACCGAGCCACAGAGTCAACTGGGAAAGTGGTAGTTTGTCAACCTACTGCTTTCATTTTACAAAAACAGGCTGCCAATATTGCATCAGGTCATACAGAAGTGTGATTTGAGTATCTCAATTCATAAAGTATCAAAGAGGAACAGAAAATTATTTATTTCAGTTTTATCCCACTTTATCATTTCATTGTGGCCTACAGAACAAAGTGAGGCAATTGGCTTAAATCTCCCTATATCTAAGTTTATGGAAATCACACAGAATTTTAGATCAGCTTTGCAGATTGACATTCACTTCTTCAGCCTAAATTACAGCTTGAGAGAAGAGAGAGAACTGCCATGGAAAAAAATACTGTTGAACTCACTAATGCCTAAGCCATAATGCTTAACGATTAACTCTTGAAAAAGCCACGCTCAGCCTTTACTACTCACTCAGAGGCACCAGTGAGATCAGCACAGGGCCTTTGATGTGTACAGCAGTGGCAAAAATAAGTCAACATAAATTAACCTCCACATACACACAGAAAAATCTTTTTTTTGTAATATTTATTATTCCTGTGATGAATCTAGTGCATAGGATGCTATAAGAAAAGTGTTTATGCAAAGCACAATCACTGGAAAAGAAACGTGGGATCAAGATGAAAGATGATTAACTGTAGAAAGACAGGAGTTAATCTACCCACTATCTATTTAGGACTGGCTTCTGATTGAGAATACAGTATGCATAGGCCTTCTTAAATAAAAATGTGAAACCTTTCATACATGTCAAAGAGCTTAGATTTTCCAAGCTATAAAGAGATATAAAGATGTCACCCCTCTGGAGCTATTATGGTCCAAATTAATATTAATACAGTAGTATATAAAAATATAAAAATGTGACCTTAGCATTATTAGACAAAACATTTCTAAAGGCTTACACTGCATTCAGATTTAAGCTTCAACTTAGAAAGGACTTCTGAGATTTTTAATGGCTTTTGTCAAAGCTGTTAGTGATAATTTGCTTCCTTTTCATGAGAATCCTCAGTAAAGCTTTCTTGTGCTTTTTCACCTAATCCTTTTAAGCATCAGTTTTCATGTGCCTGCATGCATGGCCTTTCCCTTAAGTCCTTCACAAAGAAAACCTCTTGAAAACTTCAAAAGGATTATCTAGTTTAGGTCTCTCTATATTCTATTATTGTATTAGCTAGAAAATTCAACTTTCTCTTATGATTTGTACCATAAGAAAATGGAAAAAAAAAATAGTAAAATGAGTGATGAAGCACAAAAAATAAAGCTAACAAGAATTTATATTCAGAAATGGACATGTATGCCTTCTCCAAAAATGCTAACTTTTATTCTCGTGTTGTCAAAGAAGAGAAAGGAGAGAAGAGAGCTAGAGAGTCTCTAGAGAAGGGCCTCTGGCCTACCCAAGCCACAAGAACACTGCTCCATAGCTGCAGCAAGAACACAGTTCCAGTAAAACACTGGAGATGTGGCCAACACAGAAAAACACTGGAAAACACTAGAACAGAGATCTAGGTTTGTGGGCTGAAGAATTCCAGTAAACAGAAACAGATTTAAAAAAAAAAAAAATCTTTCATTTTTTGTACTTTAAGTAACAATTCCTGTAGTAAGCCAAGTATGTACTTGAAAGTTTTTGATGCCACATCAGAAAGACACAGAGGAAGCACAAAAACACATAAACTCATCTCACACTACTGGAAAATCATAAACTAAATGTTTAGTTTAACATTAATTGAATTTTACATCAGCTCTCTAACTTCTCTTCCTATTCTTTAGGGAATTTGTAACGCTGCTCGGAGCTTATTCCTTCTGCATTTTCTTTTTCTTTTTTCTTTAATGTCAGGAAGCTACTTTAGTAAACACTTTCCTCATTAAAAAAAAAAAATAGTCACAATATCTACCACCAAGAGTGGTTCTGCATGTACTCTGAGAGTAGCAAACCTGCCACTCATACTTGTAGTAGGCTTTATGTTTTCTGTAAGAGTAATATCTTCAGGCTATAAGCTGTCATTCATTTTTCCTGCAAAATGCCACAAAGATTTTGCAGATATAACAACAGTGACAGTTTTTCATCTAAAAACGAGTATCCATCAGAGAACTAGCAATTTTGAGCATTAAACGCATTGGTTTTCTACAGACTGGGTTATGCCACTGTTGGGCAGCAGCAGGCCCAACTACATCCAAGGCTATCAGAGCACCTATATTTGGGAACACACTGAAATCTGTGATGGATTCATCCCACTGGACTGGGAGATCTCTGTAGTCCATGATCTTTCCAAGGAGAGCCACCTTGGACAGAAACTCAAAGATGTTCCCCACGTGATGGAGAACTTAGGAGCCAAATCATCTGCTCTGCCCCAGTTCCAGCCCATCTCTAGAAGTAGAAGAGACAGACAGTCATATCAAAGTGGTTGGACAGGATAATGGGAGATTGATCTCCCAGATGATGCATATATTGCATAAACCATCACCATTTATACTGGTAATATACACAACAGTGGCAAAAAGGAGTGGGACCTTTTGAGATACGGCTAAATGGAGGCAGCATTTCTTAAAATCCATTTTCAGAGACTACTGAAGAACCACTAGAACAAAAATATAGGAATTCCTGCCACAGGAAATCAGCGGGCAGATCATTTCACTGATGGCAGAATTTCTTGTATGGGGTTTTGTTTGAAACAGAGAAGCTTTGATTCTGTCAGAACAGGCAAGTCTGAAAGGGCAGCAAAATTTGAAAGTTAACCAAAATGCTGCCAAATACAATATTTGACATTTACAGGAACTTATGGAAACTTCTGTTTTTCAGAAAATATTCTCCTCAATATCTGTATTTAGCCATTTGACCTTGTAAAATGTACAAAATGGCATTTTGATACTTCTGCAAAGACTCAAAGAAAATGGCTTTTCTTTTTGATTAAATTGTCCTTTGTTTTAGACATTTTTCCAAGTGGTTTTGCTAGTACTGTTCCAGAAGCCATATTGTAAAAAAACTTCTAGCTCTATGTCTATCCATCTGTACACTACAGTACTAGAAATGTAGGAAGCTCTTTGTAACTGCCTTTTGATGTGAGATATAGTCTACCCAATCTGTTAACAGAGAACAAGTTGACACCACTCTGAACTGCAAACCTACCTCTTATCTGCTTTACTTTACTTTCAAGCATCATAAAATGAAGAAAATCATCCATTTTTAACTACCCTCACCACCTCCTTAACAGAAAATTGGATAATTAAATAAGTTTCTCTGCAAAGAATAGAATACTTAAATGGCAACCAATATTTTGCAGAAACTGATAAATTTTATTCCACACTCAGCATCAAAAAGTTGCTTGTTTGCCATTCATCACTAAGAGATCCTTTTTTTTTAAGTTCCAACTTCACTGACATATAAGTTTAAAAAACTGGTTAAAAACTGAGGGAAGGACAAATAACGAGATCATTAATTACTAGCTTTCAGTGACCCTGAGAACATGTTTGGGCTGTAAATAGATTTTTCTTATATACCTTGAGCATTAGACAGAGTAGGTTGTGTGGGGCTTCCTTATTCCAGCTGCATCTCATCTTAATCCAACCCCAAATGGATCAGGGCTTGCGTGAAGGGGTGGATTTCATTCACACAAGCAGAGAATGCGAGTTACATGAGAAGAGCATGAGTACAACAGCCATGCACACAATGGGTGGCATTGCAAATATACACCAATATATTATTAGGCTGGATTTCTGAGAGACAGTGTCAATCCTGTTTATCCATTAAAAAGAATATTCTTCAACACTGACCAGAGCAATTACTAACTCAAAGAAGGCTAGAGAAGCGGTTCCCATTTCAGACCAAACATTTCCAGGGAGGAAAAAACACGTCTCCAGACTCCTTCACTCATGTATATTCTAGAACTAATATATGTGCTCAGAAAGATAATTTGACAGTTTGGAAAAATAGCTACAACAAAACCTCTGCCAAAATGCAGGTATCAAACCAAACAGGGCTGCCAGATTGAACCACGCTCAAATGATACATCCAAGGCCTCCAAGTTTAGGTTTGTCAAAGACCAGTAAAATATTTCTGTTAATATAAGAAGGAAACCACCTTTCACCCTGGAGAGTAGTGTTAGCAAGTGTGGTCAACCTGCTAGGCAGACTTATGATAAAAACTCTATTCGCCTCTGTATATGAGACTTTCAATCTGCCAGTGTAGAATTTAATAAAAATGTACCAAGAATTGCCACAAGGTTCCAATCTAATTTTCGGTCAAATCAATAGAAAGAAGGATTGCTGAAAATTACTAGTTCTGCATCATTTAAGTTTTCTGATTGCTGACTTTTGGGCATTATAGCAGACTGTACCACACTCTATACTCTCATTCATCTACCACAGAAAGAATAATTCATTTCTACTCTGCAGAACGTAAAACTGTCACCATTTTAAAATCTATTCCACAGGCCTGGATTTACTGGGAAAGGAAAGTAGCTGCATTTGCCCTTGCTTCTCCCATGCGCAGCAGCAATTAAATGAATTATGTGATTCTTCATTACAGGCTTTTCAGCTAGTTAGTACATGTTCAAGAGCTGCAGAGAGATCTGAATTTAGCTATACTTACATAACAAAAAAACTGCTCCTTGTAAGCTACCAAAGAATTTTTAGTCATGACTTGGATATATTTGGGCTAGAACTGCCTTGAACTTTTTTCCAAGTAAATGGATGATAAATAACATGCAAAGTGTTGAGAACCCTATCTGGAAGATGAAAAGAACAATCATTGATAATTCTTTCTGAAATCCCCATGGTGCTAATTTATTCCTCTAACAAAAATCAAATATGATATTCAAAATACTATAATCACATGATACTAGTATGAAGCCTCAGGAACAAATATAATACTACTTAAATGGTATGTTATAAAAAAAAGTAAAAAAGAAAGAGTGCATTTGGGTTTTAACTTTTATTTATTATGCATGATACAACATAGAGGCTCTGAAAGAATTATACATGAAAGATTAAAGGCAGTACATTTTTATGTTTGAAATACTGTAAGAATATTTATAATTTTTATTATTAAGGAAGTACCTATAAAATAAGGACAGGAATAATGTAGACTTCTAGCAGTAATATAAAATAAATACCTTTTTTAAACCTGACGGACATCTTCATATTGCTTAACAATTCAATTCAGCGCAGTGCAAGAAGAAATACTTGCAATTTTTTCTTTGAATTTCTGCAAATGCCTGCAGAGTGGCACAACCTGTGTGCCCTGTAATCCTGCCTCCCTCCACCGCCTCAGTAACAGACCCAGTTTTTCTTCCAGCCCTGCAGGACCTTAACTGTGTCCCACGGCACTTGGGGGGCAGCCCCCCATTCTGCAAAATGCCTCCACTTCCATCATGCCCCATCCTGACACAGATCTCACCATCCAGACAAGGGCAATGAGGTCTGCACGGGCACCACCTCCCAGGCAGGAGGAGAAAGAGGTTGGGGAGCTGTGGGGCTCAACCCCACCACGCTGGGGCCATTCGCAGGCCTTGCCAAAACTCCATTCTACTCCCTCAAGCCTGCACGACAGGTCCCAACGTCACGTGGGAAGCACTGATAAACAGGCAGTGCAATGGCATATACCACTAGCCTTAAAAAGAGGCTCTACAGTAACCAATATGCTTTTCCTCCTAAAATATTTGTCTGGAAAGAGAGATACTGATGAAACCCTGAGGAACTCTGATGCTTTTTTTGCCCTGCTGTAAATCCCACATTCACATATAATCTGCTTCTCAGGTTAACAAGGCCAGTTTACCACTTTTTTTTTTGAAACTTCTCCAAAATGAATTGAGAGAAAATAGTTTTTAATGTGAAATTAGTCCACTGAGAACTGAACTAAATTGTTAATATCTGTGACATGAAAAACTGGCTACAAATGTCGTATGTTCATCCCATTAAGATACTGATCACTTGGGCTGGATTCAATCTGAACTAAAATTAAAAGCGTTTCTGTTCGGTTACACGCTCGCTGATCAAACTGGCCTACCATGAAGGCAATTTTTCTTCTTAAAAAGAAACACAAAATAAAAATGTTTCCACTAAGTCTAAAATGTCATACATAATAAATATGCATGTTCCCTTTCCTTCCTTTCCGCCCGGTTTATGCAATACTGATTCTGCTCTCCATTGAATGATTTAATTTAATGATTTTATCACGGTCCCAAGTGAACCGAAGTCTCGGCTGTGAAACCACCGCACACCATTTCACATGGTTTGGCACAATCAGCACTCTGCTCCCAGGAAACGCGAGCTCTGTTTACCACAGCATCCCCAACAGCCCCAGCCCTCCGCTTGTTATTAAGCACACACCCAGGGTTGAAAACTTCAAAGTTATGGCAGGAACATCCATTTAGCCCAGCCAGATCAGTAGCCTGATTTTTTGGATCCATTAGATGATGCTTTACACTAGCAGGGAGTCCTCTCTGTTCTGAAACAATATAATAAAAACATGAAAATGTATATTCTTATGGTAGGGAATACAGAGCTGGATTTGTATCACTGGGCTGATCACTGTTAACCTGTGAATCACAAAAAAGTTTTTACAAGCAAATGAGAGAAAAACTGGCTTCTGGCTCACTCTCATCCCCCAAAGGAGATATCCTCTGGCTGCTTTTAAAGCAAATTTATAAACTTCATTATTGATTTGTCTTTTTTCCTCTGATTCATTAGTTGTAATTTGGTGACAACCATTAACATGGCTGCCCTTACATGGGAAGCAGGCAGCCAGTTTAAATCCCAAGGCATTCCCTGATCATGTACTTGGTTAAGAAAACCATGCTTACCTTTGTTTTGTTTTCTACCCTTTCTCCTCTTAGGAATGACATGGGAATTCAAAATGAGAAGAAACACACAATAAGTCACTACTTAATTTTCTTTTGTTCTGATTTCTTAATTTTCTCATTTGAACATTTTCCACATCTAACACCTCACCACTCTGAGAATGAACTTGCTCATTTGACAAATAACTTTTCTTTTACTAGGCATGGGACTACTTTCTGTTTGACCATGGTGACACTTCGTCTCCCTAGTAAGAAAAACAGGAAAACAGGAATGAATTGAACTTTCTTGGCTTTCTTGGGACATACCCAGAAAGGAGCCCTCCCAGGTTGCTCCAAACAGAGCTCCGTACTTAGGCCTGGCTACCTCAGGCCAGGACCTCCTGCAGGCCTGACGCTCTAGGGCTTAAGGCTCCATTCCTCTGGGTCTTGGAGTAGGATGGATGCCTCAGAATAGGCATCTCCTTGCACACAGAGAGGTTCCTGCTGCAATCCCTTTTACCAAACCAAATCCTCTGAGGTCAGGAAATGACAACAAAATTCACAGCCCCATTCTGCTTCCTGGTCTTCATTATAGATGAAATTCAAGTTCCTTTCGATGGCTCTAGAAACTATGCTGCTTGAAGTATCCTGGCACTTAAGTCTAAAGGGCAATAGGAATCATGAGAAATAAATGCTGGTTTCATTATGTGATGCTATTTATAAGTTACAAGGATTTTGCTTATCTAGTTACTTCTAGAAAGTTTAGGAAGAAATCACTTTTTCCATCCGGGTGCTGACAAGACCTCGCAGAACATTAGCCAAATGCTGCTCTGACAGAAGTCACTGATAAAATCCTCACTATCAGATTGGAAGTAGGATCCTACACTAATTGCAGTTTTGACCTCAGCAGTGTCCATGACCTTCTAAGTTTTCCATTATTTTATGAAGCAGGAGCAGGTCCTTTATATTTTTATATCACCAGAAGTACTATAGGAACAGGCCCTCATTGCACAGGAAAATCCTGCCCTCCCAAGAATGGCACTTTGAACCCTGCCCTCTCCAACATCATCCTTTGAATGCAGGGAATGTATTTGTGTTCTCATTAAACAGCAAGGCCCCTTCATCAAATTTGCTTTAGTTACCAACACACTCATAGCCCTTCAGTTTCACTATTTTCCACAGGATTGTTCTGCTGTCCACACATTCCCAGCAGATTTTTTTCACGAACTAGCCCTTAATTTCCACTTTAATGGAGCCCTAATCTTCCATGAGTGACTCAGCTAGATATATTGGCTCAAAACAAAAACCACTGCTCTAAATGTCAGGTCAGAAAGAACAAGAGCAGCTGAGCCAAAATCTCCAAAAAGCCATTATGTTTCCTCCCCTCCTCCACTGTAACAAAAGATGGCATAGAAAGATTTTTTTTTTTTTTTTTTAATATACACCTGGAGATGATTTCTGCAGTCCATAACTTTCCAAAATAAAGCATCAAATCAAAAGATTCTAGCATTTATGACATTGATAATGCCTAATGTAAATACTATTGCCATTTGAGGAAGTAATTATTGGTTATAAATATCACTATGCACAATTATATAAATATAGATAAATATATATATAGGTATCTAACACGATTACAATAAAGTAAGCTCCCCAAGAGAGACTGTTTTCAACTTTTGTGAGTGGTCCAATCTTGCTGATTTTTATTTTCTCTCCTTTCCTCTCCTCTGCTTTTCTTTTTGGGATACTCAACAATAAAACCTAAAAGGTCTTATTTTCCTCTTCAAAATATTTTCTGTTGTGCTTTTCCAAACTTTGGCATATTAGCAGAGGGAGTTCTCCAGTCCCAGTGAAAATCCATCATGGTTTTAAGAGAATTCTGATAGAAACGTATTTTGCCAGACTCCAGTGTTTCCTAGCAGGCAAAACACAATTTTGAAATTCACACAATTAGATAATTGCTCCAAAAGCTACACTTAGCAGAAAACAAATAGGAGACAAAAACTTGCTGAGATTCACTGCCAGAAGTAAGGCACATTCAAACTGGGAATGCTTTTAATAGAAATTTTCCACAGTTCATTCAGGTAAGTGAGACTTGATGACAGCTGGAAATGGCCAAAACTTTACATGTAGTTTAAATTAAAACATTTAGTTTTAATTGATAAACCGGAGCTCAGTTCTCCATGTAGGATGTCCTCCAAGAAAAATATTAGTATTTCATGAATTCTCATTGCTCTGAGGTTTGAATCCTGTTCTGCTGCTTCCATATGCTTAATGAACCTTGAGTTACCTGTTTTATACTATAATCAACATTATAATCTCTCTGATTCTAAAATAATTGGCACCCTTCAAAACTGAAGCTATTTCAAAATCATGGTTTTACTCCCAGATTAGAGAATCCACTAGGCAGTTTGTTAACTGGATTGGAAACAGATATCCTGAAATCATGTATTTTAGTGCTGCCTGATATTTTAGACCAGCTCAAGGAGTAGGCAAAGTCCAGTAATCCTGGAAGTCTAATGCCTGAACCTGAAATGGAAAGAATAAAAAAAAAGGAAGAGGAAAGAATGGAAGGAAAGAAAAGAGGTTCAGAAGAAGCACAAGCTGATTTAAAAACAAAAACAAAATCAATGTGTGCATTCTTACAGTTATCAGCTAATTCTGCCAAAAAATCCTAATAGAGAATGATGGGGAGAAAAATACATCATACCTGCATCACTCTGGTTATTTATTAATGGGTTTACACTTCTGATTGTTCACCAAAACAAAGACTATACTGAGTATGTTACCAAAAGAATATGTAAAAGAGAAAAAGGTCTGTGAATCAAAATTAAAATAAGACTGAATGAAGAAAAGACTGCAAAGAAGAACACAAACTTTTTTGTTAAGCTCCTTACTAAATAAGAATCCTTTTTACTTAATGCAAGCTCTAAGAAAATTCCATTTCAACCATCTAGTTTTCTACAAGGCTCCAAATCGCTGCCTCTGGAGAATTAAATGCTAGACAGTTTCAGACAGTGTAGAAACTCTGCAGACAAACCAAAATCACAGAATCACAGAATGGCTGAGGTTGGAAGGGACCTCCAGAGATAATCTAGTTCAGCCTCCTGGGCTGCCTGTTCCAGGGCTCTGCCACCCTCACAGTGAAGTTCTTCCTCACATGCAGATGGAACTTCTGGTGTTTTCATTTGCACCCATTACCCCTTCTCCTGTCACTGGCTACCACCAAGAAGAGTGTGGCCCCATCCTCCCTACATTCTCCCCTGAGATACATATTGATCAGATCTCCACTCAGTCTTCTCTTCTCCAGGCTAAACAAGCCCAGCTCACTTAGTCTTTCATTATAAGACAGATGCTGCAGTCCCTTAATCATCTTTGTCACTCCACGCTGGACCCTCTGTTGAAATTCCATGTCCCTCTTGTACTGGGGAGCCCTTTATGTCTCTAGGACATGTCTCCCCTGTGTGATCTCCAAGAAGGTTCCTGTTGCACATTGCCTCTGCTAGACACAACTGTGCACATCTGGCAGCGTTTAGTGGGACCTCAGCATCAGTCATGCAGCTCGGGAGCAGTATGAGGGTATTTTGTGCATTGTGAGCCACAGAGATGCTCTCAGCATCATCAGCACTGCAGAGTGTGGAGCCACAGCCACCTGAATCTGTGAACTCTGAAAAAATTTCAGGAAAACTTTCAGCTTGCCCCATTTTTCCAAAGGCTTTTTCCAGGCCTGCTGAGAATTACATTGTACCTGGCTGCAAGAACACGGATGCAAATGGCAGCTGGTGCCTCCGATCCTCAGCGTGGCGGCCCCATCACAGGGTGAGACATTACCTGATTTCATCCCAGCCATAAAGACTGCTGCAGATCAGGGCACAAGGCAACAGGCATTTGTTTACACAAGAATATATATTTGACTGTATTGTGCTTAATGAACTTGCAGTCATGTTTACAACGCTTGGTTCTGGCAGAGTTGTCAGCATTCTGACTCACAGAAAATTCATATGATGCTAAATACATATGATGTTCAATATGATGTATCATATTAAATGATCTTTTAAAAAGACATACCTGAGCTATATGACAGTACCACAAGACACATAAAGCAGTTTGAAATGACTCCTATGAGCACATTTTCCCTACATCTCTTGGTTCCTCAAGGTCCAGTCTAAATTCCCTAACCACCAATTTGTTTTCCTTCCCCCCCCCCCCCTTTTTTTTTTTATACTTACACACTGCTAGTCTGCCATTTGCTTGGGACACGGGGTATAATCTACAGGAATATGTGACAATCCCTGCCAGCCTACACTTGCCTCCACGTCGCTGCCCCTTCTCCAGCTTTGCTGCCATTCAGGTGCATGGTAAGAGTTGCAGACAGGGACTACATTCATCAGATTCAAGTTCAGTGCCTTATCACACTGTGCTGCAGAAAAGCAGCCTCGCCACCTGAATTTGGTAGGTGCACTCAGTGGACTGCCTAACTTGAGCCTCTCGGCTCTTCCTACAGGAGCCAGGCCTGGCAGTGTAAATGAAGCACCCGGACACGCCACGGTGTGGGTGTTGATGCTGCTCACTCTCCCCTGGCTACTACAGCTCAATGAGTTGCTGACTTGATGCAGAACATATAGACACATTAGCTTGAATACTAGACTTAGGATAGCTGGGTTGGCATGGCACTGTGCCCAGGCCAGCCTAGGAGCCCTGTGTCTCAAAGGGGAATATTCTGTTCCCTTGGATAGCATACAGCTCCATATTGTTATCCCATTACAGTGCAGTACAGTTGCATCAGCTGGACATATTTTTGAACATTGTTACCCTCAAGGACATCTTGTCAGTATAAACAGATTGTATGTATGTAAGATGCTTATAAGATGTTGTCTTAAATCCTAACTTTATCTTCAAACAAGGAATAATCAGCACATGCCTATCTCTTTCACTGAATATCTTAAACCACTAATATCCACATTTTATATACAGGAACTGAAGTATAAATAACTGAAAAAAACATATCCTAAGTTGCATGCTGAGATTGGGATACAGCAGGGAATAGAACTCAGCTTTTCCATTCTCAGCCTAGTGCCCTACATATCAGACAACACTTATGGTGACAGTTTTGTCTTGCTACAACTAGCAATGCCCTTAGGTACATGAGTTAGAGTACAAGAGTGATGTTAAAAAGTTCTTGATGTTGGTTTGATGCAAAAGCAGGAAGAAGGAAAATACAAAGCCACAGGAATAACACAGAAGTGAGGAAATGTTTAAAACTGAGGAATATCTTGTGGAGAGAAATGCTATTTGTACCAAACCAAAACCTTTTGGAATTGCCCCTGCTTCCATTTTCCCACTTTCTCATATAGATGCGGCTATAAAGATTATATTATTTTGTGCTTTATTCATCTGTGCTTTTTTCTTCTGTTGGATTTGGTAATTTCTAAAAATAATTTTTAAAGTGTTTAAAATGAGACTTTGTTACAAGGTGGGGGTAAAAGCTCTTTTACAGTAACATACAGGTCACAATCTTCAGAAAAGCGGGTACTGCAGTTATAACTTTGAATGGACAACTTCCCTTTCACTGCAGGAGATGTTATATTTTCCATACAGAGAAGGTCTTCTATTTGGTGTTGAATTCTACTCCCTGAGAGCACTGATGAAAGCAGTTGGAATGTAGGTAACCAAACAAAATGGGTGTGTGTTTTTGTAAACATATCCTCTACCTTCAAAAGCAACTATCCTTGAAGAGGGACACTTGTCCTCACACATGTCCTGCGAATGATTCAAAACAAGAAGGAAAAAAATCCTGGATTATACTGTCTATAAATAAAAATGACATTCTGCTGCCTTCAGTGGCTTTGACATGTCAAATGAAAACAGAAGAATATACACGAATGAGAAGGAAAAACAACTGAGTAACACACTGCAGCCCAGCATTGTCCAGCTGTATTAATCTTTAGACTGTAGTGCTGCAATGTTTGAGTTTTATGCAGTACTTATATGTTATTATGAAGTCTACATAACATACTGATGGTCTGAAAAGGAGAAAAAGGAAAGCACTTCCCTAAAAATTGTGTGCCAATCACCAAACAGACTAAACAGGAATAAAATACACACATATGCACACACACATATACAAACTGCATAAAAATCAAAGCTCCTTCATTTTTTTCTAATGACACTTTTCATACGAAGCATTAAAATTGATATTTTATTTTTGCGTTCCAGAAGGAAAATTTAGTGAGCCTTAGCTGCAACATTCTGGGAATTGATGGGCTCTCTGGGAATTGATGTCTCAGACCTTCTTTTCAGTCCTGTTGCAGTCTTTGCTCTGTGGCTGGACTATTTTATTGCTTACTAGTCTTAGCACTCACCAAAGCCACAAGGCAGGACGTGACTTGCAACCAAACATATGTTTTGAGAACACCTATAAGCATAAAGCCCGATCACCTCGGTGCCTAGAGAAAAGCATAAATATTCTCTCCTACTTTAATATGCTTTGAAAGGTCATTGTGATAAACTCTCAGTTGAAGATCTCCAGAAAGTATTCATGGCAATTTATAATGGAAAGGCCCAAACTACTGGATTCAACTGCGTGGATGTCACAACCCAGGTTGCCAGTCATGGGTCCTGGGACATGTGGCCCCCCACAGCCTACCCTGAATGGGCACCTCTGGCCCACGAAATGGCTTGGGGAAGAGAAACAGCTTTAGAAGAAGCTCTTACTGAAGGCTAAACCTTTGGCAGCTTGTGAGGAAAACATTTAAAGCATTTGATCAGATTAGATATATCTGACTCCTGTAAAACGACGAATCCCTCACATGCAAGTACCCAAGAGACATTTTACTCCCTTCACACACCAAAGAAATACGTAGACCTAAACATACATTAAGCTTTGCCAAGGATTAGAGAGCATGTTTGAGTTGCAACTCCAAAGCAGTAAGATTTTACAGATCTCTAAGGTAGCTTTTTTGGTATATAAAAGTAGATTAGATCTGCCAGTGTTGCTTCTGCCATGAGAAAGAATCCAGGCTCTTCAGCACTCTGAAGTAATCCAGGGCAGCTCTTAGTTCACGCTGCCAGTGCTGTTGCCATCAGTAGGGTAAAACTAATGAGAGGTGAAAGCTTACTCACTGTTGTGTATTCTAGGCTTCTTTTGGTCTCAAATACTGCATCTTGCACTTGTTTGGATCACAAAAAAAAACTGTGGCTAAATAAAGTACAGGAATATTAAACCACAGAGCTGAATCCCAAGAATGGAATAAGGGCTGCAGAAAACTTTTTCTCTTTTGTAAATACAAAATTTAACCATACTTCTGATGTGCAAAGGGCTCATAAAGCCAGGACAGCAAGCCACTATTTTTCCCCTATTTTATGAATTGCTTCATGAAAAAGCAATAGTTTCTTCACGTCCATTAGCTGCACATAGGAGTTATTTCCAAGGCTGTTCAGTGTCTGCAATACTTAGGCAATCCAGAAGTGTACATTCTTCAAGCCATTAAAATCCAGCATGTGGTCGAGACCTGTTTTCATCTGAACAGCTCCAAAGCACTGACCAGACAAGGATTTTTTTTTTTTATAGTGATGCAGTGATGACAAAACACTAGTTTATTGGATTTCTAGCAAGTAATTGTTTTGCTCAAAATGACAGCTCAGGAAGCCCTGGAACTAACCGTTGGATATTAACACAAATCAGTTGCAACAGAAATCTTTATAAATAACTTTAAATACACTGCAAATTTCATTCTTTATCTGATCTTCTGTCGTCATCTGCCATTGCCTATTATTATGCCTCTCTGTAGTTTTTTCCGCATACGCATTATTTGGATACAAAATACTCCAAGAGAATTCATGAAATGGCATATTCCAAGCGAACATTTTAAATGTAGGCTGGCTAAATAAAGACCATGTGATTTTCCCACATTCAGAGAGGCAGATTTTTGATTTTTTTAGTATTTTGTATTTTTATATACTATCACAATTTCTGTCAAAGTTTCCCATTTCCAAATCAGATTTTTTTTGTAGTTTTGGAGGAAAGGAAAAGAGAGAAAAGGGTGGATGTTTCTCATTTCCTCGACAGGTTTGTTTCTGTGTTTGTGTTTCTGCCTACCTCCCAAAATAAATTATAACTGACTGTGGGTATTCCCCTCCGGCTTCAAGAAGCTGGGTTAAAGCATGCATCTCCAGAAGACACATCTTTGCTTTCCTGCACTTCTAAAGTGCTGAGAGCAATAACTGTCCAAAGTATTGGCTTCCTACATTACACATCTCAGATCCCAAATCATTTGGAGCCACTTACACATTATTTGTGACCAGTAATTTTGTACTGTAATACAAAGGTAAGAAGTCTGAGCTTGGAAGACACAGGCAAAAATGAGCTACAGCATCTGATTACAAAATAACAAGGAAATTCTCCATTGCTATGTCCTCTTGCAAAATCTTTTTTAGAATTTTTGAATGCAACCACCTGAATTCCAGTTCTGCAGATTTAAAAGTAAAGTTTAAGCTCTGTCCAGTCAGAACAGTGTTATTTAAAACTAGTGGGCCACACACTGTCATCATTTAAACTTAATCAAAGCTCAGTGTGTCTGAACTGCCCCCCTGTAAGCACATGCAGATCATGAAAACTTGTGCAAGATTAAAACGTCATTGCTCTCATGGTTAATTGCTGCACATCATTGTCCAGCGTTTGCTTCCATAATTCTGTCTCCCTTTATGCCCTTCTCATTTTGCATTCTGCGGGAAGAGAAGGACACTTTCTCAGCTGACCTAATGAAAACCCTGCCTGGCGAGTGAGACACCAACCTGTGTGCAGTGGGGTCCAGCTGGAAGGAACGCTAATTCTCTGCCTCAGTGCTGCCTTCAAAGAGATTATTCAGGCCTCTCTCTAACACGGAACACAGTGATCAGCCAGCAAATGTTAGAGATGAAAATAACCTTTATCTGTTTTAACAAAAAGGTGAACTAAAGAAGCAGTTAGTCATGCCCTGAATGTTTACTATTCGCAATAGAACACAGTGACTTTATTTAGGGCTTGTTCAATAACTTTCATTGATGGACTTGTTGCCGTACCGTTTGGAATTATTAAACTGGCATCATTTCTCTATTTGAAGCAAAAGGCGGAATAAAATAAGCAGTAAGGACCTGAAGATTAAAGAAAAAGACTAAATTTACATCTAGCACATGCCTGAGATATATCTGAGAAATAGATTTCAGCTCCAGCTCGCCTCCAGCAAACGAGCCGCATGGAAGCTGTGACGTTACTGCTCCTTTGAAGTGGGGGGAATGATCTACTTCATTCAAGAACCAGATACCCAAAAGCATGAGGACGCTCAGATAAAAAATGTGGCTCGGTCCCAAACTATCGGAAATGGGTGAATGAAGCAAAGGCTGCAAATGAATCAAAAGGCTGAGCATAAAGAAAACCCTGTGAGGATGATAAACTGTGTCACTGTCAAACAGGGACCCACGGTTTCTGAATCTTCACTTGCAAACAAAGTATCAAAGTGAGGCACAGAAAATACCCCAGTGTCAGCAATGCATTTAACTCATTATCAAATACTAACTTTTTCCCATGAACAGTTTTCTTAACACATTTTAGCTTATGGTAATTAGTGAGAGCATTAGAATTCAGTATATTACCTCTCAGTCTAACTGAAACAAATAAGATCCTAATGAAAGCCAGTTGGTATTATTTGCAGCAGAAATATTTGTAAATAAAATCATGAGCATGGTATCCTCTGAGCGAAGGGGAACAACACAGGGCAACAACTAAACCTGGCAGAATCTTGGCTGACTTATGAATTTATAATGGTATTTCTATCAAGCTCTTACGTAGTGCTTTCCATCAGCAATATCAAAGCACTTGAGAAAGAGAGAAGTACCAGGATTTCCACTTCACCTACGGGGAAATGAGTCACAAAAACGATTCGGACAGAGTTAAACATCACAAAAAGAAGAATGTCATCTCTTGTCACTGAAGATATTCTGCATTTATATGCAATTATTCATTGGGTTTTAAAAGCAAATGAGCTCTCAGAAGCAATAAGAAGACAAAACAAGTTCAAGATTTGAAATATTTAACAGCACAGTCAATCTAGTGCTAGCTTTAAATATACATCAGCATGTAAAAAATCAGAATTTTTAAAATGTATTTGTATTGCTTTGCTGGCAGAGGCAAACTGAACTCCAGAGTCTCAGAAATCATAACAACTGTGCTATGATTACAAGATCTCTATCATGAGGCTAACTGCACGGAAATGCATTGTCTAGAAACAAAAGATGATTTCTAGTGAGGTATTTAATGTTATCTCCAGAAAAAAATAGCATGGAGAAGTACAATTGCATTGCAGCACTTTGAGGGGAGGAAGATACATGGCTGCAAACCACAGGGGAAAAAGATCCTATTTTTGTCAAAAAAAGGAACAGAATTTTTGATAATACAAAGCTATTTATTCTTTCCTATGAAATTCTGAACCCATTTAAGGCTTTTTTTTAAAATTTATTTAAATCTTCTAATGCCTTCTCTTAGTTAAAAAATATAAACAAGAATTTAAAAGTTTTTAAAGACCTTGTACACACTCACTCATTATGCCTAGTAGTCTTAGTTCAAGGGTTTGTAATTCAATATGGTGAAAGCAAATGGTAGACTTGGTAGATTTGCAAGGAGTAAATGATAGGATGCTACTTTAACAGTGTTTAGACCATAAAATTCATGGATTCTGTTTTAATCTGAAATATTCAGAAATTTTAAAAGGAATTAGCCAAAGTCTTATAGCTTTTTTTTTTTCCCTCAGTTTCTTCAAAGGAGGATTCCCAAAAGACCACAAGTCCTAGTTTAAATATTTGAACAGCAAAGAATGGGCATTTTTTACTGTCACAGAAATAGCAGATGCAGGAGAGAGAGATGCAGGAGGAGACCTGTTTTTCAAAGTACCACAATCCTATTTTTCCCACAAACCACAAACCTATTTTTAACACAAGTACCACAAGTACCACAAACCTATTTTTCCAAGTACCACAAGGTGCCATACCTTGAAGAAAATACCCTTTGAGTAGGGCTGGATTTCATCACCTGAGAAAGGTGGTGCAGGTAAAACTGTGGTCCCAATTCACTCACACATGAGCTGAAACACAGACTGCACAAATAATCCCTCCCTTTCTATCACCTCAAGCCTTCAGAAATAGCTAAGGGAGGATGCTGAATCCCATCCCACCTTCATTCACTCTCATTTACTTCCTCTTCTCATCAGCACCAGAAGTTGCTCGCTCGTTTTGCTTTGGCTGCTGTAAAACTGACAGTAACTCTTCCTCCTTAGTCATGGAATTTAGGCAGGAGATCCCTCGCCTAGAGCAGGGCATGGGAGGAGCCCTTCCTCACTGACCTGTCCAGGAACTCTGGAAAAGCCACCTGCTTTTTATCTCATTCCTAAAGACCTTGCCTCTGCTGGCAACAGCATCTTCAAAGATATTACAGGGAAGTGTTGCTGTCCTTGTGCTCCTGAGAAGATCATTTTTGTCTAGGAGAAAACACGGAAATTTCACATCAGGTACGGAAACAGATTAAAATGATTTGGATCTAGTTTTAAGAAACAGTAATAAGAAACTGGTCATGGTAAGCAGAGGTGGGATAAAACCAATAGTTTTTCTTTTTAGTGAAGACTTGAATCATGGGGCTGAAGGGGATAACGAAGAGGAACCCGCACATTTTTCAGGGGTGCAAAAGTTCCCCTTGGCGGAGCAGCAGGGAGTGTGCGGCATGAAAAACAAACCAACAAACACACCTTTAAGCCCCAAGTTGCTCTGGGTGAGGTGAGCATGGGCTCCAAAAGGACAAATGCCTGTGGTCTATCTCAATAAAAGACACAAAACGCTGCTGTGAGAAAGCTTTTCTCCCCTTTATGGCCTGTATTATTTGCAGTCTCTGACTGCAGAGCAATTAACATCACACCCAGAGAGCACCAGCATCTGCTAATTACCCAGGCAGGGCTTCCATGGAGCCTCCCAGGCTTTCCAGTAACCAGCAGCTTGTTTGCTTTCCCCTCTAACACTTACATATCAATGAGGCTACACAGATCAATGAATCCTATGATTTCTTATGATCTATGTTATCCAACTGATGAGGTTTAAACATTTGATCTAAACATATTTGTTAGGCTACAACTTCCATTCAGGGAGCACTGGGTGAAGTTATCCTACCACATCAAATAACAGCAGAGAGAATCAGTGATCCAGGTCTCGCTGCCTCGCTTTCCCTCCGGCGCTCCGTTCTTGAGCATGCCTGCAATTTACAACTTTGATCCTATAGAAATTGGATTCTATAGAAAATAAAGTTAAGGGCACTTGACTTCCATCCAAAGTGTTCAAGAGTTCTCAGCAAGTCTGTGGAGATGATGGAGGCCTCATGTAAATTATTGTTTCTATCTGTGGAAAAAAGAAAAAAGGGGTTGCCCTTTTCTGAAGGCATGTCAAGGAATATCAACTACTGGCTTACTTCTTGGCTCCTGGTTAAGAGCAGAAGTTTTTCTATTCTATCAGATTGTGATCGTATGAAAGGGTAAAAAATAAAAAAAAGCGCTATATGTCCCATAATCAGAGTCAGCCTGTGTTTTCCTGCCATCTGTGTAATTCAGGTTATCTATCTAACCCTTTTCCCAAGCAGGAATTCACTTATCAGTCATACTTCTCATACTTTTTATTCCATCCTGTTGAAGTGTGAAACTTGCTATGGGAGCATCGTGGGATTATTTAGAAATTCATTTGCATTGCCATGTTACAGCACTATATATTCCCATACCCGTAATGCAAACATTCCCTGCTTGAGCAGGCAGAGCTGGGTTCCTCATATTCTTTCAAAAATGACGGAATTTGGCACAACGAAACATCTTCAAATTGGGGAGCTGAGTTCCACCGTGTCCCCCAAGTGGGCTTGCAGCACAGCAGGAAGGGAGCCCGTCTGAGAGGCAGAAAAAGCATCGTTGGGCTGAGAGTCCAATGCTGCAGGTCTCGGATGAGTGCCCTGCACGGAAAGACAACCAACATCCTCCAACCAGATCTCAACAGAAACGGCCACCAAGTCGCCACCGCATTTTGCCTCAGGTCTGCTCTCGTGAGAAGGTGTGAGACATTCGTGGAACAAATTCGTGAGACAGAACTCCTCAGAGGGTTGGGATGAAAAAAAACACAAGCCCCCATCAGCGGCCCATCTAATGCTAGTGCTTCCCAAGGGCGTCCCTGTTACTGAGCACAACTGCCCTGGGGAGCTTCCCATGCAAACAAGGGAGAGAAGGAGAGGCCCCTTTGGCACCTTCAGGCTGAGATCACACATCAGGTAGATACCCAACTGCTGAGACTGGGAACATCCGGAGATCCGGCAACCTGGGAAACAGGGAAATATTCACTGGATAAGCAATGACTGCTACAAGGGGTCAGTCGTGTCACTTCATTGCTGTATCAATGTTTGCCGTTCTGTAGAAATGGCTGCAAAGTGCAACCACCTGTTTTGAACTGTTCTTTAGAAGTTAAAAGCAATGACAGACGTAATGCAGCAATAACTTACGAGCCACTCACAAGCCACTGACACACAATCATGGCATTTCAGACTACGAGAGACAGTGACACTTTAATAACACTATCAAGATTAGAATGCTAGTAAGACATGGTCTGGGACTACCTGCAGCCTTCCGGAGGTTTCCTCATACTGAACAACATACGCAACGACGCTGACAAATGACGACCTGATCACCAGCTCAAGGATTCCTCAGCAGGAATCCACGAATAGCTCTTAAACATGAATTATTAATCCATCCCTTTCCATTTTATAAAATACTCTGAATAGAAACTTATGGACTCAAGCAGTAGAATCCATACTCCACATTTGCTCGTTATTTTTGTTCCAAATCTTATAAATATGACAAATATCCAGTACTAATGCCTAGGTGTTCACTGATCAAAATATGAATTTTAATCAGTACAGCTAGAATACAGTTGTGTTCATTTTAAATATACTATCAGCTTTCAAATTGTCTCTAGAGAGAATGATTGTTCTGTAAGGAGACTTTATCTTCCTTTTTATACTGTTTCTGTGAGAGTTTGCCACCAGGCTTCCTTTTTCTTCTGAAACAACATACAGTGTCACCTGCTGATTAGTTAGATATGTTAGAGATTCATAAAGTCAGAAATAGAACTGTTTAGAAAAGTAAATATCTATTAAAACTTCTTTTTTTTTTTTTCAATTGCATTAACTGTGCAAGGATCAGGACTGAAAAGATGAGACACAGTGTAGCTTTGATTTCATCTAAATATCGCCGTCTAAAAATGTCTGAGGTCTAGTCATCTACACTAGTCATCTACATTATCTTTATAAACACTAATTAAACTGGAAGGAATGATTGCCCAAGGGGACTCCTTTTCACTGCTGACTACTGAGACGGCACAGATGAGGTTTTTAGCTGGGCACACATATTTAGACTACCACAAGTAGCAAGAAGACACCTACTTTGTGCTTAAGTTTTTAGAGCAGTTACTGGTTGCCAGCAGCATCTCAAGGTGTCAATTCCTTTTCCTTTTCCTTTTTAACGGCACCAGTCCAATGATCTGGATCATTGAGAGGCTTCACAAATGTTATCACCAACAGGAGACAGAGAACAAGAATGACCCAGCTCAGGGCAAGGAGCCTTCCGTTAGCGTGGCTCCTTCATAGGAATCTTTTTTGACTGTGCAAGTAGAGTTCACTGACTAATGTTTCCACTTAGAAGCATGATATTCTCCTGCTTATAGCAATTTTATAGTGTTTAACTGTTCCAGTGTTTATTTTGCATAACTAACTAAACATGCAATATCTTTTCATGCCAAATTCTACTCGGGCAACTCCTGGTAACCCTGCTTGATTCCTACAGGTAACGGTTGCTGGACATTGAAATTCAGACACCACCAACTGGGACATATTTCAAACCAGTGACGTACAGACAGTCACACTCTCTACAACACTATTTCCCAAGCTAAAAGAAATCAATCTCTCAACTTTACAGTTCTAGATATTACTTATATTGGATATTTGAACATGGACCTTAGAGCTTTAAGTAAGCAAAACATTTAAAAAGGCACTGAAGGGCATGAGAAAATACAAAAGAAATGCCACTAGTGAATAAAATAGAGTTACAGTCAGAGCTACAGGTTAACCACGGGAGCAGGCAGGGCAACAGGGACAAGTAGGGAAATATGCTCTGGAAGGCACAGCCAGAAAAAAAAAAGAACCCTAAATTCTGAAAACAAGCACAGTTTACCAACTGCCAACTCCACAGCTTTACCAACTGCCAGCGCCAAAACTAGACGCCAAACTTCAGATGAGCTCTG
Source organism: Nothoprocta perdicaria (assembly GCF_003342845.1). Lineage (NCBI taxonomy): Eukaryota > Metazoa > Chordata > Aves > Tinamiformes > Tinamidae > Nothoprocta > Nothoprocta perdicaria. Next base: position 3,520,414 of record NW_020455943.1, read on the forward strand.
CTCAGCTGAGGCTCTGAACCCTTTGTTCAGACAGGCTCTGTTGTTAAGAGTTTGTCTTCAAAATGGGGAACAGACAGTTCCCTCCAACATTCACCAACGTGAGGCATCAAAATGAGCCACCAGAGGGTATGGAGACACTGCTGGATCTGCACAGAGCACAGTCCTTTCTTCACACACTGAAAAGTAAAAAAAGAAAAAAAAAAAAAAAAAAAAAAAAGGATGATATTAAAAACAGCAACATCCCCGGAGTAGCTACTGCAGCAGCTTTACAGATCTGCTGCTTCAGCTGCTTATCTCGCGTGCTGGCATCAGTTGCACTTAGTTCACATTGCAAAACCCCGGAGCCTAGGGAACAACTAGCCTCACGGGGATGATGTTCTACGTAACCCTGCTGCACACCAAGGCAGTTTCTTCAAGGAATTGCTATCTCTTGAAAGAAGATTCAAATAAAGATACTGTAGTCTCAGCATCCTGACTCTTCAATGAAGAACAGTGAGCAATAAACACGGAATAGTTTCCTTAACATACTAAGGGGAATTTAGTAAAAGCTTCATATGTGCTTAAACTGCTGGCTTAAACCTCCAGTTTCTTGGTTATGGCATTTAATTCTCTAGCTGCTGTGATCTCCATTTGATTTAAAAGCTCCCCATGTTAAAAAGCCAAAAAAAAAGCACTTCCCTCCTTCCCGAAGTACAGCCCGCAGTTTCCCTACATGGAGAAATTTTGTCAGCAGCAGTGACCTAAAGAGCCACGGGTCAGCCCTGTCCCCATAAACCCGGTGCTGCCTCCCAGCAGCAAAGTCTCAGCTTTCCTTTTCAGATCAATTAAAGGATTTACTGCCTTCCTGCAGCAACAAATTAAAGAGTGGGTTTGCCCTACTCCCAAGTGCCAAAGGGCACCCCGAGAGCCACAGCTATCAGCCCCTGTCCTAGCGAGGGACCCCACATCCCTCAGCACTAGAGGCCATCAGGAGCCTCTGTTTTAGGGGATTCATCTCGGACAGTTTCATTCCGAGGCTCCTCGCAATTAAAGGCTTTCCTAAATCCACACATTCTGCAGTGTCTGAACGGCAGGGAAGATGGAGAGCAACAAAAAAGTGGCTCCGCATTAATTCAGCTGCTGGGGAGAAAGGTCATTACACCAAGCCCTTAGACCATTAAAAAGCCTCCTGCATTTGCTTCATTTGGTAATACTGCAAATGCACTAAAGGAATAATATATGAAAAAAGTATTGACCCATTTTCACAGCGATTGATTACAAAAATGTCTACAGTGCTGGAGGACTCGAGCTCCAGAGCATCTGCTGTATTTAAGCAACACTGACAGACGACGTGTCCCCCACCACAAGTCGAGTGCTGGCAAGTTGGAAGTTTGTTCAGTTAAGGGAAAAGTTCCCCAATTTCTGCAGGTGCTTTCAGAGGAGCTGCCTCATATAAAAATATTTTTTCCAATCTACTGCACACTACTAAAATAAATCTGAGCATAGTTTGGGAAAAGTCTGTATCCTTTTCACATGCCTTAAGGAATGCCTTTGCGAACACTGAGACAAAGAACAAAAATCAAGAGTCAGAAAATAACTTTGTCATTATTTTTCAGTTGATTATGACTTCAGTTGATTATTTGGTGAAGCCATGATTTAAAACTGCAGTTTTAGACTTCAATTTATTCTAATAAAGCTACTAGCTTTTACTTAATATGATAATTAAATTATCTCTTCAGATCATGAATTGAAATTTGACAATCGGTAAAGTTATTCAGTAATTTCTTTTAGCAGAGAATGATATTCTATTAACTTTTTTTTATTATTATTGTATCAGCCAAAGTAGATGAGAACAGTTCATATTAAACAAAATAAAACAGACAATGTAATTGTAATAGTATTATTTTACTTTGCTAGTAAACAAAAATGTAAAATATCTATCTTGCAGAGACAGATATAATATTTAATTCAGTGCATTTGATATTTTTTTCAGTTTCCATCAAAGCCAGGTATTTTTTGAGCATTTGAAGAAGCTTAATAGGTAGCACACAGAGTCTAATTCTTCAACACAATAAGCCTCAAATGTTGCTGTATGGTCTCATGTATTTCACTTTTGAAATGACAAATTCTAAAAGCAGAATAATTAAAAAAATAGAAGAGACAAGATCATTGTAATAACTACATTTCTCCTTTACTATTTTTCAGCATGGAAACTAATTCTATATAATTAAAGCACGCTGATTTGCTTTTAAAATGTAGAACCACATAACTATGTTTTTATATGCATTAATTTCATAGCACTTTAGAAATTAAAATTTAAAATGTTCATATGAAAACTAACAGAAGTCTTACATGAGAAGAAATTATTAAAACAATTTTAAGATTTAGATCTGTATTTACTGCATGCCTAAAATAAAATTTAAAAAGAAGTACATCCAAAATGGTACCGAGTTCAAGTAGCAGCTGCCTCATACACACATTAAAAAATATAGAGAATATGTTAAAAGAGTAGAGAAAAAAGTGTTTTAATAGGTCTCACAGAAGGATGTGAGATAACCTTGCTTGTCAAATCATATTTGAACCTCAACAGACATTCAACATAATGAAAGATGAGCAAAGATCACCAGTAAAGTGGAAATATTTCTCATTACCCGGCCACATGGCACTTGGCACTTACTGAACTCCTCTATCAAAACAAATAAAGAGTAAAGTCAGGCAAGAAAAGAAGTAATGAAACCTTGGGTTGTGGTTAAAGCAGTCAGTGCCATAATGCCTGAAAGCCCCAAATAGAGTCTGGGAATATTCCTGAAAGAGCCAGACAAGAAAACTGGAAAAACAGCACAATGCAACACCACAACCAAACACTTCAGAACCTCGCACTTAAGATCAAAAGTTACTTTTCTCTGCTGAGTCTTCTGCAAAGTGAAGGAAAAGCATTTTCATCCATGAGGCTATTCAGGCAGCAAGTCTCTCCCCTGCACCGTGTTCTCTGAATCAGAGGAGTAAATCCAGGACAGCGACAGAGCTCAGACTAATAAACACGAAACAAAGGCATCACTGGCACCAGAAGCTCATCACTTACTAACATGTGACTAAATTGGATATAGTAATATCTTTGTTCTCATTTTGAAGCAGAGTTATCAAAGAGGGCTCAAAAGCATGTGAAGTAGAAAACTCTTCATGGGGTTTAGCTGAACAGAGGCTTCAAAGGCTGGAGTTTCTCATTTAGGGACCTTGTATCTTCATCAAAAAGAATAAAGTAGAACTGCTTCACTGCTCTGCACTGCAAGAGTCCTGAACCTGCTTTGAAAGATGGCCCTTGCAAGGAAATGAAAAACATGAAGAAAAAGTATCTGATTTTCGTAATATTAATTTGGATAACACAGGAAGCCTGGCTGCATACTCACAATGCTGTGATGTTAACTGTTTCTGGAAGAGAATTTAAAAATTCCGGTTTTTTCAAAATGAGAAAAATAAAAAAAAAAAGCAGAATCTTGCTTATGCAATGGCTTTTATTTGAAAATCAAGCTTACAATTTGAAAAACAAGATTAAAATTCAAAATGAAAAACATCAAATTGGATATGTGATGCCACAGCATCAAAATATTCCCTCTTTCCTCTGCTTCTTTCCTGAGCCTCAGTGACAGAGTGACCCTTTTTTGCCCCCTCACTGCCACCACCATCAACCTGCATGTAACTGAGCTCTGGTTTTGAAGGGGAGAGCAGTAGGGTCCTGGTGATCCCCTTCCGTGAGGCACATGCAGGCTCAAGCTGCCCGGCGCAGGGAAGGCCGCGCTCCTCCTGCAGACCCCTGCGGACAGGGGTGCCTGGATAATCACACCAGGGACCTACACGTCCGTAGCTGCCTTGCTACAATCATCATCTCGTCTATGATGAAAAGGGAACCAGGGGTTGCCACTTACCTACTGACCTTGATTAAAAGCTTTAGCTTAATCAGAATATAAGGCCGGGTTATACAGACTGGAGTATATTCTAGAATGTTTACTGAATAAGCACGCTGCATAAAAGAGCACCGGCAATGAAATAACTGGAGGAGGAGGTGTAATCTACACAGAGCCACATCATCTTCCTCCTTTATAACCTCAGCAACTTCTAAAAATACTTCTGCAAACATATTGTTTTGTGTCAAATACAAACTGAAGATGTGAGGATAAGATCTCTATGTCTCATGGTTGGAGAGCTTGCCACCTTTTTATATTCAGAATGATGAATCTATTTCCATTTTCAAACCTAATGTGGAAAGTGTGTGCCTAATGCAACTGGGTTTGACCTACAGAACATTCTGCCTGTCCTTTGTAAATTAGGAACTATATTTGATAACTTTCAATAATAGAATGAATCCACTTTTGAAAAGTAAAATGTAGGTTATAGATTCTTATATATTAATATTGCATTCAAGATCTATTTTAACTATTTTTAAAAACTTAATGCACTGTTCTTACATTTATTTCAGCATATACACCACTCTAGAAGCATTTCCTCCTATGGCCACATTATTATTTTTGCTTAATGGATCCATATTGAATGTTTCAAGTAAATTAAACACACTTATTTTACCATACTTATTATTTTCACTGACTTTCTGTAGAGATACCGAGGAAAGATTTTTTCTTTTTAACAGGGGCAAATTTAGATGCAACTGTGGTAATAGTTTTACTAGTAGAAATCTACTACACATTGCTACAATCTGTTTCATCTAAAAGTGCTAAATTTGGAATAGTATTACAGATACGTACAGCCATGCCCACAAGCCAAGAGCCACATACCTTCAGCTTTCCTAGAAAAGTCGGATCACGGACGGCATCGCATGCACTGCGTACCGCAGGCCGCACAAGACGGCACCACTGTCACCACAGAGGCCTTCCGGAATATTTTCAGTCTCCAAAAAGTCTGAATAGGTTGAACAAATTCAATCATAAAAGTGTTTTAAAGTTCACGTTGGGATGGTGAAGAACATTTAGCATCTGCTTGTTTTATTATCCCCAGCTAGTTTCCCTGAGCACCATTTACAGTCAGTGGAGGAAAGCTCAGATTCATTTCCTGAAGGACTCTGTTACAGTCCCTCCATCCCTCTCTTTAAAAACAGCAGGAGATAAGCAGGTTCCTCAGGTAACCTCACTGGCAAACCTATGGCTAATTTTGAGTTATGTGAGTATACTTATCACATACCTCCACTCTATAGTTTGAGACATGATGACACCGAAACAAAAGGTAAGAAAACAAATTGAATTCCTCTGACCTAGTTTTTAAATACCTAGGTATGAGCCAGGTACCTTACACTCATGTAATGCTCAGAGGAGAGAACTAAGATAAATGAATCATCAGTTATATACTCCTATTTCTTCCTTCTTAGTGAGGAACATTCCCGAAGATCAGTTTCCAAACTGATTACTGAAAAGTATTCTCAAGAAATTACATATAACAAACAAAGCTCCATTTAAAAGGAAAGGAAATATATAAAAAAGGGCAGCAAGCCAGCTCTTGTATGGCTTCTGGACAAACTGGATACTGAAGTTCTCTAGCAACCAAGCACATGGAAAGATTTAATAGTCATGGTAGACTGGAGGTCAATGAATACTGGCATTTTTATTCCGTCGAGACTGAAATCATAACAGTGCAATGTAAGTAATTTGATTGGGACTCGTGTAGTTTATTTTGTATTTCTTACTGCAAGAATGGTTTCCCTTGCTCATTAGATGACTGAATCGGGTATTTCAGCTGTGAAAGACTCCAATATTTACCCAAGAGCTGAAGTGAAATGTATGGAGAATTCCTGTAATTGTGTTTTGAAAATCTTTCAAGAGCTACAAGATCTCATTCTTCATTGTAGCATGATATCAAGAGAAACACTTTAAGAAGTAGTCAGTTAATAGCTTTGTCTCACTACTATGATCAACTTTTCTTCAGATACTTGCTGGATCACACCAACTGTGCTGTGCTGAGAGTGTTGCATATGGTCATTGGTGTGAACTGCTGGAAAATCGCCAATATAAAGAAAAATGGGAAATGGTTGTAAAGAAGTGGCTTTCTGACCAATCTCGGCAGAAACTTCTCTTTTCCGTATAACTTGAGGAGCACCTTTATCTAGCACTTCATCTGTGTACTTCTCTAGTGCCTTATATCTGATAACATCAAAGCTTTTTGCGGAATATATCTCTCAGGGCAGCCTTGTAGGGCAAGAACACAAGTATGTCACTCTACGAAAAACAAATAATGCAAATGTCATAAACTAATACAGTGTTAAGATGCATTGAAAAACACTTCAGTCAAAAAAGGGAACTGGTTTGGTTGGTTGTTTTTCCCTGGTACACTGGAAAATCAAAATGTCAGTTCTGAATTTCCCTCCTCAGAGGACACTGTCTTTCACAGAATCCTCAAAGACAACGAGATGAGGAACTCACTAGGTGAGTGGTGGACTGAAAACTGGCTGAACTGCTGGGCTCAGAGGGTGGTCATCAGGGGCACACAGTCCAGCTGGAAGCCAGTCCCACGCAGTGACTCCCAGAGTGTCAATAAAGGAGCCAACAGCATTAAGCATCTTCATTCATGACCTGGATGATGGGACCAAATGCATGTTCACAGATGATACAATACGGGCAGGAGTAGCTGATGCCCCAGAGCGGCTGTGCTGCCATTCAGAGGTACCTCAACAGGCTGGAGAGATGGCCAGAGAACTTCACAAAGGTCAACAGAGCCTGGAAGAAATAACCTCTTGCACCAGTACAGGCTGGGGGCTTATTGGCCAGAAAGCAGGTTTACAGAAGAGGCCCTGAGGGTCCTGGTGGAATAGGTTGAATGTGGGCCAGCAATGCGCCTTTGTGGCCAGGGCCAACGCTATCGTGGGGTGCATTAGGAAGAGCATTGCCAGATGGGCAAGGTTGCTGATCATTCCCCTCTGCACTGATGAGTCACAGCTGCAGCCCCAGGTCCAGTGCTGAACCTTCTGGTACAACAAAGCCATGGACCTGCAGGAGGAAGTCCAGTAAAGGCCACTAAGATGATTAAGGGATTGAAGCATTAGGAATACAAGGAGAGGCTGAGGGGGCTGGGGCTTTTTGACTTGTAAAAGAGAAGGCTCAGGGGAACCTTATTAATGTGTGTAAATACCTGAAGGGAGCTGTAAAGAAGACAGAGACAGGATCTTCTCAGAGGCACCCAGAGACAGGATAAGAGGCAATGGACACAAACCTAAACACAGGAAATTCTGTTTAAACATAAGACGACAGTTCTTTATTGTGAGGGTGACTGAGCACTGCAACAGGTTGCCCAGAGAATGTATGGAGTCTCCAACCTTGGAGATATTCACAATTTCACTGGACATGATCCTGGACAACCTGTTCCAGTTGTGCTTTGATCAGAGGTATGGGCCCAGACGATCTCCAGAGGTGCCTTACAAGCTCTACTTTTTTGTGGTTCTGTGACTATCCTTTCCTTTCCAGTATGTGCAAACACACACACACACACACACGTACGTGTGTACAGGCTGGGTATTTTTCCCTAAAAGCTCTTTACATTCTGTGTAAATGGTTTACATAATGGATTCTTCTTCTATACAAATAAATTTTTATGCTCTTTATAAATGAAAAATTTCATGAACCTGACTTTCTATTTGGACTAATACTGCTACTATTTTAAGTTTAGTATTTTTGTCCTTATGTCTCAGCTACTAGGCAACACGCTTCTGCTTTCATCTTCTCTGCCAATAGATACCCACAATGTACTAAGCCACATATGCCAAGGACAAAAAGAGAAATATACAGAATATAATTAACTCTTAAGGACAGTAAACAACAAATTATACTTGTATATTCCTTCAAGACTGTAAAAGTAAACAATAATAGCACATGCACATGAAAAAAAATATGAGATCAAAAAAGCCCATACTAATAGTTTGGCCTCATCTCTTGCATAATGTGTGCCACCCTCACCAATAACTCCTACATCAGGTCTAATGACTTGGGGTAACACTCAAACTCAACCTTTACCTCTTTCTCACCGCAAGACTACTTTTGTGAAGGTGAATCTAACAGTATGTTTCCCTCTTCCTAAGTAAAAATAGGCTTTTAGGATATTGCTGTTTTAGGGTATTGTTACCAAATCTTGCTGCATATTCATCTGCCAAATTAAAGGCCCCTCTAGTTATAGTTATATCTTTCCATTACAGGTACTTGCAACCTTTAATCAAGCTATTCTGAATGTCTCTTTTATAAACTACCATTAAGCTCCTTAAGTCTATCAATGTAAGGCCTATTTACCAGACCATGTAATGACCCAAGTACCTTCAGTTCTTCCTACTGCAAGAACAATCATGAAAAGAGGAAGGGGAAGCAATGACAAGCAGGGATCTGTCCAAACTCTGCTTCGTTTTCACCTTTTCTAAAATCTGTATGTGTCCTCAATATATGTAAGGAAATTAAATCAAAATCTCCACATAATTTTGTGACATAATTAGCATTTATTATTTCAGACAATGGATATATTATGAATTAACACAACTTTCATAGAAGTATATGTTGAAGAACATATATGCTGAAGAAACACACATCTAATACATACCACATATGTCGCAGAAAAAACATATTGCCTCTGCAGTAAGTACTCTTGCCTATAAGACACTCCAAAACAGATTCTCAAAGTACCATTCTCCTTAAAGATCTTGGAATCTAGAGTGGAATTACATGTATCTCTCTCCAATTCTTCCAATTCCTTTCATAGGACCTCCCTATTGATTTCAGTTTAACTTCTGAATTTGTTCAGGAGTTGGACGCAGACAAGATATTTCAAAATACATCACTGCACAAAACTAGTGAAAGAGTCCAAGAAGAGCACAAGCAAAATTTACAACATTTTCAGGTGCATCATCCCTAAGAGCAGAAAGTAAAGTATTAATTAAACCTACAAACAGTAAATATTTAGATAAGCCACAACTTTGGAAAATGAATTAGAAGCAAAAGAACCACACAGTCACTTGCCAACTGATCAAATACTTGTATGCAAGAACATTTGTGTTTTCTGCCTTAGTAGTTGCACCCTCATAATATATATGGCAATCACAGAAGAAAAAAAAAATATTTAAATGTCAGTAATTGCACTGAAGATGCTATACTCTTTCCTCTAACTGATATGTTAAACAAAAAACTTGAGATTTTTTTTTTCTTTTGGCAAATATCATTTTGTACTCAAAGTTGCAGAACTGCTAGCAATAATTATGGCTATTATTTTTCTTGCACTTTTTAAAATAAATACTAAGATGAATCGTTACACAAAGGTACCTGCCAACGCTTTGTGTTCTGTTCCTTATTACTTTTTCCCTTCACAGTTGCTAACAACAACCCAACAACTAGTGATTCTAATTTAGGGAAAAAATGAAGGTTCAGAGATGCAAAACACATTTCTCATATGGGTAAATGACACAGGATTATTCAGTTACTAGGAACACGAATCAATCAGAAACACAAGACTGATAAGGGTGCAGCTTGGAATTTTTCTGCACCCATCTGGATGGCACTGATGTCAAGTTTAAGAGGTTAGTTGCTACTTAACGAAATTAGATCGAGAGCAGTGGAAATAAACAGAGAGTATTTCCAGTCCAGAATGTCTCACTGCTCCTAATGATCTGCAAATCTCGTGTTATTAACAGTCTGCTATCAGCTCATTAAAGAACCATGTGGAAATCTTGCCAGCTGCACTAAATAGAGCTTTGCAATTCCTGCCCATGGAACAGAACATGGATGTGATACCCAGCCGCGCAGCGGCCAGCTGCTGTCCAAGTATTTTCACCTGATTTTGTGCTTCCCCCATCGTCCATTCTAAATACTGGATAACCTCCAGTGTACACAAAATAATTTTAAGGTAACTTTAAATGCCGCTAAAGCTTTCAAAGGAATGGACTATTTTAATTCATCCTGATAAACAGTATTGATGGAGCACCTTTTAAAATTACTGGCTGCAGAGCTCAAATAGTAAAAGAGAGTCTATGAGTTATAAAATGAGAGGATACTAGACAATCTCTTTTAAGTACGACTTCAAAACAATTCTTATTCTTAAGATAAAGTACTGATTGACAAGCAGTACAGTGGCTGAACTCCATCACTATTCCAGGTAGGCTGATGATTCCAAAAAGGAACCAACCCATGAAAATTCTTCTCTGCTTACATACAATGTGACTCTCTCCTCCACCTTTTAACCATTTGTGAGATATTCTATGAATTATTTATCAGAGTTCTGCTCAAAAGAGATTAAAAGCAAGGGGCAAGAGCAATATCAAGGGGCCACTCACAGGCCTTTTCATTAGTCTATGCTGAATCAAAACGAAGTAAGAACATCAGAAGCTACATTTCTGTCCAATCTGCATAATTCAACTCAAAATCTTAGAAATTATTCTGCATTCATTTCTAAAGCTATAGTAAAAATGGGATTTTGCTTCATGTTAGTTTGGACATACCAATTTACATACACAAAACCTGTATTTTAAATGACACAATTTTGTTATTTTTGAACAAACTCTCAAATTATGCATTGGATTTTCTTGGTCTTAGCCCTCAACACCTAACATTTAACATTACTTAACATTTTAATCCACAAAGGTCAGGCAAACACTAGATATTCCTTTAATGTTACATTTTCATTAACACTGTGCGAACTGATGCTCGCACCAACGCATGCACACTCTCCATTTAAGAGTGGCCACTCAGTGATTTAACTTTCATAATAACTTTGGAATAATGCTATTAAGTAGTCATTACATTTCAACACACAACAGATCATATTTCTTTTCAATCAAGGGTTCTTCCATTTATCAGATTTGCAGAAAATTAAATGCCATTAATAGACCTCTCTTTAGTTGAAGAATCACTTTTCCATTGGATTAGCAAATTTTATATTGTGTTAAGCCAACAAAAGCATTAGTTGTGTTCATCTACCTATGTCCTATCCTTTTCTAATATTCTTTGTCATGTGTGCTGAGATGCATAATTTAACATTCATTTTCTAGAGAATAATGAATTAGACTTTTGTGGGCATATTAAGTCACCGTAATATTTACCCGATAAATGCTGCTTTATTAATAAGCACTTAGCTGTATGCTGGCATGGATCTCAAATGAAATCATTTTTCCAGCATGTGCCACCCGGTTCCACAGTACTAGATGGATCCAGGATTGCTCTGCTGCTGTGGGCAGAGCTACAAGGGCAGTGCTCTCATTGTGGCCACCCAAATGGCCTCGTGTGTTGTGCTGGGCCTCGGCTTCTGCACCAAACATGGTCAAGGCCCAGGTTGCTGCGAGGGTTAACTGCTACTCCCAATTGTAGAAAGTAGCCTGTTAAGGTCTTCAGACCACCTAGAAAAAATAATTGGCAATTAAAGTGTTGGGAAATTCTAAGTGGTTCCGTTGCTGCTGGACTTGATCCAAGCACGACTGAAATCACTCAAGGCTCCCCCAATGATTCAGGCTAAATAACACCCTAAAAATAAATCCTATTCAAGCACAGGCCTGCATATGTGTTCAGTATTTTACACATCTGTAACTACTAAGAACAGTTAGTTGGTACTGCTCATCAAGATTATTTTTAGTGCATATCCCTGCTAAATAGTTAATTTCATAATCTGATGTTCCACTTTCCTATGTCAGTTATCTCTGCATAAACACCACTAAACTGTTCACAAATAAAATGTACAGCAAGCCTAAAAGAGTTTTTGATACTTCTTCCAAAACTCAAAAGACAATGTAAATATTGGTCAATTTACAAGACCAACAAAATAATTAGATATTGGCACTCCAACAATAAACCAGCATATCTAACACAGCTGGTGATGACATTTATGAGAACCAGGATGCAAAAAAAAGTCCAGCACTGTTCCCTGGGTGCTTTTCTATTCTCTTTGCCTTTCTCATCTTTCCCTGTCCTGCTTCCAAAACAGAGTGAAGGGACATGTCTACAATGAAAGGCTTTAACTCAGTGGTGATGAGGGATTCTCCATGACCACATCTTGTGTCTTACTGCTCTTAGCTGTATTAAGTGCTGGTGCTTTCACTCGGAATAAGCATTACATTCTGCAACATTTCTTTCCAGAACTGTGGAAGAACTGCTTTAAAAGAGGGAACTTAGGGAAAAACTGGGGCCTAACAGAAGTTCTGGCATTACAGAAGCTTGCTTGGAGTGAGAGACTGTTGTCACTTGCAGGATGGTTGGTGCAGGGACTCTGCTCCTGCATGGTTCCCTGGGGGTTCCTCAACAGGAGATATATGAGGAGATGTCCAGTACTGAGCCAGCAAGGGTAGCAAATCGCTCCTTTTCAATGAACTTTGCTTGAACTTTGCTCGAACTCTGCTCATTCTGAGCTCATTATAATGTGAACACACACTTCCACCCCAAAAGTTACCAGCCTCTGAGGTACGACTGCTCCTCACTGAATATGTGCTCTACATTTTCCATTGACTGTACGTTTAAATGAGAGCGAAAAACTTTTTCACCAATCAATCAGAACAGTAAGTATGACTGTGGTCACTCAAGCTCCACCGGCATGTAAAGAAAAAGGATAAAAGGTGAACTAAGGAGGAAAGAAGTAGGAGGGCAGAATCCCTCGTAACTTCTGGCTCAGTCAAGAGGCTGAACCCCATCTCCTGCCCTCAGGTCAGGACGCTGCCTGAGGAGGCTGCTCAAGACCGAGAGCCTCCAGAGGTATCTAAAAACATCAGAGGTACATCAGGTACACCAGAGGTATCTAAAAACCCCACGCTGTTGTAAAGAATTTCCTGTATTGACATCTAAAACCTGCTTTGTGAATGCTGCATTTGACTCAGTCATGCTATGTGTGAACTCAACGGCTTGTTCGGAAGGTGATCGGACCTACGGTCAACAGCCTGTTCATGAAACTGGTATTGCCAGAGTCGAGCCTACAGCTACCACAGTATTTGATATCTATTAAGGGGTGAGTCCAGCTGCCCCCAGTCCCTCTAATCTTTGAGGATCAACTGGAACACAAGCGGGTTCATCTCTTACCAAATCAGTCCCTCCTTCAAACTGCAACAAGGACCAAATGACCTTTTTTTTTTTTTTTTTGATACCAGTTACACTAGGCCTGCCTGGGTAGTCTCTGTCAAACATTAATGCTTCAAGGTCATTGCTTTAGAGAATCTTTTTACCTCGAGAAAATGGAAAAGCGTGACCTACTTTTAAATACTCATATGCTGACACTGCTTTCAAATGAGCAGCTAATTCATAAGATTAATGGCAGAACTAACTAGTTTAATGGGATGTAGCACTGACTTATCCTGAGTTGAATGAAAACAAAACAAACAACAGCAACAAAGGCCCAACATCCTCCACACACATGCAAAGAGGAGGTAAGTGTTACTGGATAAAGCAGGTGAGCTATGCACTAACGAAACAGCCCTGAACCCTGTTATTCCAAAATGCTCATTTCTAGCTTCCCCATAATTATTCTTGGGCATAATTTGGCAGACTGGCAGCATTTGTCTCCTCCTTCCATTACCGAGTCTGCCATCGAAGCCCTATGTGTCACCTCCAGAGCAGCTTTGCCCAGGTTACCACAGCACCTCTCCTGACCTCAAGACAAGGACAAATCAAAAACACTGCTTATGACATAAACAACATTCTCCTTTTGCTGCAAAATCGCCCTTCAAAACAAATCAGTGCTTTGATCGTTGGGTGCCACTTCTATAGGGACTCTTGTGATTTATGCAAAGTTGTAATTGCAGCATATTTACATTGAGGCCCGCGTCAACAACAGTGTCACTGCAGAAGCATGGCAGAAACTCTATTAATTGCTCAAGAATTTACCCAGAGCCTCAGGCACATTCTGCAGCCTGGTTGAGCCCTATTCTCCTAGATTGCCTTCTTAGCAATTAACCCAATTAAGCTCACTTAAAGTTAGCTCATGCGTGTCTACAAGTGCTAATAATGTTTTGGTGGTGGAACGGGCACTTGGTGTTAGGCACCTATAGTGCAATGTCTTTCAGTGAGATTTTAGTTGCTCTGAAAAGGCTTCCCAAAACTGGGACTGGTAACTTTCTGGATCTACAGGGAGTATCAGAACCTACAGCTATCCATTTCTGGGAGATTAAGCCCCAGGCAGTGGATGACAGGCTTCATAAGCTATTGAGAAGTAGGTGAAAAAATTGGGAGAAGAAATTAAAGTGGGATTGCATCAGGGAGTGCAACCACAACTACAGGCATAAATCCTATGACTACCAGCAATAATACAGGACCCAGTTACTCATTACAGTTTGCCACAATAAAAGAGGACAACTACTGTAGCAGGTTGTTCAGAGAGAGAGGAAGGGACACTGGCAAATTAAACTTTTTCAGACCTTCAAACAAGCGTGACACTTTTCCTGTAGCTCAGTCTAACCAATACAGTATTCAGCAGTTGTTTGAATTCAGGATATCCTTCAAACTACTCTACATTATTATGGCTCTCTCTACATTAGGAAATTAAAGATGTCCTGAAGCAGACACAGGTAACATGCCATCAAACAGCCCAAACCCTCGCACCAGGACAGCGTGGCCACATTCAAAACATCTGGTGGGAAACAGTTCCTGACCCACAGTAACTTTGAGCTCTGACTGTTTCTGCAGGGTGCTACTTACCATCTTCAAAGCCCTTGAGCTGTTCCAGCAAGTTAGCAGGCAACTGGATGCTAGTGCACACGCATATTCCATGTCCGTCTCTGTTAAGCTGAGTCTGTGTCCCAGAGATCAGCTCCAGCAGGAGGTCTAAGGGCAGAGCACTACTTGGAAACACATAACAGACAGAACCTGTGTTTCAGATCTCATGCAGTTAAGAGCTTCTTATTCTAATTGAACACTGATATCACCTATAGTTTGAGTATCTAGATGCTATTGTGAAAATTGCATTTTTCCATTTAAAAAGATACCTTTCTCTTTGGATATTCAGAGCTCTGTCTAACTGCTTTGGAATATTCAAATACTCATCTTGCCGTCTTCAGCAGAGACACTGAACAGGCAGTTTCAGTTTGACAGCAAGTGTAAGTCATCAGAGCCCTGTCAAATTCACGATGCTCATCTTGAGCTATAACTGACCCTACTGCCAGTTTGACCATTATTTCCCAGCTGTGTGCTTCCCTCTTAGCCTCAGTGTAATAAATGCACTTGAAAAGGAAGATGCTCTAGCTGACAAGGCCAGGATTGCCCTAGAGTTACAAAGCACCTGCTAAGAATAACGACACAACTTCCATGTAATGCCCAGAGGAATTTTTAGCTGATATGATAAACTGATTGCAATGGTTTTACAATTAACAAACACTATCAACTGAGAGCTCTGCATCTAGACTCCCCACGTCAAAGTCACTTTGGGTCTATAAATACCCCCTTCTCAAATGCACCGCTCTCAAGGTAGAATCAAAGTCATTCTCTGGTTCCAGGCTACCTTCTCTATTTATTCTTCTGTCTGCACGGTCACATCTCTATGAGAGAATTAATTTATTATGAAGCATTACTCCAAAGACCGTTTGGCCTTTTTGCATCTGAAAACAAAAACTGTATGGCTGTTAGATAGGAGAATCGCTATAAGAAGATAATATGAATCAAGCTACGGTTTCAACTATGAGCAAAGTAGTATAATCTATCATTCTGAAATCAATTCTTAAATTACTTTTATACTTGAGATTTCTGCAGCTCATGGACTTTTCTGACTGAATTTCTGCAAACATCTTCAAGTTTAACCTGCCTTACGCACCTAACCTAATGAACTTAGCCCTTCTAAAGAGAAGTGCACAAGCTACTAAAGGCCAGCACATCCAAAGAGAACACTGCAATTTCGGTATAAAAGCATTCAAATAATTAAATCCAAGTGCAAAGCAAAACTTAGGACTAATAAAATAAGAATGGAATAAGACTGGAGTTTTTTCTGTTCTTTTTTTTTTCCTTTGGTGTAAGAATCCATTTTAAGAAAAATCCTTGTTATTAAAGTGGAAAGCTCTGTATCATAATGAAACAGACCACTGAACCTTGTTCTATATATACATTTATCAAATTAAAAATATCTTTAAAAGATAACATTTCTTTGTGGTTACCCCACAGAAGTGGGAAAAGATATTACAAAGATACATAGTATTATGTTGCTAGTATCATGAAGTTACCCCATATTAAAAAAGTTTAAAGTTTAGTATAGTAACTAAAGACGAACCATTTGACAATATGTAATTTAAGTTTAAAATGTCGTTTTTCAAAGAAAGAAAAAATCTTTCTGGAACAGAGGAATATGACAGGCTGGCATTTCACAGCAACCCATCTATCTGACCAGAAAGCACTAGAACAATTTGTGTCCCTATATAACAAGCAGCACAGTGAGGCAGTTAGGCCAAATGTAGCTGTATCTGCTGTCTTACAGATGCTTTTTAATGTGTCATTTTTAATAAAAATGTTAGTGGGGAATGAGGGGGAGGAAGTAGTAACGTTCCTTGGATGTTGGTCCAGGATTTGAAACACTGATTATATGAAATTAAACAACAGAATGCATCTTATACAACAACAGAAAAACAACCTTGTTTTGTAAAACTTTGAGCACCAAGCAGAACTCTATGAAATTAAACCACTTATTTAAATAGGCAGATATTTTTCTGCGTTAATGATTTGGGCCCAACCCTCACTATAGTGGAGCTGACAGCACTAAAGGCCAAGTGGTTACGTAAGGAACATTTCTCTTAAATGGCAACTCAGGAAGGGCTGCGAAGCGTCTCCACGTAACTGAAATATTAATCTGTATTTTCATACAGCTCTCCATTTCCATGGTAACCATTAGAGAAGGGTTTTCACCCTGAGGGAATTTTTCTTTCACAGTAGCCCTGACCTGAGGAGAGGCCGCCACTGGGGCAGCACTGCCTACTTGTTGCTGAAAGCCAAGGAAACCCGAGGACAGGGATAACGGGGATAACTCGAGGAGCGGCTGCATCCACCTAGGACAGACCTGGTGCTGCTGAGGTGCAAAGTGACAGCGATGGGCACAGCTCCGAGAGGTTAACCCTGCAGCCCCTTGAGGTTAAGCCTGCAGCCCCTTTCACTTCCCTGTGCCGGAAAAGGCCACCACTGGAAACAGGTCCGGACCAGCCAGATTTGCTTCGTATGTAAGAAATGATACTAGAGGTACAGAATGTCAAACGGAGTGTCAGAAAATAGAAAGAAGTGATTCCATAGGAGAAATATCACATGAATAACTTGACTGATAACACCTGATAGGAGCCTACAGCCCTTTTCTGATCATCACCTCATTCAGAATGACTTTGTACCGAGTCTAAGGATGGAGAGAGCCATTTCCATGGCCTCAAGGGTCTAATCTAACACCCACATCAGCATTTCAGAATACTGTATTAAATGTTCAGGCTTCTTAGCCAGTGAATAAGAAAAGTGAGATGCCCCACAACCAAACTAGGCCTAAATTATTCACGGGGTAGAGAGGCACCAAACAGGTTTTGATCTTCCCTCTATCACTTTGTAAAGCTCAGTTAAACTTAACTTATAGTTTGAACCACCAGCTCTTGTACTGAACAGTCTGCAGCAGGGACCTTTCTCACCAGAACCAGCACCATTCCCTACACTCGTTGCACGTCCAGGATCAGTCATCATGTTGCCACTTTTCCATTTCCGAAATAACATTCCTGTCCCTGAAGAGACCAGGTATCACAGTCTCCTTGTGAAATCCATCTGATCAATCCCTGCATGGTGAGCCTGTTATTACTTTTCCCCAATGTGTCATTTTTCATTTCTCACATTATTTATCACTGTTCTATTATCTTCATGATTTCTATTTCATAAAACCTTAGTGACCTGGACTGAAATATACAGCACAAATCTCTAAGAGAGAAGACTGAAACCAAGCACGGGTTTCAATTCCAAGTAAGTAATATGACCCAAAACTATCCTGATGACACTAAGAAACAGTGAGCAACCATGATATATATATATATATATATAAATAAATTTATAAATATACTATATACTATATACTATATATAGTATATATGTATTTTTTAATATATATAGTAATCACTACATATAGAAGCTGACAAAAAACATGACATATAGACTTACAGAATACAAAATGTATATAGCAAAAAGTTTACTTGGCATTATTTGGAAACGGCTTAAACAGCATAGTATTTGACACATATGTCATTAAACAAAAAACATATATTTGTATATTTTTATGTTTTCAGTGGATTTGAAGTTGAGACATGAATATAAAAATATTGTATATTTCTATATTAGCAAATATGCTACATACTAGGTGCTTTTACAATGAACAGTAAAAAGATGCTTTTCAGAAAAAGATGGTTCTAAAGTAAACAAATTGCTGGGTGAGAAGAGCTACAGAAGTTTCCTAGCTATATATTCTGTGCTCCACTACAACAAAAAATAGATCTGCCAGGCTCTTTCCTTAAAGATGCCACCTACTCCTGAAATACTTCCCAGTTGTCATCCCAACTCCTGAAAGCTTTCCAAGCTTTCGTCCTGAAAGCCCTCACATGCTGAATTACTAGCACAGCAAGAGGCTCTTCCAGGCTACCTACTGCCGCTGCCAGCAGAGCAAATCAGACAGACAGTGATTCTATTCTGCTGATCCCTGCCTAAGCATTTCCAGTAGCAAATCTGATCCATTTGGTTCATCAGACACGCTAGAAGAAAGCACTGCTAATTAAAGCCAGTTATATACAGAAATACAGAAATATATATAGAATACAGAAATGTGTATGTGCTAGAGCAGTGTTTTAAGACTCTGCACAAACCAGTGCAGAGTCTGCACTCCCATTTTCTGAGGCCAACCTTCACTATTCCCTATGGAACATAAATTCCAAGTGCAAGTCCCAAGCATACTCAGATTGAAGGGGGAATGAAAATATCGGAGCAACAGGAGATTTAACCCATAATCCTATTATTCTATTAAGAAGAGAAAGCAAATAATAATTAAGGGATCCTTCTCCACTGGACAGCTCAGAGCAAGGCGGGCTATTATGCTGACATCCTTAGAGCTGCATTGGGAAGCACATGTACTTGGGAGGAGGAACTCCATCTCCTGTCATTTATGTAAAAGGTTACTGAATTCCTGTCCATTAGTTTGCTACAACCAGCAAACTATCAGCAAACTACCAACTCATCAAGAAAGAAAAGATGCCAGCAACAGTTACAGCACAACACTATGACAAAATAATAATTTTGTTGTATTTAATGACTATAGAAATATTAACCAAATAAAATTACCATACAAAATATTAACCAAATAAAATTACCATACAAAATGCTATCTCAGATCTGCTAACCTGTCTGATTTACAAAGATGGTATTGGCAGGTAATAATCACTAGCACTAACACAGGGACTTGTCTACAATAAAGCAACCCCAGTCCCCAGTCTCTTATCACACAGGGTCACCTGGCCGGGATGTCCAGGTACCTCCAGCTGCCTTCCCTGCTTGGTCAATTGGTTCATCCAAGAGACCTTTGCTTTTTGATAGAAATTCAAAGCACAATACTGAGAAAATACTTCAATATTACAGTCCCTCAAAATCCACATGAATAACAAAAAAAAAAAAGAAGAAGAAAAAAAGATTTTGTAGACACAATAAACATTAAAAATGTCACAAGAACACAGAACAACCTTGCCTCCTCACTGCCTCAGGCTGATTTAGAGCAGGTAAATGTCTTTATCCATCCTTGTTTGCTCTCCAAGCTACAATACAGGATTAGCATTGTATTAGTAAATGTAAGATTTTTTTTTCTTCACAGTCTTCAAATCCTCCCTCCTCCCCTTTTTTTTTTTAAACCTACTGAAAGATTAACCTTCCCACACTGTTTTGTTTTGCTTTGCTTTTGTTTAGTTGGCATCACTGTGTGTTCAGTGAGTTGTCTCATCACCAGGCAACTATATATTTTGGTGAAAGTATCTGCTTATGCAACATGACTGCTACTTGCATCAGCAAATGGAGAATGTCAGATCAAAATACTGAGAAGTACTCAATTATAAAAAAAATTGGAAATGACTGGAAAAATATCTTTGCTAATAGCTACATTGGTGTTTGTTTATCTGAAATGAGCAGACATATATAAATCTTTTTTCAATTACTAATTAAGCCTGTTTGTCAAATACTTTCCTGCCCATTTTTTCCTTATAGCTATGTCTTTCCAAATGAAAGTGAAAATATAAGCTATTACCAGGATGAAGATGGCAATTATGTTCATTAAATTTTGTATATGCGCTACTGGATGATTTTGCAGTTCTGCCTGCTAAATCTCACAGGAACCCATATAACTGTTTGTAAACAGAACTTATTTTTAAGCTACTGAATAATTTCCTTTTTTTATTTAAAAAAAAAAAAAAAAAAAAGGTTGAATAAAATTATAAGTCTTTCCTGGAATTATTACCAAGTAACACAAAAATTGAAACTAAAATTTTTCACTATTAATGCAACTGTATTTATTTAGTGGGAGATGATTTGGACTTCAGGATTTTGACCTGGTCATGAATTTGCTGATCTTGATGTTGATCAGTAAAAATAATCTAAGCATTTGAGAGCAGCTTCTGTTTGTCTGTTTGCTGTTAAGAGATATCCAATGTAGAAGTGAAAAGAGATTCTTAAGTGAAAGATGCAGTGACAATTATTTTAAATGTTCTCTAATGTTCCTTTCTTACAATTTATCAATCCATTAAAAGACTGATCTCTTTTTAAAAGTAAATTCTTCAGAGACAAACTAACATCTATTCAACATCTATACAGAAAAAAAAAACAAAGCAGTCAAGAGTAAAAACAATTTCTGTTAGACCCGAAACAGACACAAATGCGAGTGGAAACATCAGCATCACCTCCTTTCTCATAAAACCCATATCCAAATCCAAAATCTCATAAAATCCAATCATGCAAATATTTAATCACGGACTTGGCAAACCCCACCTCACGACTGCATCTGCAGCAGCAAATGATGCCCTGAGGTTTCAATATGTACTGACTTCTCCATTATTTCATTTAGTGATAAACTCAAAAACAGATCTCAAAAATTGACCTACTTCTTCCATCTTAGAATTCTCATTCACTGCCTCTAACGATAACCAGAAGACCGTTCTCCAGGGGCCACATCAGTGTCTAAAGCACAGAAAGAAAATGAACATAATCCCCAACTCTCAATAGGCAGGCCTGAAATTCAGTCCCCGAGAAAAGAACATCCTTGCACATACTGTACGCGACGACCA
The DNA here is from genome assembly GCF_003342845.1 of Nothoprocta perdicaria. Classification (NCBI taxonomy): domain Eukaryota; kingdom Metazoa; phylum Chordata; class Aves; order Tinamiformes; family Tinamidae; genus Nothoprocta; species Nothoprocta perdicaria. The sequence continues at coordinate 3,541,634 of NW_020455943.1, forward strand.
TCTGTGCAAGTGTGTTGATATAAAATGCCCTTATTTGAACAGCTATCCAAAATCCAGGACATTTATTCTGGATTAAGCAAAATGTGTTTTAAGACGCCCATATGATTGCATTATACAGCGAAATGAAGCACTTCCTATTTACACTGAAATGGATCTTCTTATCGTGGAATGAAACTTTGTCATTTCTTCTTCCTTCGCATCTATGGTAATTACTCAAACTTGTAATTTTTTGATGGTGACCTTGCAATAGCTGAATTTGCTGCTAAAAAAAAAGGAAATTACATCACCAAGAACAGCACACTCCATCACAGTGCTCCACCTGAACTACTCGAGCATTATTTTCTATAAATATATAATAAGTATAAATGGCTTAAGGAGACTTGCCTTTGGAAGAGAGCACTGAGATTTGCACTGTTCAGACACTAAGCTGTGGGGTCAGTGTGTTTGTTCTGATTCCCAGGAGTGTTTCTTTTTTGACCAGACTCAGAGATCTTCCCAACTAAATGGTGCAGTCAGGGGCGCATATTAAAATATGCAAAGTTGTGAGGAGGTTGGCATTTTGATTTAAAGAAAAAGGGAGTGAGAGAGAGAGAGAGAGAGAGAGAGAGAGAAATAAAGAAAGTTTCTCAAAAGAAAGGGGAAAACAGCCTTCGGAGGGGGAAAAAAAACTCCCTAAAAACTCTTCTTTGTCATCTTTCTGTTCTTCTGTTTCTCCTTTTATGAAGGATTACTTTGAATAACCACTTAGTTTCTAATAGCTTTAAAAACTTGCCCTACCAACTGCTATTTAATAATGACAAGATATTGTAAGGTTTTGATTTTTTTAAGTGGGGAACAATAGCTTTTTTCATCAGCTCATCCACTGAAAAATATATATTTTTTAATATATTTATATACGAATATTTTTATTTATATATATTATCACATTTTAGTCAAAACGAATACATTGCAACTGTGGCAAATAACAAGTGAAATCACCTGGGACAACATTCATTCCTTTGACCAATTCATTTATTTCAATACTCAAACTATGGATCAAAGAGCTCTGAAAGAGACATTCATGCCTGTGTTGAACATGGTACTCACCTAGTTGTTTAACTTCAGGTTACTCACCTAAATGTTTAATTCTATTCCAAATGAACAATGACCATTTGGAAAATATGGCACTGTGTCTTTTGGCAAACTCGTTTTCTGCATCTTTATGGTAGCAAAAAATAAGAATTAAAAAAAATAGGATTGATAGCATAGTTCTCATATGAAAAGAGAATAAAAAAACTTGTAACTCCATTAAAATAAGGATTTGTTTATCGACAGTAACAACTCAGAAATACTACAGAAGAGCCACAAATAGCCAAACACCAAATGCTACAGAAAACTCTTTTCTCTCCTCCCTTAAATATTCAGCGTTGCACTTGCACAAAAATCTGAGAAGGTTCAGTGGAACCAGACTACAGTGATTATCTGCAGCACAACTGCAGAGCAGCTCATCTTCTTCTTTAGTGTTGCCAGGCACTAATACTTGTGGTAGCCCCACGTATAACGACATAAAAATGACCAAAACCCTCTAAGGCCTGGTCTTTATGCACTCACCTTGAGTAGATATTAATTTTGTCCAAGAAAGAAGTCAAGAACTGCCATATACAAATTACAAGGGAAAATTCTTCCTTTTTTTATAAGTCACCATACCCAGTTAAGCAGGTAAGTTACAGCACAGTTAAGCAGTGCGGATGCAGTCACACCCCATTTTGGTAGCCAAAGTGTCACAAAGCCTTTTTTTTAAGCTTATTAGAAATTAATGTAATTAACTATTTTAATTTTAAGAGTGGTAACAAATTCTGATAAGTTTTATTCTCATAGTCACTCAGAACAAAAACAGCATAAAAAAAAAAAAAATTACCTGCAAGGACACAGAGTTTAGTTCATTTTAATTCTAACTAATCATCTAATTTGCTTACAGGTTCTTGGAAAATCATCGCAAGACACAGCAACTGTTAAAAATGTGCTACATTTTTACATATACTGCGTCATGATTCCTAAAGAACCTGAATTAGCTTTTCAAGTATGAATGGAACTCACAGTTCACTCCACAACTGCAGATCACCTCGCTAATTACCAAGCTTTTCATCACCTAAAATTGACAACTTCCTACAGCAAAAGCATCCGGCAGGTGCTCGTCAGCCGCAAGGCTTGAAGGTAGAGGCATTCGGTGCCAAACAACACGCTCAGGCAATTAAAGAGTCTTGAAATAACATTAAAACATAGTTTCATTTTGCCAGCTAAAGGGTATATGAAATGCTAAACACCCCCACACCCACAACTGGAAAGTACAGAATAACCCACCTGACTTATACAATGGTAAAGCCAACCAGTTTGATGCATAATGCCAATGTGGAGAAGAGAAAACAGGTTTTTTCAGAGGTGAAAAGCTCACCATGGATTTATTGGCATTCTAGGACACTCAGGCTGTCATTAGCAAGCATCAAAAGTAAATGATCACAGACCGTACTTAAAATTCTTATCTTCCAATACATTCTTACCACATTTGCAGCCGAATCAAGGTTTGGACCTTGAACTAGCAAAGTGATTTCTGCAAAATGGTGAAGTGAAACTCTCTGGAGTCCTTGTTCCACAAATGTATCTGTAAGTGCAAGGATTACGTGAGGAAATGCAGGGATCGAGCAGTGGGCAGTCTGTCGTGTATTGGCCAACACGGGTTCTCACAGAGAACTTCAAGCAACTAAGGGAATAAGCCATAATGGGACTCCCTTAAGAGAAGGTTCTGACATTGTCACTATATGAATATACAAAAAAAAATACATATATACACTTGTATATTAAAAAGTATATAAAAAAGTAGTTTTGTTATAGATAGAGCAGTGCTTCTGGTTTGAGGTCAAATCTTATAGTTTTATTTACGGCAAAAAAAAGATAGAACTTTGAGTGCTGTCCTGTTAACAGCACCTATAAAAGCTGAATTTCTACTCTTCTCTAAGATCTGCCACGTAAATTATTTCTGATCTTCAACGTACTCTACAGATAAAGAGTCATTAAAATCATTTTTATATCAGTGCCGCTTCCTTGATGTCAGCTCGCTCATATTCCCAATGAAGCCTCTCATATGTGAGATTAATATCAGACCCATTAACCAGTTGGTTAATCAGAGGAGACAACCATGACTTTTTTTTTGCTATTTCTTTTTAGGAACTGTAATACTTTTCTCATGAGGGTCCAATATACCTTAAGGTCACAGTAAATGGCTAGATCGAAGTTCTTTACATTATCAGTAGCAACTATAAGGTTTCAGATTAGTAAACCCCTGAAGTCACTAACATTTATGATTGATAAAAGGGAATCTGTGTGATTCTGTGGGAAGGGCCATCCTGAAACAAAGGTGACTACTACAGAAATAATTCACTCATATCATTAAATAAAATCAAAAATAAATTTTAGAAAGCCTTTTGAATTATATAATTATAATTATGTTATAATTATATAATTATAATTATATAAGATTAAGAATAAGCTACAGATAATTGTCATGAAACAATGTGAAACAAGTTTTCATTACTATTTTTTTATTCACTGAAAAATGGCATTGGACGTGCTCCTGATCAAACACATAACAGAACTTTCATAAAGGTACACAAGAATATAGAAAGAAAATTCAAATTTCAAATGCTTAGGTCTAGCCCCATATGTAAAACTAAACTTGAAAGAAGTTGAGAAAAATGTTTCCCGAGTCAATGACTGTTCCCTGGAGTTTCACTCTCCATTAATGGGTGTCCCTGTGCAGCTCCGGGCGCCGCGCGTGCGACGGGCGCTATACGTGCTTGACGTATACATTCACAGCCCATAAAACCCCAGGGGCTTTGACCCACCTCTGAGCCACGTCACGACACATCTCTGCATCGCAGTTAGCACTGAGGGGTGGCCTCCAACCGTGACTATGTGCAGGATGTGACAGAAAAAAATAAAATACTGCAGAAAGAGCGACCTGCTTTCAATAACAGTTTAATAACAGCTTCATTAATAAAAGGTGTTCTAGTAAATACCAGTAAATACCAGTGGTGATCAGGTTGAACCCTGACCTGCTCTCCTGTTGAGGGAAGAGCATTTACAGCAGTGCTTGGATGCTCTAAATGAGTTAAGAGTAGAACCTCATAGGCACCCAGGCATGCACCACTGTACTGACACAACATATATATTTTTTAAGATATGAATTTGTTTTTCATACAAATGAAGTAGTCTCTGAGAATAGGCTCAAAGATGTATTGACTAATAGATTTGGAAGGAAATGCACAACAAACTCCAAGACATTTTCAAATCAGACCTAGAAGTTGATGCATGAGGGGATGCACGCCTCTAGGCTCATGGAATTCCATGGATTTTAGTGGACTCTGTCACTCTTACTTTAAGAATATTGTGACTTTACAACTATTCACATGGTCAAAATCTTCAAAAGTTGTCAGAGTAAAGACACTTCAACCTCCTTCAGCAGCAAGATCCTGCAAACAAGAACTCACCGTTAATTGCAGCTTCACTATAAATAATACAAATAAATACATAACAGGTGTAACATGTCACGTAAGTCACACTGCTCATCAGCTGTGAACACTGTCCTTGCAATCTTTGTACAGACATACTGCACGGACACATAAATCTCTTGGATAAATAATAGGCTCCCAGCAATATCAGAATATGACTGTACTACGTCACACTATTTTTACATCGTTTACCAGAATATGCAGCATTTTAATGAAATAAGTCGCATAATTGCTGTACTAAAACTGTATTATTAAAAGATTTTTTCATCTTTTGTATGAAGATGACCATGATTTTCTGCCATAAAGTAATAACAGTAACACAGCCCAGTCAGGACACATGCCCAGTCAGGAATCATTACAAGGGAACTGTAGCACATGCTGATAAAACACTCCAGAAGACTGCTTTCAAATCTACAACACATATATAATTACCTTACTTTAAACCATTTCCTAAACAATATCAAATATAAATAACTACATGCAAACAATAGAGCCATTCACCCACCCTATAAATCATGTATTTCTTGAAAGAAAATTCCCTGGAGCATCAATGCGACCAAGAATCAGTGTGCGTGCTGAGGAGGACACCAAGATATCACTGCCCTTTACACACATCTTCCGCTTTCTAATAGGAGCATTTGCACTTCCCACTCCAATATCCTTCTGCACCTAGTCATGGGACATCCATACAAAGAGTATTTGTACACCCTTGTGATTCTGAGTGACACACAAAAGTGCTGCTCTAATTAAAATTAATTAAAAAGCATTCATTTTAAAAATGGAGATGATTTGTCACACAATGTCAGGATAAGAAGTTATTATCGCAAACTAACCAGCACAGTTACCTCTCCTCTAATTTGCAGAGGGAAAACCTCTTTCTTCCTCATTTTCCAGTAGACAGGAAGAATATAAAATAGAAAATCACTGCATTTTGAGATGCCCAGTAGAAGAATGTTGTTGCTAACAGACGGAGAAAAGGAGCCCTTACCTGCTGAACTGCTGCTGATCTTTCTTCAAAATTTGATTTCTCCACTTACTTCACACACATGCCCCTATTCTTCTGGCTGGCACCCACTTTAACTTTCAAACATTCTTAGACTGGTTCTCAGCTATTTCTAGTGCTGATCCTGAGCTGTCAACCCTTAGCTGGTTCAGGAAAACACATGCAGCTCTGAGGACAAGTACTTCTTTCCTTATGCTGCTTATATCTATGCACTCTTTCTTTGAGAAAACTGGATAATTGCGGATTTTCTCTGGAAAGGGACCAGAAAAAAACTTGTCTTCAAAGCCTATATTGTAGCATGAGAGAAGGAGGCAATTTCCTTCCCCAACATCCATGCCAATTACCAAGCAGTGCAGCTTACAGCCCGTGGGGAGCTGGCACCTGCCAACTGCCACCAAGCCCAGAGAGAAAGGAAGAGCCCCAGTACAACACACAGACCCGGTTCTGCTGCCAGAGTTAACACAAGGAGGCACTATTCTCATAAAACCATAGCAGAAATAACTCTAAACGTCTGAAAATAAATAATACTCTTGCTTTTATATCACATTTGAAGGGAGATGATGTGTAAACCTAAAGATCTGGATCAACAACATAAGAAGCTGATTGATCTACAATGGGTCCTTTCGTTCTTCCACATGTTTTCTAGGTTTGGCTAACTGAAAAACAAGAGGACAGCTGTTCTGACTTATCTTCATGCAATAATGCAAAATTTTGCAACTAAAAAGCTGCTGCATACTGTAAGTGTTCACATCTTCCAACAAAGTCATTGAAATACAGCACAAATTATTTGGCAGACTATGGTTCTGGGCACAGACGTGGTTTAAATACATACTAAGGGTCACAAATGCATGCCAAAACTGTATATCAAATAAAGGTGATCTTTATTCAGAAGCATTTACCACTTTAGCAGCACAGGGAGAGCAATGCAAGTGTTTAAGATATAAAACCAACAAGCAAATGGAAGGAAGGCATTTTGTGTGTGGAAAAGTGAAAGGATTTAACAAAAAGCACAGCTTTAGTGCACTCAATCAACGTACAGCTTCTTGCTCGACTGCATTAAACATCCATCAGATTTTTTTCTGAATCATCACATAATGAGTATAAATAATCATCCTGAAATATTAATTTATGCCTTTGTTCCGGTTATATGCTTATATATTTAACAGAGGAAAAGCTGTTTTTACCTAGTATCATTCTTCATTATTTATGTCTCAAGACATCTAAAGATGTCTAAAGATGTCTTGGGATGTGGTGAGTTTACAAATTATGAATTAGATACCAAGTTACACACAGGGACAAGGTCACAGCCCGCAACCCTGGATGGGCAAAGCTACGTTGTGCTGAAGTTATCATTCCAATTAAGAGTAAACACAGCGCCGGCCTGAGCCCTTGGGGGTCAGCGGGCACTGAGCTACACCCTGCAGAAGGGCAGAGACAACTGCCAGTAAATAGTGAGGCAATTTTGGAGATAATCACATCCCAAACGGGGGATTTTGAAGGGTCTAACGTAATGACTGCATGTGGACTGGCTGCGTTTCAGTCATACACAAAATGTGTCTCAACTGCCTGGCTTTGGGATACACTAGACTGATGAGCAGCCCCGATGCAACCCAGGGTAATATCTGTGTATTTTAAATCACGGCTGGAGGGAGCTTAAGTGCACGCAGACAACTGAGCCCACTGACAGGCGTCTGCTGGCACTTGTTAGGGCTTCCCAGCATCCGGCTTCCCACCACTCTGTGAACCCAAGTTACCCACGGGGCTTTCCAGGCTTTCAGGAGAAGCTGGGGATAATAAGAAGCGCCCAGGAGGAAAGTCAAGTTTACAAGTTTTAATGGGCATAAGTTCAAATTAAGAGACATCGGTTAAGATTAGGAAGCAAAACCAGTATTAACACACCCAGTAAGAGATAATATTGTTATTTTCCAAGGAGATTAAGCAACATACTAAAATGTTAGGACCCCAAATCACACACCTGTATTTTTTCCGCATGTGCAAAATATGTTCCCAGGGAACAGTCCCATACAGGAGGAAAGCAATTAAAATACGTAGAGAAATTGAAGTGAACTGAAAAAAAAAAAAAAAAAAAAAAAAAAAAAAAAAAAAAAAAAAAAAAAAAACCCAAACCAAAACTCTGCTAGTTCTGAATTAAATTTCCAACTACTTTCTGTATAGCCATATTATGAAGATGAGATTGTCTCTGGTTAAACTGCAACAGAACAGGGCAGCAAATTGTCATATTTTCGAATGTTTCTATACTTTATCAATTACCATTGGTATTCTAAGACACTGTATGGCATAGCTGTATGATTTTAAAAATGCTTATATTTGTATGCTTGATTATGTGCTAAAGGTCTTTGCCTACCATCAGTACCTTTGAGTGAATTTTGGAAGACTTGGGAGCCCACTCCAATGAGCTCAGAATGAAGAATTGTAAGTGAAAAATGAGAAGCATGACTGGAAATTTCTTTTCTGTTTTGCTTCTATTTCTCCTTTGATTTCAAGAGGAGCAGAATAAGTCTCTAGTACCGAAACTCAGGACAGTTCTTTGAACTCTAAAACATTAATGTTACATAGTTCCTTTTTTTTAGTTTGCTTTATTTTCTTATTGTATAAAACACAATTCAGGGTAATGATCCTGGTACTTCTGTGAATGTTTATTTCAAAAATGTCCATAGCTGAGCATGTCTAGGGCTGAAAACATTGCGTTTTTGTGGGAAGAAAGATGTTTTGTAGCTTATGATGTTAGAATTAAAAAGTACAAGACTCAATTGTAACAAGTCTCCAATTATACTTCTGCTCAGCAGAATCCTTGCAAGAAGATATATGCAAACTAAAAGAGGAATTTCATCTTTAACTCATTAGTTTTCCATGGAGAAACCACATGGCTGGACATTAAAGCACAACTCTATCATTCAGTACAGGCTGTGCTTTCATTTTTTTCTGAACTAGAGCAGAGAGCAAACTTTATTCTATGTGTGTTCTGATTTTAATAACATAATAAAAAGAACTTAAAATTAAAATTAATTGAAGTCAATAGGAAAAAAACAGAGGCCCAAATCAGGTTCCAAATACTATATTTGGGGGTTTAAAATTTTTCTTAAAATCAGATTTTCTCTACTCTGCCATGAATAGCACCATAGATACTTTCTTCCTCATGATCAAGACTGGAACAACAAAAACAAAACAAAACAAACAAACAAAAAGAATATTTTTAAGGATAGGGATCATTAGAAGTGAGAAAACTTTGAATTTGGGCATTCGCTATTATGTTCTATATATAAAAATATTAGCATAAAATTGAAAAACCCATCCCTGAATGACTAGCTGTCAAGATAGGAAATAAGCAGTAAGGGCGTGTAAGTGCTTAAAGTTTGATTAGCTGACCTCTGTTAAGGAGATGAATGGATTTAGTGATTTCAGGGAAGACTGACATTTCAAAATATCACAACTAATACACACAGTTTGCTTTTTTTCTTACCTAATATTTATATTCTCTTCACATTTAAAATGACCTATTATCCTTTTGCGTGGCAGAACTTGTTTTTGTTTTCTCTTTAACATGAAGAACTCTATTCTCCTAAAGGTGTTAAGATGTTCTTACTCAAGATCCCATTTATATATATATTTGAGCTACCATCCTTCCTGGATTGCAATACAAGAGTACCCTAAAGCATCTCCCATACACTTAATAGTACCTCTCTGACATGTAATTTCATCAAATAATGTGCTAGCTGTATTAGTCATTTCAGTGTGCTATCATTCTGATGGCAAAGTGTGGGACTCAGGCAATCCTGCTAAATCTGTATCATCAAGGCAAAGATTTCAAACAGCATTTCAAAGCTTTCCAACATATGAAAATAAATTTCACAAGCAGAAGAGAAACCTTTTTCTCATAAATTTTGAGGTGAGCAGTTATCTGTTTTTACGTACATAATGTTGCACTTCTGTATATTCAATGATTCCTAGGGAAAAAAAAAAGAAGAAAAGAAAAGAAATTGAATGGAGTGGATTATATATGTGCGTCACACTTTGGAAAAGTCTTTGAATAGTGACTTTCCCTGTGCTGATTAAGTCCTTGGGCATGCTGGGGAAGCGTACAAGAGACATTCTCCAGCTCTTCATGAGCCAGAATTCCTCCAGACAGAAAGCATCTGTCATGCAAGCGGAGAACTGCTGTTAGCTGTGCAGGCCACATTTGGTCTCCTGTGGAGAGGAGTAAACCTGGGAGACGGAGGGTGAGAACGCTAAGCCAGCACACATAAATTGTGAGCCATGCACAGCATCCTTTGGGAACACTCTCCTAGTGTGATCATTTGTTTGTTGATTCATTTGTTTGTTTGTTATTTTTCCTTTTCATTTTCTTCTGTTTGTAGTTTAAATAAGCTTAACTTCCTAAAATGCCAACAAACTCAGGGTAATGTTCATGCAAGCAAAATGCATCTGGGCCAAGAAGGTGCGAAAGGGCAGCAGAACTTGCATAAGGAGCACACACACACTCGCTTCCAGTTGACAGAAGTACAAAAGAAGCTGAAAATTCGTCAGAGAGAAGAACACATTCGCAAACAAAAATGCCAATTCACTAAACTACCTGTAAGGAAACAGTGAGAAAAGCCAACCCACACACATGCAGGCTGAACTGCTCTTGCCACCACTTGCCCACAAATACTAATCAAAGCCTTTGACCCTGTCAGCTTTCTTGAAGTTATTTTTTATGTAAATATCTTGAGCACTGTATAAAGCAAAATCTAGTCCCATGTTGCCTTAAAAAAATGCCTGTAGTTCTTCCTCTATATCATATTTCTTAAATATGTAAAGAAAGGATATCATGGCAGTGGTGCCACCAACACTCTCACAGCACAGGATCATGTTGGCTGTCACACAGGGCTGTGGATCTGCCCCGCAGTTGGTCATTTTGGGACATGGGGAGAAAAAGATGCAGTTATTAGCATCTCCCATCAGAATGTAGCAAGATGTAATCCTTYTCCTGAATATGCCAGTGAACAAGGAATAAGTGAGACATGGAGGTTAAGGAAACTGTTAACCCTCAGCACTTCTCTGGGAAATTCACAATCCACTTGGGATAGTGTTGACAAATTACCAACATACAAGTAACCTCCTTCAGTCCAAGATTTATTAAAAGGCTAAGGAAAAAGAAACAGCAGAAGAGATGGCTTGCACTTTTTGCAAGCCAGATAATGTATTAAAAAGAAGGAAAGGAAAGGAAAGGAAAGGAAAGGAAAGGAAAGGAAAGGAAAGGAAAGGAAAGGAAAGGAAAGGAAAGGAAAGGAAAGGAAAGG
>NW_020455943.1:3552600-3820321 GCF_003342845.1 Nothoprocta perdicaria
AAAGGAAAGGAAAGGAAAGGAAAGGAAAGGAAAGGAAAGGAAAGGAAAGGAAAGGAAAGGAAAGGAAAGGAAAGGAAAGGAAAGGAAAGGAAAGGGTAGAATGGTTTATACGAGCAGCTCTTGAAAACAGTTCTTTCTCTGACCAAGGTATTGCTATAGCTTCCTGCCTATATCTTTTCCTTTTTTTTTTCTGTTCCCAGTGTGTTTTGCAAGTTCTTTGAGCGATCCAACATGCCCAGGCTTGCCTCCCTGGCTGTCCATGCACCCCTGGGCACTTGGAGTCAAAAACATGTCTGGGTGAGGTTTCTGTAACATTTGAACCAAGGGCTACATCCTATTAAAAAGAAAACCAATGTAATTGCATTGGGTAGTCTCCCCTAGCCTCCCTAACCTGTCCAAAAGCCTCAGCAATAGACGTCTCATTAGATAAACTGCCGTTATCAGCTCTTCGTTTGGAAGATTGTTCTTTTCTGTGGGAACCAGTTCAAACCTTTGCCTTGTCTGATGAACATGTCAACAGACTTCCTGCAAGCCTCATGAAATATACTTGATTGAGTCCTCTTTGCATAACATGTAAATTATCGATAGGTGCAATCCACCATCAGATTCTCAAATGATATATATWTTTTTTGTCATTGGAGCCACTTCTCTGTAAACCTTTTATGCATTATGAAACAGGCAGAATGCGGGTGTATATATGCGTGTTTATGTGACTGTATTATGGAAGTCTGTCTCATTGCCTGTCAGATTAAATTATTTTTAATTTCCCAGTTATTTATTCACCTTCTGCTCTGTGCCAAAATGGAGGTAAGCTATCCCAGCTTTTTCTCCTCTGCCCATTCATTGACARTATTAAGGATGTAAGATCAAGTATTAAAAAAAAATCAGGAAATTCCAGGAATGTTAACTCAGCCCCATCTATATCCTGTGTATTTTTTGGCGCACGTTAGTAACAAAGAGTAATACAGTGGGGCCATTAAACTGGACATTCCCCACCTGCAGCAGTAAAATTTACCAGACTAGTTGAGGTATTTCCCATTCTAAGTAAAAGGAGCACTAGGAGCAAAGTCGTAAAGGTAATTATACTGGAGCAGAATGTGTCAATGGCTTAATGATGCCAACTGTGAGATTTACCTTTAATGAAGAAAAAAATTTAAAATGTGACTTATATGTGCACTGTAGCGGCTCATGGTTTTCTCAGCTTGAAACTTGGCAAGGCCTTCCCCGAAGTGCAGCAAAACCAAAGAAAAGAAAGGAAAAGCATGAAAATAGTTCTGAGATGCTGCAGATTCTGCCTTACTTATCGTAGTTCAAACTCATTAGAAAGGCATGTCTTTCAATTCTGTGTATTTATGTTCACTTTGGTCAACTGTACCTGGACACAATATTTAGCAGGCTAGTTCCACATGCAGTCTTCAATTGTATCATCCTTAACTTTATTTTCCAAGACAATACACTACTATCGTTTCAATCTCTCCCAATGGCTGAGTGCTAATACCTACTTTTTTTGTTTTAGGGTTTTTTTTTTTTTTTTGTTTTAGGGTTCATTCTAAATAATTTAGGGTGTTTTTAGAACCCTAAAAACAATTATGGTACTGATTAAAGATAATAATTACCTTACTGACTTTTTAATTTCATGGTATTGGATGTATTTGTTAGAAAACTYTTGACACACCTCTTAAACCTAAATGAAAAACAAAATGAAATACTGCATCAGGAAAAAACAGTAAGGCAAAGGAACATAGAGAATGGAAAGCAACAAGGAGACTCCTCAAAACAACAAAAATAATATATCAATAGTAAAATAGCGAAAGGCCACATACAGATTTCAAGACAAATAATAAAAGGACAAGTAAACTTAAATTAGCAACTATTCTGACATTCAAGTGCTGTAAGTTCAGTGCCTCAAAGATGCCTAAAATGGTAAAGATGYCTAAATACCTTTGATTTTCAAATATTCATAAATGCATTTTGTAAGTGTATTGCCTCCACAAGCATTCTATTCTTGGCAAGGTTTTTTGTTTGCTTTTAAATTTTTTAATTAAGGACAGACATGATTTAACTTTTCTCTTTAGGAGAAAGTTCATGCTTATGAGAGCAGGTGTTAAAGAGTCCAGTGTTGAAATCTCTGACACCCATCACTGACCAAGCTAGAATTTTTTATTTCTCCTTAGCTGCTGAGGGAGACTCACTAACATAGCACTCTTCTGGCTTTTGTGGATCCCCTATTGAGACATCTAAGCCTCCCCTACAGCAAGGAGGGGGGCTTCTACACCTTAGGGTCAAGTATTTCAGYGTGTAGCTAGAAGTGAATCAGAGCTTTGCAACCCCTAAGTCTCCTTGCATTTCTCTTCTTCAGACACAGAGAGTTGTAGGACTGCTGAAAGTATTAAAAGTAGTTAAAATATAGATGAGGAAATAGCTTGATTTCATTGACAGCTTTCATTTGCCTGCTATAGTTTGCCTTAACCATTACAGCCATCATTAACCCGATACTCATTTTAGTTTGGGTGCGCTTTTAGCTTTGGTCTTTCCATTGTTAATCTCTCTTATTTGTTGTGACTATAAAAGAGAAAACATAATATGCCAATTTGCATATGAAACAAATAATTCATGTAAAATTAGACCATATTGGAGGAGAGGGAGATTTCTTAACAAACTAAATAGAATAACTGGACAATAAAGATTTCTGTAAAATTCTTACCTAAATTTTTCTCTTAGAGCTATTTCCCACACAGCATGCACACACAGAGAAAATATAAGAAAAAACCTTTTGCTGTGGTCAGAATTTGTTAAAATATGRTTTATTACGAAACATAGAAAATAGCATAAGACAATGACGTTTAAGATGTGCATAAGAAGGTAGTTGTGTGGGATAATGCTAACCAATGCTACGCTCAGATACTGAACGAAAACCATGATTCAGTGTCTCTTATGAAAGCAYATCTCTGCAAGTCTTAAACCTTGAATCATAAAAGTCTGTTTTCCTTAGATATGGCTCTCAGGTTGTAGAAGATCATGTTCCAGCTCTRTCCAGGTAAGTTGTGCCTTCCCCATCCTCAGTGGTATCCTCCTAGGTGTTTTCCAGAGCTATATCGTTGATCCATCTTTGACACCTTTCCAAGGAGCASTTGAGGTACCCCTGGCCACTCCTTCAGCTCATATTTGAAGCCTGACCTCTCTACAGTGCAATGCAGACTAATGACTCCACCTCAGTGACCTACCTTTCACTGCCCTTCAGCATCCACACTGGTCTTGCTGCATCAATGGAATTAATTAGGCAAGCTTTTACTCATGAAATTGGATGAGAGAAGTGCAGAAAGCTTAGCAGAGGTCAGACCAGGGGTGTAACAAGCAGGGGTGACAGCCATTGCCTACAGCCATGGTAGTCTGACTCAAAGTCACCTCTCTGTTACGTGAAATGGACTTTCAAGATCCCATGGCAAGTCAGACACTCTCTAGTATAATGGGAACAAGGCCAAGTTGCTAATGACTAATGTTGCCTACCTCTGGTCCATTCCTTCATCTTTCTAATACTAGTCTTCCACCCCACCATGTCCACCCGCCTTGATCACAAGACCACTGTCTGAGCCAGATGGAAGAAAGACTAGACAAGCACCTTCATGTGGCAAGCTGGTACTGACTTAGGAGTAGAGCACTCTTGTTTCCATATCTGCAAACACACACACCCCACACAGGTCCTACCTGCACTTCAGAGATGAGCTGACATCTCTTTGAATATGTTTATTCCAGATTCTTGACACAGGAGTTCAGAGATACTGAATTGTGCTGTTATAGTTTTGGACATGCAAGATCATATCCATATACTGATGTCCAGTTCCATGCTAGTGATCAATGCAATGGTATTTTGATAACTAAATTGGTAATGTAAATTTAATAGATCAACTGAGGCTACTACTGTCATAGAGATTATGCCAGACCATCTGCTGTCTAGTCATAGAATTATAGAATAATAGAATAGTTAAGGTTGGAAGGGACCTCTAGAGATCATCTAGTCCAATTGCCCTGCACACAAAGGGTCACCTAGAGCCCGTGGCAGAGGATTGCATCCAAGCATGCCTTGAATATCTCTAGAGAAGAAGATTCCAAAACTTCTCTTGGCAACCAGTTCCATTGCTCTGTCACTCTCACTGTCAAGAAATTTTTTCTTAAGTTCCTATGGAACTTCGGATGCTTCAATTTGTGGCCATTTCCTCTAGTCCTATTGCTGGCCACCACTGAAAAGAGGCCAGACCCATCCTCCTCACTCCCTCCCTTGAGGTATTTATACATACTGATCAGATTCCCCCCTCCCCCCTGTTCAGCCTTCTCTTCTTCAGGCTGAACAGGCCCAGCTCTCTCAGTCTTTCCTCGTAGGGCAGATGTTCCAGGCCCCTGATAATCCTCATAGCCCTGCACTGAACTCTCTCCAGCAGYTCCATATCCCTCTTTTACTGGGGAGYCCAGACCTGGACACAGTACTCCAGGTGATGCCTCACCAGGGCTGAGTAGAGGGGGATGATCACCTCCTTTGACCTACTAGAGATGTTCTTTTTAATRTACCCAGAATCTCCTGCTGCCTCATGGTCAACTTGTTGTCCACCATGACACCCAGGTCCTTCCCTGTAGAGCTGCTCTGCAGAAGGCCACTCCCCAGCCTGTACTGATGCATGGGTCGAGTCTATTCAATGCAGCTACTAATGACCTCTAGCCATGCTCACACCATTCAGACGCAATGGTTTCAGGAACTACTGTGCTGAGGCCTGGGTGGAACATACATTTTAGTTTGCTGCCATTACTAAATCACAAGGGGTATAGCTTCACCATACTTCAGGACCACACCAATTATGATGATCTTTATGAGCACATTAAAATTGACTACATCAGCAATATGACCATCCTTTGGAATAATGCTTGCTCTTGCCTATTTCCATCATGCAGCTTTAATATTTGTGATATAAAACCCTCATCTACTTTGCCAGAGATATTGCCTGTTCCTCTCTACTTTGGTGCAGGTAGCCTTACCTTGATAGGCTTGGCAATAGTAGGCTCAGGATGTCACTAGTTCCTATCATCTGCCTGTAAAATGCATATACAGGTAGATCAAATTTCACTGGCATGATTTAAGAGTTTTCCTGGATCAGTGTGAGTCAGAAAAACACCAGTGATGGCTGCACAACTTCATCAGGAAAGTTTCTGATTAAGACTCTTTTTCTGTACATAGGACTGAGCATTTCAGTAGCCCCTCCGCTCAGTATATTATTAAACACAATTTTTTGGCAAAAGGTTGTTCAACAAAGTTGTTTGACTTTAGGAAAAAAAAAAAAAAAAGACAAAAACAAGCATGTGGGTGAAGTTATTTGTCCTCTTTCCTTCTCAGAGTTCCTTCCTGAGTGTTGCTCTTGGGATATGACTGACACTACTATTCAAGCTTTGGTCCAGATCACTCCAGTATCTCATGAATGGGGATCTGGGAATCCTCTGTCTTCTGAAGACAGGTATATCACATACAGAGCAGACATTTCCCTTTATCAGAGGCAGAACGTGGGAGGTGACATTTTACCCTGCTAAGGAATTAATGTGGCCTTTTCTACAGAATACCAGAGTGTCATTGCAAAGCAGAAAACCATTTTAGTGTTAGCCAAAGTCAAATATTATTGAGATATATATAATGTGAGTAAACTTTATTGTCCTCAAAGAAGAGGAGCATTTGGAAGAGAGCAAAGTTAGAAACCACTCCACATTTACTAGCACTCAAGGGACTGTCTGCCACACTGTAAGATTAAAGAATAAAAACAATTAATCTAAAAGAAGATTTACATAAAAAATATCCCTCATTCTGGGACAAATTGTATTAGTCATATCCCAAAGTTAGAAATTATTTCCATAAAGGCCACCCTTGACTAACTGAATAGCCTTTTAACACCACATATGAAAGCTGTTTAAAAGGCTACAAATTGATCAAGAGAATGACTACTTACAGTCATTAAGTTTACCAAACTAAAAGTCTTTTTTTTAAAAAAAAATCTCTTTGTTTCATGTTTTTTTTCCTGGACTCCTCATTTATGTGTACACTCTCCACAGTGCTTGGCTCTATGACCCCCAAATCTTTGCCATTGGGCATTGTCTTCATCAGGGGAGAAAAAAATAGAAAATAGAATAGTTACAAATCTTCCCTCTTTTGTACAAAATTTAAATTTAGTGTTCATAAGGAACTGCACAGTGAGGTTAGTGTATACCCACTGTAAGCAGGCAGCAGCTTGACACTCCACTATGGCACAGATCCTTGTGAGTGTAAGCAGTAGCAGATGAGTCCTTGAGAACAGTATGTGGATTCTACAGTCAACTTCAAACCTTATCAAATAATTGAAATGCCACTACATTTCTATTTTAGTCTCATGACTGCAGTTTCATGTGGTAACACCCACCTACCTGTCAGTAGGACTATCACTTCTTAGTCACCTTTGACAATTCCTCACACTGAGATTAGGCATTTAGAGATACCTATAGTTAATGCAACATACTGTTCTATTTTTTTTTCTTTATACAAAACCCAAGATCTTCTCTAGTTCTCTTTTGCTAGATCTGCTTTTTCTTTGCAAGTTCTATTTTTTTGTCCATTCTCTTACTTTCTCCTTCTTTTTTTTTTTTTTTCCTTTTTTCATTTGTTGCTCTTGCATTTCTTTCTGCCATAGATATCTCACCTGAAGGTGATTTCTGCAACAGATATCTCATTTAGAATTGGTTTGCCATTTATTGTGTTTTTTTTAGCAAGACAATCCTGAAGATGGAGATTCTCCAGGAACAGAATACATCTTATGAATGCAGCCACATCAGTCTTCCCCAGACCTGTACTTCACAGTATCTCTTTTTTGATGATTCTCCCTCTTCTGCCTCCTACTTCCCTAAACTGTTTGAGGAGATAGTGTCCTTAAGTTCCCTGGAAACCATATGTAGCATGAACTCTCTCCCTACTTTTAGTAAAGATGTAAAACAAAATTGTAAACAACATAGTGCTGATTTCTTTTATCTTCCATGTACTGTCCTCCCAGGATTGGTTAAGTGATTATATGGTACTATTTATCTTTGCTCTGTCGAAGATAACCAAGTGCCTTAGATGCATCACTTCTTTCTGCATAGCCCTAGTAATATTTCTCTTCTAGCTCTGACTGTCCATCTTCCAAAACCCAATCCTACTTCATGTGGAAAGRATTACTTTCAACAGCAATTAAGCAGACTCTTTCTCTTTATCTCTGTCTCTCTTCGGAATACTGAGGGCTGAATCATCCCTTACACTGGGGATAAAAATAATTATGGAAGGGCTAGGAAGCTCCATGAGTTTCAACTTGCAGAGTTTCTGTTGGGTTTGCCCATCAAGGGGCGGGGGAGGGAGGACAGGGTGTGGTTTTACCCGTAAGCTAAAAATACAAAAGGCAAACAGTGGTTCCAATAAGTGTAAACTACACATAGTACCTGGTGTTATTATTCGTATTGGTTTACAACCAGCCTTTCATGAGGACATGATAGTGATGACTTCACTTCACCCATCACTAATACCGTGGGAATTGGTAACCATTTTACTGATGGCAGAGATAATTTGGGTCCAGGCAGAAATGAGAAGTTACTTATCCAGCTAAAAAAAACAAAAGGGGTTCCTGGTACTTCAGGACAAGATTAAAGCCTGGAATTGGAATCAAATCTTTGTGGTCAGAGGGAACCTGGACACAGCAATGACTGAAAGGCAAAGAAGCAGACAGCAGGGCAGAGCAGGTGCCAACCAGCCTGCTGGGTTAGGCCGGGCTACAGACTTGGCACCAACATCAAGGGCTCAGGAGTAGGAGGAAGACGAAAGTCCAAACGTGGGGTGGGGGCTCCCAGGAGGAGTCTGAGAATCTGTCTACAGATGGGAGAGAAGGCTGAGATGGAGAGACCGCCTGGGGGTGGAGACGGCAGCTGAGGGAGTTGTGTCCGTTTGGGGAACAAATTGCCCTTCAGTCTCCAGAAATTAGGAAGAGCATTTTGAACTCTGGCAATTAATCCTTGGGAATGTGCTGCTACCTTGATGTTAATTCCCTTGCCTGGATTTTATAGATAATGACATATTTATCTCCCTTTTTTTTTTAAACACTCTGTAAAAAGTTTTTGAAAATTACAACGTTACAACACATTAGGACATAGGAAAAAGCAGACTGACTTGCATAAACCATATAGAAAAAAGCAAAACCAGAACACAAACAAAAAACAAGATCACAGTTGTAACTTTAAGAAATTCATGAAATTGTACAATTTTTTTTTACTAGCTAATTCTAAGTTTCAACAGTCCCATACTTCCCCTATACAGTGTTTTTCTGAAACATATTTTATAGATCTAACAATATTACAGAGAAAATAGCAAGAGCATTAAGTTATTTTACATATTGTTTATAAGAAGTCTTCCTTCTGTATGGAACCATATAATTAAACTCAACAGTCTCATTGTGACAGACCTACATTGTTTTAAAATATTAATTTCTGTCTCTTCAATTAGTCCAGACTGTTGTCATCATAATGATCTTTCCAGGAGACCTGGTCTTCAGACTCTGTCACCTCCCTTTTTATAGTATCTGAGTCACTTCACATCTTACTAGTTTCATCTCATGTTCATTTTTCTTGTGATTGTTTTTTAAGGTTGCAAGCCACACAGTCTCTGCTTATGTGCTGAATTAATTCCTTTTCACACTTACTCATTACAGTTTTCCCTGCTCTGCTGATGATTCCAGCTTTTATCTCTAGATCCCTTTTCTTCTCTCCATACAAATGCTTCCATCATTTCTTCCACTCAACACTTAATCTTAGAGCTCTCACAACATAACTTTGTCAGTCTTCTCCCTTTGTCTCTTTCAGATTYCTCCAAATTTCCCATTCTTGCATTATCATCTGCAGCACAGTTTTATTTTCACAATAAAAAATAATACATCTTATGCCACAAGAGCATATAGGACAAGTAACCACAGGACTACAGTGGAGCTGTACATGGACTACAGTAACCACAGGACTACATGGAGCTGTGATCTTTCCTTCCCTTTTCTTACCTTGAAATGTAATATAGTCATATTTGACATTCCAGTCCATTGAACAGACGGTAACGTCTTCAGAGCAAATACAGAATATTATTTTTTCTAGGATACTTTAGCTCAATACAGAAGAAACAACAATAATGCATTGCATGCAGATATTTTATGTGAACTGATCATTATAAACCTAAAAATAATTTGTTGTCAGTGATGTTGACAGAAAAAAAAAAAAAAGATAGATAACCTTCAAAGTCCTAATGTTTTGGAAATATACTCTTTTAAATTAATAAATGTGAGTTAAAAAGAAAAACATGGAGTGATTGGAAAAAGTTATGTTAGTAATMATCTGCTTATTCAGATTTATTAAGGAGGTCAAGTGTGTGCTTTTTACATACATTTTGAAAGCCACATGTTGTTAGAGGACAAAACAAATAAGATGCAACTCCCTTTATAAAACAATGTGAAAATGTAAGCCATCTGCAACAAGGAGAGGAAAAATTCAGAAAGTAAACAAATTAATTTAACAAAATTAATTTAAAAGAAAAGATGCTTCAGAGAGGCTTAGAAGGCTGATATACCAACAAAAATAAAGAAATATAAAGTAAATATGTTAGTGTGCTAGGCTCCAAAGTCTTTTAGGGTATGGAAGGGAAAAAGGGGTACAACATTTCCAAAATCTTGGTTTTAGCCATATTACTTACATGGGATATCCATATGGTGAAGACTGTAGTCATTTGCCGTAGAATTTTTTCTATAGCAGAATACTTTAAATATTAGGAAAAAAAATCTTTAAGTAAAATAAAAGTTATGTGTAAAATCTAGACACTGTGAGTCAGTGCTTATATGCATAGACAATTTGATCTGATTCTTATAATATTTTATAGCAGTCTATTAATATTGGTAATTGTGTTGTATTTCCTTTTTCTCAATGTTATAAGTTTCTCTGCTTAAAGTGTTTTGCTTTTAACAGGTTTAATTCAAGTAGCAATTCCAGAATATATACTACCTTTATATTTAAAACCGTGAAAAAATTTTTACACCTACTGTGCCAGTATTTTTGCAGTTTGTTGAAAGATAAAATGTATGTAGAATACGTCAGGCAATGGTTGTGGTTTGGATAAATATGTCATATGAAAGCGTTCTTTTTTTCCAAATAAAATGTGTTTTGGATTTTGGTTATGGAATAATAGATACGATAAATGGCACCTATGTTTAGCTAGTAGCTGCATTCACTCCAGACCTTTTTTTGATAAAAAGATACATATTTCTGATTGCTTTTTTATGCTGTTGTTATAAATGGATGTGAAAGGGATATACGTATTTGTATATACGTAAATTGTAAAGAGGCTTTTTTTGATGAACTTTTTTGAACTTAATCAATTCTTGCTAAAAAAGATGCCATGGAAAAAGTAATTTCATCCTACTTAAAAAAGGTAAGTAGCGCCTATCATCACTGTAAAAATGATTAGAACATTACATGAGTGAGACTTTCCTAAATGAAGTAAAATACATTTTWAAAGTTTAATAGAAGTCAAGTATAGGAAGAATAAAGATATAAACATTAGCAACACTGATATCGCTAATAACAATTATGCACTCCTTTAAGAATGTTTCTTTTGCAATGAGTTTCTTCTATATATGCACTTGAGAAATACATTAAGGAGTGCTATTATCATCAATGAACAGAATAAAAGCAAAGGAATTAATCTCAGATCTTTGACTGAGGTCTCAATTGACCAGTCTAAGTTAATGTTTCAATCAGAATAGCGAGGTACTGCTGCAGATCCCGCCAAAGAAAGGATTTCCCATAAAAGAACCAGACATAATAAAAGAAAATTACTTTAAATTACCCTGATCTTCCCTCTGACTCATTCTGAGATGCTTTCTAACAAGCCAGGACAAATCTGAAAGAAAAACCAAATAAATATTTGTTGTCAGGTTTAATATCTGGTAGATATTATTTCTAAAGAAACCAAGTTATTTAAGTCATATAAAGTCCAATGTAATTCTCTGAAGAAAATAAGTTTAAGGTAAGTGCATGTAAAAGTAATGATGTAAAATAAAATTAATCAAGGACAATTTAATAATGAGAATTACAGGGCCACATTAAAAAGTGGACCATCAAAATATCGTGGTAATTGCTAAGAATGTAATCCCTTTGATTTAAGAAAGGAACTCATCTTCTGATCTAATCATTTCTCTTAAAGAACTGTATCTTCCTTGTTTTTGAAAACTAAAACTTGTTAGCTATCACTCACATTTTAGATTTGTAGTCAGGCCTTTTTTAAATAAGTAAAATGACATGTATTGCTAAAATATGCTACCGGGTATATGTTAGCCTTATCCAGAGAATCAAAATTAAAGATTCTTAAAAAAAAAAAAAAAAGTTGTCAGACTTTGAAGCTCTACAATATGAAAATGTAACCCTGTAGATACATGCCAGTGCTCCCTTGATGTAAATATCCGGCTTTTAAAATGAAGTAGAGCATGATATTAAAAGAATAATTCTAGTTCTTGTTGTTGTTGTTTAGTTTTTATGTATTTTATGACTAGACTTTTAGGCAATTGTTTKGGTTTATTCATGAAGAAAAATATATAGAAATTGGACATAAGAGGAATAGAGTCTTTTGTTTTGTTTTTATGTAAACTTTCTAGTTTTGGAATAACTTCTTAATCCACCTGCATTTTCCCTTAAAAATTTCCCTTAAAAATTTCCTTTAAAAATTTCAACAACAAATATCTCTCAATGCTAGGATTGATGAAATTAGCTTAACAGCTGAGAACAGCATATTACCCAGTCATTAGGGTCTTTTTGTACCTGTGAGTGAAAAAGACATGAGAACAAATCTTGGGGAAAAATAAGGGAAAAAAGGGGGATTCAGGAATGAGACATGAAATACAGTTAAAAGGCTCTCCAGTCTCTCTCCAGTCACAATTCTCAGCCTTTCACAGATCTTTCAAGGGAAACCTATTAAAAGCACAGTTTAATTGGCTAAGGAGAGTGTTAGGCTATTGGGCCAGTACAGACTTACTCTAATAAACAGTGTACTTAAAGAGGTCAGCTCTCCCAGTGATGTCTTGAGAAGAGATACTGACTCTGCATTTTTAAGAAGCCATTTATTCGTATGGAAGCTGATTAAACCAGCCAGGCATTGTGTGTCTTCTGCCTCTGGGAAGGATGGCAATAGGTTTATAATAAATGCATAATATTTATGGAGCTATATGAATATTCAGAAGCTAAGGTGTGTAAATTCTGACTATCTTTTGTAACTGCTTACCAGCTGTAGAATTTTAAGGTTTGTCAGCATTTCTATTTCACTAGCTTGGTAAAGCACAACACTAGAAATCCTCCCAGCTCTTTTTAGGTTATAACTTTTTTTTGAACTATTAAATTAAGATGATGGATGTTGTGGATGCCCACCTACACACATATTTGCACACAGATTTTATGTATGTATTTATACACTGAGTGATATGTTTACTAATGATTTTGATTCCACCCACCACAAAATTCCTTTGAAATTCACCATTTTTCTCTGAGATGTGAGATGTAATATGCAATGGGACAGCTGAACTACCATCAAGTGCTTTCAAGGGCCAATAAATACAGTTGTGCTATTCTCAGGTATTCCTGCTGAAACACATCTCTGTCCTCAGCATCATGGTCTCTTAAGCCCTTTTTACTTTTGTATTCATAAACTGAATTTTCCAGTCATGGGGGATGAGGTGGCAATTCACTTCTTGATGAAGACAATGATGCCCATCATACTAGTGATCCAGGGAAAGCAGGTAAGGCCGGGGAGCAGAGGCTAGGCTCGCTAGTGCAGACAATCTGCCCTTAGGCAAAATCCATTTCACCTTCTGTGAGGGAAAAATAAGACTCTAGTATCCACAACTGCTCTGCTATGGTGGGGCAAAGAAGGACACCAAAGTGTCCTTTTGTCTCCTTGAGTTCTGCAAGAAGGTTGCCTTGGAGCCATGGAGTTCAGACTTCAGCCAGYGCCTTTGGTGCAAGAAGGCTGTGCTGCTGCTTGGTCTGCTGGCAATCAGGGGATGCTGTGTGTGGCATGGTAACATCTCTTTAAGCACTAGGGGGGCTTAACTGATGAAAATGCAGTGATTAGGCTGTTTAGGCAGGATTAAGCAGCAGCTGACAAGGAAATTGGAGGTTCTACCTTTGGGAGCCAAGCAGAGCAGCAAGTGGTCTGGATGATTTTGTGGTTCTAGCCCTTGGGGCCTGTCTAAAGTTGCTATTCTATTAATTATGCATTTTTTTTTTCTACAGGTATACAGAAGATGAGAGAGTTTGGCATTTTCTTGCCTGCCCTGCCAGCATTTATTCTTTGACAAGACCAGCCTTGTGTAAACAGTCTGAGCCCAATGGTATTTGCTTAACATTTTAATTGGGAAATATTTTAAAGGGAGGGAGCTCGAGGTGTCCTTTGTTTTTTGCCTGGTGGTTTCCCATGTTTCTCATGAAAGGGAACAGACTCAGCTCTTTTGTCTATTCTCTGTTTTCTTCTTGCACTAGCATATTAATAGACATCAGAAGGCGCTTAGCTATTTGTAGTAATCCACCATGCGGCCATCTTTGTGGTGAGAGCAGGCCTGCTGCCTCTTGCTCTGATCACACCGTCACTGTGAGAGACATTGCTAGCACAGACTGTTATGTTACCTGCTAATCTGTCATTTTGGTAACAGCTGGCAGTTATTTGGGTTAAATTCTTTGTGAGGGGCAACCTGAGGTGGATGGGAATTCCACTCTCCAGGAGGAGATGAGAGGGTTGTTGCTGAGGCAGCTGGGGCTGGGGCCACCTCTGGGATATCCTTGGCACATCTCCCAGCACCAACCCCAATGTCCAGCTGCGCCCCACTTAGCCCCACGTCTACCGCTGGGCCACGGGAGAAGCTCCCACTGGGCATAACTTATACGAACTGTTGGCTACAGACAGCAGAGARGACAGTGTGGGGCGGCTGGTGCACAGCTAATTGGGCCAGGCTGCTGGAGCTGCCAGCTGGCCAGTGGACACCTCCTGTGCTAGCACTGCCGCAAGGTTARCTCCCCAGGCACCAAGCATGTGTTTTGTAGGAGACTCGGCTGGGATTTCCTAAGAACTTGGCAGATCTGTGCTTGAAGTGAGTGTCATGTTCGCCCAGAGCACTTCTCCGCAGCACCAGAACTGCKCCTGTTTTCTCACGTGCAGCCGTCCTTGAAGGGACTGCAAAACTGGCAGGCAGAGCCCCCCCAGTTCGAGCCAGCACATGAGACTGGCAAAGATGTGGCCTCTCACTACTCGTATTTTTGCAAATGTTTTTTTTTTTCTTTATCTTAAGCAGAACAATTATATTCTTTGGATATCTTTATTGCTTCTGATAAGAAAGATTATGTTTTCATGTACAGCGTGTTGCAGGTGTTTTACGATATACAGGATTTTACAAAACTCTCAGAACTAAAACCTGTGGGAAAAGTTCCTCAGCAGATATAGTTGCACTGAAATCAGCTGGGAATCCAMCCCTCTGTCTTTATAGCCCGGTCTCTTGGTGCTTTTATAGCTCACTGAGCCTGACCAAAGGTCAAACACACTCAGCTAAGGTGAAGCTTTAACTTCCAAAAGATAACCGATATTTGTCAGAAGAAATTCTCTAGGAGCTAAAAATTCAACCGAATTAAATCAGTACAAATGGAATTTTAAGACTTATAGTTACTTTACTGCAGATACCTTTCTTTAATGATTAGGAATAGAAGTCTCAGGAATAATGTTCTTTGAAGAAAAGAAACAGATTCTGAAAAGATTTTATASATGCACTTTTCTAAACTTCTTTATTTTGATTTGTGATGGAAAATTTAGGGCTAGCTCATGATAATTGTTTTGTTGCTCTGTGGAGAGCATCAGAAGTTTATTTTACCAATGTATCTTGCATATTAAGGAGCGGTGGACTTGCTAATAGCAAAGATACTTTTTACGTGAGAATTCATTGTGAAAGAATCATACACATTTGCATGCAAAGCTCTTTGCCCCAGTACATTTTGTAATTCTAAATTCTGATCCTCCAGTGCTTTGCAGTTTGAATGTTAAATTTCAGTGAAGTGTATGCAAAAGACAGTATGTAAGTTACTCCTCCYAGTGTAAAGAGAAGCCTATATCTAACATCTTTAGCACTCATAAGTGCTCAGAAATGTGAAAGACATGAGATAACAAAGAATCAGGACTCTTAGTTCTGACACTCACCTTCCTTCATCTTGATCGGAACTATGCATTTTGAAATCTCAAAGGGAAACCAAGCTTCATAACTCAGCAACAAAAACTGTATGAAGGCCTTATTTAAAGTCAAAGAGTTTTAAACTGAACATGTTCTTAAATGTATTTAAAGTTAAATACATTCTTGAAGGCATCTTTGAATCCATAGTCAGGAAATAATGAGACTCAATTATTAAAATAGAACTCTCTTTATATTTTAAATAAGAAATGATGAGACACAATTATTTAAAATATAAMGAGAGTCATACTCAAGAAATGATGAGACACAATTGAGTATGGCTTCAATGACGTACTTGAAAAGTTGTTAGTTTTTGAGAGGCCTACTGGAAAGGCATATGGAAACTCCCAAGTCTTTTTTCTCACATGTTTAAATACCAATTGTCATTCCATTTAATGCTAAAACTTTTAATTCTGTTGAAAACTGGATAAATGAAATGTTTAGATGTTCTTTGTGGATTTTCTTATCTAATGTAGAGACATACTAGTTCAGCATTATCTTTTTCTATTAAATGACCTAAATTATCTCTCTTACTTCAGCGCTGAGCTCCTGCAGAACTTTATGTATTTTCTGCATAAAAAGTGAAGGTCATCATATTAAACTGACTCTTGCATATCACTTTTTGGGAAGGTAGCTTGAACAATACATAAGTTTATCCTCAGAGTGGAAAGATCCTCCCCACAGAACACTCAAATGTGGTATCCAGGTGCTTTGACATGTAAATGAAACACCACAGGCATTAAATAATTGGGTCAGATATCTTCAAGATCTTTATTCTTCTGTCAAATACAATTTAGATCAGATAATTTCCAAAGTTAAAAGAACTTGCTCCTGCTCCCATTAAAATCAAGAGCAAAATTCCCCATTGGTAACACTCTGGGCAGACCAAGGCCTAAAGACATTTTTTCTGTTTCATTATTTCGTCTTCTCTCAAGCTTCTTTGAATGGGTAATAGTTTAAAATTTGCTGATTGATTCTTGAATTTGGTACTAKCTGATTCCTTTAATCTCATCTTTCCCTTCACTGACACATTTTGCTGCAGACCCTGCAAATTCCAAAAGAAGCAATTGATCCACTCTATCCTATGGCTTATTGGTCAAAATTAGCAAGGCCTCTGGATAAATCAAASACAAGATCACAGTGTCATACATGCTTATAAAGATCACTGCCCTGCAAGCACATGATAATGACTTTGTGTATACAGCAATTTCACTGACTTTGGAGCTTTGATGCTACAATTTACTTCATGTACTTGGAGCCAGTTGGAATATATTGGGTTTCCTCACAAGTCCGTGAATAATAAGGATTGGGGCATAAGATGACTTCTTAAGAAGTAATAAATCAGTGGCATTAAGTATGAGAAGTTTACTCTTTGCAAAACTCCTTTGAAGTGTAAATGCTTGGGCATCACTTTGTTATTAGCCTGTTTTGTTCTCTCAGGCTCAGCTGCTGTGATAACATTGAGTTTTAGCAGAATGACTGAAAAAGGAAAAAAGCTCAGAAGTCAAATTTCAAGGAGTGGAAAGTGCTTTTTATGTCATTATGGATACTGATGATCCCAAGGCTTTTTTTTTTTGGCCTTGTTTGTTTGTTTGCTTGAATAAAATACGCTAAAGCTAGAAAATTTCAAAGGGAGAATCTTTGAAATAAATATATTAACCCAGGGAATCAAAAACTATATTATATATTATGCCAGTACAGCAGTGACATCATCCTTTAAGTGCTAGAGGGAATTAATAAATATATCTTAGAACAAGCAGCAGTCATTTTCCATTTACACTTATATTAAGAATGAACAGACAGAYCTACTCTGGAAGAAAGAGCAGGCTCAAAGCAAAACTATTCTAGGTAAAAAATAACTTAAATCTATTTTCTAGGTTGTGCTATTCTCTTCTTTTGATTTTTATGACTAATTGTCCTATAGTTTTGAATAACAGAATAGATTTCAACAGGTTGAATTCAATATGTAATAATAATATCAATTCTACATAATTTTGACAGAATTCTAATGGGAAAAAATACAAAAGTAATTTTTTTTCCAAAATATCATGCTGGCTATTTTTATATAAGGGTATTATTTTAACTTTTTTTTTTTTTTTTTTAATTTTACCATTCATTCAATTTATTCAGATTAATTGTCTGAATAGAGAAACAATAGGTCCAAAATTACTTCAAAATTAGCATGTTCTCAAGTGAAACTCTGCTTATAATTAACTCAGTTAAAGAATCAGCCCTAAATTTYGTGCAGGTGTAACTGAGCATGAAATGTCCCCCAATATTATCCTCCTCAAAAATTCAAATACATTTGGTCTTTTATTTTTTTTTCAGTGGTTACAGCATTGCTGAGTACTTGTGCAGACACCATCATATATTCTGTTATGGAAAAGTGTCAGTGTTTTGTAAGCTGAAATATGCATGTAAACTTTGGAGGCCATTTGTGTTTTCTTTGAATGATACAATACTTACATTAAATATAGATTGACTTTGGGAGGAGAAGAAGTGTTAGGCCAGTGATTTTTCTGTGTTATGGGAACCGAGACACCTGGATCTGTTTCCACTTCTGCCACTTAATTGTTCTATGACCTTGGATAAAGTTTCTCTAACAAAGTCAAACAAAAAAGTGCTTCAAGTTATCCATCCAGTTTCATATTCAAGCGCCTAAATTGCAGAGACTGATGAATGAGGGAGGGAATCTCCAAAGGATGGAGAATAATTTAACTTAGCAGGATGAAGGTCATTACAAAATGAGGAAAGAATATATGTGACATGGTTTGAAATCTTCAGAAATAGCTTCAATATATGTGACGTTTTGAAATCTTCAGAAAATAGCTGTAATATCAATATCAAGCATTCAAGAAAAAAATTATTACTACCTACCATTGCAATGGTGTTGCTCCCTTGAAGGAGCTCCCTTATAACTATAAAAACATGAAGCAGTTCATCCAGTAAAACGGAAACAGAGGAGTAAGCAGAAGAATGAAGCATTGTAGAAAAAGTTGCACATATGAGTGCTAAGTGCTCTTGGCTGGTGGGTCACTACCTGGCTCCAGATCTGCTGATATCTGCTGTAGAAGGAGATGAAGCATCTACAGGTTGTGCAACTGTGTGACTCTTCTCATCTTGCTTTACCAAGAAGCCAGTGGAACAGATGCTGGAGAAACACACAATAAACTAGAGAAACTAGAGATGTTTATTTTCTCTTCCAGACTGATAATGTCTCAGAAGGGATAGATTGCAGGGAAAAAAAAGAAGTTTTGGAAAAGTGTTCAGAAATGAGAGGGAGATGACATGGAAGAACAGGAGAGTCAAACATTTGTGAGTAGGTATTGTAGAAAAGCAAATGTCAGGAGTAGGACTGGGAGAGAAGGAAGAGTTAGAAAGGGATCTGAGATGTATTTATTCTTGGAAAACATGAAAGAGAACAAGTCTTGAAAATGTAACCCCTAAGCAAAAGAAAAAATAAATAAATAAATAAAAAACAGGAGCAAGTAGTTCTTGCTTTCTCTTTCCTGTTACAACAAAACAGTGGGAACAACCAATTTATTAGACAGACCTCACAAGGGAGCAGTTGCTAGACTAAATAAAAAGCTCCAACAGCTTTTTATTCACAAACTCTGAGCAAACACTGAGCAAGAGAAAAAAAAAGAGTGAGAGTCCTCTGAGAACTGGGGTAACAGTATTTCTTTGCCATTAACCTGAGCTACACTGTGTATCAAGCCCTGCATCATTACAGAGGAACATGGCTTATGGACTGGAGGCAACTGTTAGAATATGGATGTAATTTGAAAAATCCTTTTCATTCTGCTAGGCTGCACCACTATAACAAAGGCGTGTGGTTAAGCTACTATATCAGGATGAGAACAGATTGAACCTGTTAAACATATGATCAGGCCTTCTGTGAGCAGAAAGTGGTGTTCTCCCAACCCCTAGTTTGATTTCTAAACTTGCTGTGCCCTGTTCTGCCCTAAACACATGTCAGCCCATGCCTGAGTGCTCATTTCAACACCGGTGTTTTGTGAGCAGCTGTGCGCACATCTGTTGGCAATGAAGGGATTTCAGTTGTTGAGGTGCTGTATTCTTTTCCTTTTGGTCTGCCCGTAAAAAAGACCACAGCCAGGATGAATATTCTTCTAGGTCACATTGGTTTGGGATTAAACACTGCCGCATTGGTACTACTGCTCTGCTCTGCCATTTGTCTGTGCCCCTGTGCCTGTCTGCTGCTCACTTGAAGTTAAGGCATAGCCTAAAACTTATATTTCTGCACTGAACCCACTATGCTCTGCTAATGCAAATCTGAATTGAACAAACAAGCACAAAGAAAAACAGATAGAGACAAGATCAGGCTGCTTCTTTCCATGATACTGTTAGCATCAATGCTTTTCACCTCTTTTTACTTTCTTTAAGATTCGTGTGCTATATGCTTTTTTCTCCTTCCTCTGCTATTACTGCTGTGAAGGCCAGGGACAGAATCCAGATGGTACAAGTCCAGAAGGGCAATTCTGTACAATCAGCAGAAGAGAAATTCAGTGTTTTTGGGACATACTGAATTTAAGTCATCGAGCAATTGATGAAAGCTATGGATTTTTCACCTTATATAACGTCTGCTCAGCTTCAGTGTTATTATTCTGCAGTGAGAGAGAAAATTGTTCTTAAGTTGGAAGGGGAGGATCCCCCACGTGAATCAAACCACATTCATGAACCATGTCAAACTCGGGGAAAGAAGTAAAAGGATTTAAAGCATTGACTATTCAGCGTATATAAGCTTATGYATCTTTTACAAAGTAAGATAAAGATTGCTTTTACACATGATCCCTTTCAAATGAACTGAATTTTCAATCTGTTCAACCATATATATCTTCAGAATGAGTTTCAATGAGATGATATGAGGACAAATATCTCAAGAGTTCAGTATTTCACTTTCTTGCATCAAGATATTTAATACAGCTCTATACAACATTATAATGTGCATTTCCTTAAGTATGCACCTTACCATGTCAAATAACAAGTTCAATCTCTTGAAGAAATTTCAAATATTGTGTAAAGTGAAATGAAAGTTGTCAGATACCTTTCTTTGTAGGATCTAAAGTGAATCCTGCATGGCAATGTGATAATGTGCCTTCATGTCCTCAGCATCTCCTCCACCATACACACAAATCCACACGTGTTTCCTAACCTGAATATTACATTCAAGAATGTAAGAATATAAATAATAACGCTTGCTTTCTTTGTAGAAGAGATAAACTGAATAATTTATAGGTTCCTTACTGGTCTGCTTCTATCCTTTATGTGACTGGGTGTGGTGTGACTTAGCAAGTATCTGTTCAACAAATGCTAAATGAAAATGAATCATAGATCTGATTTTGAAAGTGATGTGGTTGTGGTCATTTTTGTCTCCTGATGCAGTTAATTTCCTGCTTTGGGACACAGAATGCATTATACACCAGGAAGCTGAACTAGGCAGTGTGTTTGTCAAGGAGCAAAGCAAGGAGTTTGTCTGTTTTCCTAAGCAGATGGTCATCTGCAAATAGAATACCTATCTGTAGGTGTTAGATAAATATGTATTTATGCATGTATTTATCTTTTTGTCATCAGATACTTACTTGTTATATCTTTATGTATTTTCTGAATCTAAGCCACAGCTGATAGCAGCTTTTTATTTATTGTATTTTGATTGTGTTTCCATGAGCTTCTTTTTTCCAGACCAGTATTGCATTCCGGTCTACAACTATGTTCTCATGGACATTTAACTAATTAATAATATGTTATTATCTTGTAGGCATAGTGTTTTAAGATGTGGATTTAAAGAAACTCATTATACCATTTTAAGCTGGGCAGTGTCTTTGTGGTTTGTGTTAGTACAGTGTAAAGGGACTTGAGTTTCTCAGGTGATGCCATAACATAATAAATTGGTGATGATAGCAAACTGGTACCAGTGAAAAGTCCGATTTGCCAGTGATCGGAGTTGAAATTAACTACAAAGATTACTGACAGAAAATGCCTGGAGTTGCAATATATAATTAGTGAATAGGAGAGAATAAAGCTTTTAATTTGTAATTCATGAACAATGAAAATTTGATTAAATGAAAGCTTCTACTGT
The DNA here is from genome assembly GCF_003342845.1 of Nothoprocta perdicaria. Lineage (NCBI taxonomy): Eukaryota > Metazoa > Chordata > Aves > Tinamiformes > Tinamidae > Nothoprocta > Nothoprocta perdicaria. Next base: position 3,574,009 of record NW_020455943.1, read on the forward strand.
GAAGTTTCGGCTGTAAAATGATTGTTCCAGAGGGCTAGGGTAGCTCGCAATTAGTATACCAGAAATGTAAAACAAACAAATAAACAACCTTCTCACAGGCAAAAAAAAAAAAAATAAATCCCAGTGTTATATAACTAACTCTTTGGAAAAACTGCTGGCTGGAAAGGTCTTGTTTGCAAAGTTTCATATTCATTATCCTTTAGGCAAAGAGAATTAAAATAAAGCAGAAAAGAGAGCCTCAAGAAGACTTCAATGCAGACAGAGTAGACCCAATTTCCATCTAAAGTAATGGTGTGAGCAATCTCACACCATTACTCCCAACTCCAATAAGTTCATTGTGTCCGCATTACTGCCTACAAGCTGCACACACAAAGGGAGAAAATAAGGTTTCTCTCCCTGTCCCATTCTCATTTGGATAATGTATTTCAGTATGATGCGAGTTTTCATATCATGGACGAGCAGACTAAGTGATAGAAAAATGAAAAGCCTTCAGCATGCAAAGGTATGTATTGAACTGATGCAACATACCACACCAAGATAGAAACACTTGAGGAAACTAAAATGATACTTCCAGGATCGATGGCTCCTGTAGGCATAGGGTGGTAGGCAAAAGTGATCTGAGCTCTGCATTTGCCTAAGTCATCTACAGAGGCTAGACGAACACCTATTTAAGGAAGATTTAAAGGGAAAAGAAATCCCACACTGTCAACACACTGTCTCATGGAAGTTTTAACTGCTTCTTCTCTGCTTAAACCAAATAATGGCCTATATAAACAGAGCAAGGTATGTAAACATCCTATATGTAGTACATTTGGTTGAATAAACAGTTTGCATACTAATGTAAACGGCTTAGGTGCTTTAATGTGATGGTGCTAGAGCAGATTCTTAGTTACAGATTTCAGAACTCAAAAGGGAATGTGTATATTCAAGCATTTTGATAGAAATAAATATATTCAGAAACTGTATGTACTGTCCCTCTTGATCTTTCTAGTTCTTTCTTCTGTGCTATCAGCCAGTCTCACAAAGTTTAACTTGTTTTGTAAAAGCGTTTGTTTCTCTTCAGAAGGGGAGTAGAAATTGTGGTGTGGTGGGGGAGTTTCCACTTCTATGACTTGAGAAAATAGATTTTTTTGTGTGTATTGAAACATGAGCCCTTAAAGGGTATGGCAAGGACAATATCCTCTGTTGCTTTTTCAGCCACCTGAACAAAATAAAGAAAAACACCTCATGAGATATTTGCATACACCTTAAAAGGAAAATGAAGTTCTGTAGAAAATTGAATCTGGACTCTGATCTTCCACGTATCAGCAGAGGCGGTGTCCATAGAATTTCATCACTCACTGCATTTAAACTTTGCTGTGTTGCTGTAGCTTAAATGCTACTGAATGGCTAGTTACATTAAATACATTCTCTTCTTTATGTGCAGTAAGATGGGAGTCACAGAAGAGGCCTTCCCTAGTCTGTCATCAGATAAATTAGGAAATGAAAATTGATTCCTAGGAGCCATGTTACAAAAGTTATGTGTTCTTTTTAAGAAATTTAGCATGCAGAATACAGCTCAGTGTAGCTAACTGCAGAACTCATAAGCACAGCCAAAAGGATTAAAAAAAGGGAGGGAGGAAGAGACATGATGCTACAGCCTTTATTTCTCTCTTAATTACAGGTGCCAATGTCTCTGCCATCTGGCCTGTCTTGTGACAAAGTCTCAAAAGCCAAAGAGTGTGGAAATAAATAGACAATTAGTAAAATGCATTGAATGCATGTGCTGCTAAGTAAGCAATTGTTCTCAGTACTAGAACAGTTTTCTCACCCACACATCCTAGGGTAATTTCTCCAATTGCTATATTAATGTGTGGGACTAGAGTTTTCCTTCTGTCAAAGGGGAGCCAGGCAGGCAGTTCAGGAGTGCTAATCAAGTCATGAACAAGCACTGTTGCTCTCTCTAGTGCTCAAGTAAAATCTACAATTGTTGCCAGCAACTGTATGAGCAGATGAGATCAAGGAGATTTTCTTAGAGCAAATTCCTGCTTCAGTGCAAGATATAGTCCCATATATACATTTGTATTCCCATTAGCAATATACTAATATATAGATAACATTTATTTTCAACTTAAACATTCATATATTACAGTATGTCTACATAATATCACCAGCCTGCAACTAGATAGAAAACTCGTGATGTGAACACTCAGTTCTTGATTCACTCTATGTAGAGCCTAAGCTAGGGTGCCTCAGTTCAGAATTAGGTTCCTTGGCTCTTCCTACAGTTGATGAAGAGGAACACACACCTTGAGAGAGAGATTCRGTTCAAACATAAGATAAATTGCCTCTAGAAACAACCACCTGTCATCACTGACCACCGAGTCTTCATTAGTTGCCAAAAGTTGGTCGGGTGGATCCAGACTACCTGCTTGTGCAGATGGTACTGTCTGCATTTACAAGGAGCTGAATGAAACAGTAGGAAAAGAAAGACGTGGGATCATTAATCTCCAGGTAGAGGCTTTGCTTTATGCAATATGTGTTGACAAGAACCCGTGACTGCAAACTCTCTGAGCTTCACTGTGTATGCCTAGGATGCCAAGAGTGAAGCAGGTCCAGATGGAATCCGGGAAGTCAGAGTGTTTCACACCTGATTCATTTCCCCCTCTGGATTATAAACTGGAACTATGGAAAAGCAGAGATTTTTTAGAAAGTAATCAGCCTCTCTAAGTGCTAAGGAGCAGAATATTGCTGACCATGGAGTTGTGTATGAAGGTGCTTGATGTTGTGGAACTAACAGTTTTCAGGTTGTCCCYCTGATGAGCTCCAGCTTCTGGTTTCACTGAAACTTTATTGACTCATGGTTTCCCTTGCTATGATAAAGGACATCATCTGTTTTCGGATGTATACATGAAACTTCCATTGACATCATTGGGAGTTGCACATAAGTAGCTGACATGAGGATTTGGTCCTAGAAGTTTATGATGCCCTGAGGAGATATTTTTATGTATTTTGCTTAGATTCATCTGTAACTATCCGGGGATATAGCCACTCAACAAACCAACAAACATACTTCAATAACTAGAAGTACTCATGAGACACACTCTGATACAAATAAAGGTGTCCTCAGGGCATGAAGCAATTGTATGGAATTGATACAATATTCCTGCATTTGCTCTCTATTACTAATGTTTTTTCCAACATGTTCAGTGAATTACTCTGACATGGAATTTATTCATGAAAATATCATTGCACAATAAAGCATGGCGTGGAGATAGAAGAAAATAAGGCAAGGTATTTACGAATGGTAGTAAACTGTATATCAAACAGTTGTACAAATATTCAGCGAGTACCAGGAATAAACTATTACATATTTGGAATAACAAAAGATTGATTAGCCTGACAATAAGAGAGAGAATATCATGAACATGAAACCATTTTCCACTTAAGTGAAACAATCTGTTTTATGGTAAATGGTTGCAAAAAACTATATTAGATTCTTTTTTGGCCCTGATAATATATTAAAAGCTGCATCGGACCACCAAAGCACTATTAGTCCAATATACAGCAGTTTTGTAGCGGCAATTGCAGATGAAAAATGTGACACTTACTTTGAGGTCACTGCTGGAGTCACTGCTCCCTTGGCAGCTGCAGAGGCTGCGAGCCACCATGGCATGTTTTCTTTCTTTCTCCTCTGGGATCATTAGTGATGTGAGTCRCTTTTCTCAGTAGTGGCCAGTGACAGGACAAGGGGAAATGGGTATAAGTTGAAACACAGGCAGTTCCATCTCCAGGTGAGGAGGAACTTCTTCACTGTGAGGGTGACAGAGCCCTAGAACAGGCTGCCCAGGGAGGTTGTGGAATCTCCTTCTCTGGAGGTCTTCAAACCTGCCTGGATGCTGCCCTGTGCTCTGGGTGTCCCTGCTTGAGCAGGAAGGTTGGACTAGATGATCTCTGGAGGTCCCTTCCAACCTTAACCCTTCTGTGAATCTGTGATTCTGTGATCGTTGCACTTACATAAGAAGAACTGACAGTGCATCCCAGGATGGTACAAGTAGAACAAAGAAAGGAAAATCTTGACATTTCATATCCCTGAGAAGGTTCCCAACAATTACTGCCAAAACCTTATGGCAATCTTATAAATTAAAGCCAGTCTTTTTATGAAGATCTGGTTCTAGAAGTTAATAGTGCTGTGAATCCCAAATCCTATGATTTTTGTGATATTTTGTGAGAGATTAAGATTTCAAGAAATCAGATAAAGCAAGACTTAAGTGCAAAATACAGCCTTTAGATACTGTAAAGGCAAAATACAGCCTTTAGATTTCTAAGTATGCCTATAAAGCAGATTATGGTTTACATTTATACGATATATCAGAGATACCAAAGTAGAGACTAATACATCTGTAGATGTTAGAAGAGAAGTTAAACTAGTGAGAGACACTGACTGGGCTATAAAACAAATGCCTAAAAGAAACTCAGTATACAAACACCAACATATTTTTACCCAGTTAACCTCTGAAACCAATTAATGAGGAAGACGTCTACATATCTAATTTCTTACAATCAATGCCTTTGATATATACTGGTATTTTCCATTTGATGTCTTTCTGGAAGATACAGTTTAATTAAAAGACTATGTACAAGTAGCCTACATTCAGATTATATATGAGTTAACTGAATGGAATTTTAGTACTTATTATTTTATCAAGAAGAAWAAGGAAATTAATAGCATTATTTATTAATAGCTTTGAGGAAATATCTGACACTCTTTGGGGGTCTAACGTTCTTGAAAGATGTTAAGATATGGAAATCAAGATAGATGTAGAACACAGGATATTCAACAAAATTCTAGGTACTCACAATTGTGCATGAAACCATAGTGTTGACTCTCTTGCAATAAATATATATACACAACCTTTGAATTCACTACTTCAATTTTTAACATTAGTTACGTGTTATGTTCTTTATTTAAACTACTAGATTGCAAGTATTAACTGGAAATCACTTATAAAACACGTTATAAAAACAAAGAAGAATATATTTTGAGATTCATTATAAATTTTAATTGATTAAATATTCTCAATTACTATTTTTTGAAAATAGTATAATTAGAATAACTACAGTCAACATAGAAAAGGTATTCTTAAAAAATTATTTATTCRTTTAATGTCTTTCTTTTTTGGTGTACCGATGTAATCTCTTGATTGTAACAGTATAGACCAGGTGATGAACAKTAAGTACAAATAATAATATTAATAGCAATGCCTTTTCTTCTGCTGCTGTATTGTTTGAAACAGCTATATCTGCTGAAAAGTATTTCTTACCCATGAATTTTATTTGTGTCCAGTAACACTCACAATGACCTAAAAGAGAACAAGATAAAAAGGCTACAGCAAAAATGGAGTGTTGTTTAATGGTGACTAGCTGCTTCCTGATGATAAATTCATAGATGAAGCTAGAATGACTGTGGCCATCCAGTCTGCCTCATGAAATAAYGCAAGCAATTTCTGTCAGCAGTTGCTGCAGCAAATTCATTTCTCTTAGAGTTACAGTACCTCTTTTGGAACTATATTGATTTTTCATTGAAAGATCTCATCTGACAAAAAATCTGTCATAACTTCAGGCTAGTTCTTCTCATGCTTAGTTAYCAACCCTGTTAAAAACTCAAAAGAATTCTAGGTTTTCTCATTTTGCCAAGCTTCAACTTGCAGACTCTGTATCTCATTACATCTTTATCTGGCATAAAAAACTCTCTGCTATCATTAAACTCCTTTTTGACTATGAACAGGACATTTATTTTTCATTTGGGGTAAATATGTTGAACATAATTCTAGTATTTTTCACAGCAATAAATAAATTAATTAATTTACAATWAAAAAAAACCCTCTTTCCAGTACTCCTCTGTGTGGTTTGTTTCTTCTAGTCAGGGTGATGGTGCAATAGGGTGTCTCTGGGGACTCTAAGCATGGGCACTGGAAGAGGCTGCCAAAAGAGATTGTTGAATCTCCTTCTCTGGAGATCCTCAAAACCCACTTGGACACAATCCAGTKCCACATGCTCTAGGTGCAGGGAGATTGGACTAGATGTTTTCTAAAGGTCCCTTCCAACCTTAAGGGTTCCATAATTCAGTGATTTTATGGGGGGCTGCTGTGCTCAGGGGCAGCAGAAGAGCTGGAAGGCTCTCAATTGCAGCTRAAGAAGTAGAGGACAATCTAGTAAGTGATACAGCTGCATGAGTAGAAAGTGGAAAAGTGATAGACAAGAGTGTACTATTGGCTCTTAAATAGCTGTACATATTATGATTGACATGAAAATGTCTTGAAAAGTACTCTGAACTGGATAAAACAGGAATTGCAAATAAATACAGATGTAGAATAGAATACAGTGACGCAAGTATGAGCAAAATACAGCACATCATCAARTACCTTCCCTGGATTCATATTTGCTGAAAAAAAATGCTGTCATTACAGCAGTCAGACATATATATACACTTTCTTCTGCATTTGTTTTGTGGAAGACATGAATCCCTGTTCCCGTATTCCTCATACACTCACGGCCTGGAGGAATCAGTAGAGATTGCACAGGGCGTAAAAGTCGGCACAGACTCATACCTTCAACCTCTTTAATGTTTGCTGCAGTGTGTGGGTACACCCTGATGCTTATCACAGTATCACCCAGTGTGGCTTAAAACCTGGTTGATTCTCTTATGTTAAGAGGCAAAGAATAAAGAAGACTGTAACCATAAGTGTTTGAATATAATACATATGCCTRTGTTAGAGGCAGACAAAGATATCATACATCTGATATCTTTCAGTAAATAAGGCTATTAACATTTCTTTGTTTTTCATATATAGGTCAATTAAAGTATCCTCCTCCTACCAAGAATGATATAATACAATTTCACTGTTAATTCATTCTCATCCTCCCTCATCATAAACCTTTCTTGCACAATCAACTTTACTCCAGGCTGTTCAGCTCTGCATGCACATATTGAATTTCATTACAGCTTTCAGTACAGAAATCATCTGAGCTGTGAAAGAAGATCTTTAATAAAAAGTTCAGTACATTCACAGTTCCAAGAGTTGAGGCACCAAAAATTCATCTTACAATTATATCATCATACTGTGGTAATGGAACATTTGTTGAATCTTCACCTGAGACAGTTTGATCAAACTCATAGGAGATGAGCAAACCAGATCTCAGCTGTTACTAGATAATAAGATAAAGGAATGATTTATAATATGAAAGGTTGTGCACACACAAACAAAACCTTCTGTTCTTGACAGTGCCAGGTGGAAAACTAATCTTCATGTGCTGCACCAATATTATTCTCACTTTCTTTGACTAGGATGTACAACCTGACCATATGTAAAAAAATCCAAACCAACCCAAAACAAATCAATGGCTTCAATGAAAGTGGAGGTTGTTTAACATCTCCCTAGAGATGATCAGCACCACTTATAACTGTCTGCTATATTGCTATACTTCCCACAGTGTAATAGAGGAAACTTAGCCTTGATGATTTAATACTTGTAAGACTTTAGTTTAGTCTAAAATTTCTGTTTCGTAATGAAAACAATGATTTAAATATTTACTTAAATATATGAATGGATAGCCTTTTTTTTTTCTTTTCTTTTCTTTTTTTTTTTTTTAGGTAAGTAGATGGTTAAGTATCCAGAACACTATTTCTTTTATCATCTTAAGGAAAAATAAGCAAAGAGGAAGTAACAGAACAAATAATAGTGTCTGTGTGTATCTCCATGGAACATTAAATCCATTAAGCTCTGGGTAGAAGTGCAATATAAAAGGGTAAACTAGAGGGCAGACTTCACTTGACTGCACTCTATTTTTTTCATGTTTGTGAGCATGAAAAGTAGTRYWRYACTACTTTTCATGCTCACAGACCATTCTGTTGCCCTAGTTGCTGAAAAAAAAGAGCGAAAAACAAAACCCCAAAAGAACAGGAGCTGTCCACTGCCCAGAACCCTTTTTTTTTTCCTTAAGTTAAAAAGAAAGACTTGCATTAAGCTAGAGGCATAAGCTTTCAGAGATAGTTACTTTGTCTCTTCATAAATATGTGCTCTGATTAAAATGTCTRTTCAGTCTTCTCATTAATACAAACATGTATTTATTGTACCAAGTCTAAATATACTTTTGACTTGAGCAAAAAAAAAAAAAAAAAGATTATATTTCATTCAGAACATCATTGGACTCCTTTCCTAAGTCATGCTACATTTTTGTYACAGAAAGACAGGAATTAAAATAATTAGAAATCAACAGTAAAACAGTACATTGCACTTAGGGCTATGTTTTTAGCTACATCCACTCACCACATCTTTCCCCGTTATTACCACTAAAAATGCTTCTGCACTAGCCCAGTCACCAGTGTGGATTTATGGATTCTCTAAGGTCTCATTTGAACTATGCCTTCTGTCAACAGTGTTTGGTRTCCCCACATTTCCACATGTCCTTCTCCTTTAGACTGTCTTGATGATGATATCACCGCACTGTGGAATCAAAGTGGTGTCCCTTCAGCAGAGGAAYAATTAAGTCTATCTCACACTAATTATTTGAGTCATCCTCTGGGAGATTTTTCCTGGAAGACCACACCAAACAGCCTTAAGTATCTCAAGGATTGTTTTTTTAGACTTCCAAAGCAAGGTTAGTAGTTATCAGACTACTAATAAGTAGCAATCTCAGTGCTGTAACTGATGAAAGTGGAAGTTTGTATTCGACCATTCCTGTCATAACAGTGAAAAGAGCATGTCTTGCCCAAGGTATGTGGGCTATGGAGGTCATTCCCAACTCAAGGCATCAGGTCATGTAGGTCTTTCAAAAACATGAATTGTCCAGTTTGTCCAGGTAACCAGGACTCCACTCTCTCTTTGAGGATCCCTGGTCACCTAACTCACCCAAGGGACAAAATTGCCTATGACAATGCTGTCACATTAGTCTTCTCAATTACTCACCTCAGCCTTTGTGGTTTACAGAAAAGGGCAGTATAAATACCATGGAACTGATGGAACTTATTTTGAAAAGGTTGTGTACAAAGGCATACTTCAGAGTCCAGATGTTTTGCATTATCTGTGTTTCTAAAAATATGTTCTTTCAATATGTATAACCAAAGTAGTTGCAATTTCTTACTAAAACTAAAAATAACCAAATTGCTTTGGTAGTAAAAAATTAAACCCAATAAATTCAATTGACCCTTTAATTGCCAGGTCATCAAACACTTGGCATTAGAATGATATTTTATTCCAAATAGTTATGYCTATCAAAGCTTCCCATTTGGATTTAATGTAGGAAGCACTGTGTGACTTATCATACATGTAAGCACCATTGCTATTGATTTGTGAAATGTTTATTTCTTTAAAACCAATTAACTTGCTCATGGAAGAACATAGCATAATAAGCTGGAAAATGTCTGGAAGTATATATTTTGTTTAAGGATACTATAGAAGAGAAATAGAAATAATGAAAATAGTAACAGGAATAGTATGTGTAATAATAATGATAATAGTCTCTATGGCAACTGGTTCTAAAGGCAATGGGAATAAGCAACTGCTTTTTTACCTACATCAGTYCAATCATTATTGTATTACAAACAATGTTTCTAATGTAAAGAATTATATTTTATTATCTTATATTATCAAATTTATTACCTTTTATTATTATTAATCACATTTCAATATTGCCTGGAAGCTTCAAATGCCAATGTTGAACATTTCTTTCTATGACATCTTTCTGTGGCTGACCTGCTCTTTAATATATATTTTGTGGATTTTCTGCTGCACATTGCTCTAGACTCCAAGATAATTCAGTAATATATATACATAGGATAACTGCTAGAGATTCTTTAATATAGGAGTAGTGTGTATCTTAAAGTTACAAATAATACAGAGAAGGAACTTTAATACATATGACCTTTTAGTTATATGCTCAGACACCTGGTAGGATATTGTGGGATACAGATTAGCTTGAAAACACAGTGCTGCTTCACAAAATTAAATGTAGTATTTGCAGGTAAAAAAGAGCAATTATCTCTAGACTGAATTTTTGACACCTTCTAYTATAAATAAGAATACTGCTGCTATAATATACTGTATCTATTGTTGAAAAATCATTTCGCATCCAAGTTGCGGGAAATATGAAAACAAGAACAGCAGCCAATTAAAATAATTGTGATAATCCTATTCCAAAAAGAAGTTCCATCCTGTATTATTGAAATAAATAGGATTTTTGCCATTAAATCTAAAGGAGACTAGGACTGGGCTGTGCATTTTGCACTGGGTCAGAATTCCAACTTTATAACCTATAATGTTAAGACTGTTCCTTAGACTCCTTCTATTTCTCCTCTTTTGAGTTTTTTTTTCTGGCTTTGTTGGGTACAACTGCTTTTAAAACCATGGCAACTCTCATGGCAGTCTTCACACCTTTCATTATTCTCCTATTTAACTCTAATGCTCTAATGTTGTTTCATAGAGAAGGTAAACAACAGAGGAAAGAAAGAAGAAAAGGATATCTTATTTCCTCTTATTCAAAGGTAGTTTGTTTTAGCTTGTTTGGGCTACATGTTATTTTATATTCAGAACCTAATAATCAGAAGGAAATCTGTCAAAATATCAGAAAAATATCCTTATTTTTCTACGTAGACCTTTGTAAATAGTGTAAGAAATACAAAATGATAAATCTTATTTTATTTATTGTTTGGAGTAAAAGCTACMAAACTATTCTGTGTTTCAGGCATGTACTGTGCTGTAGAAAGTATTAAACTACCATTCTCATTCTATTTTTTTTCCTTATAAAAAGAGATAATATCAACAACAGCAAATGACTAGCAAAACTGAAAATTTCACCAAGGGCAAAATTTCTCCACATGTTCCCAAAAGAACAAAGATTTTTGTCACAGGCAACAACTCAGTCATTTTACCAGACAATGCAATTATTTTGTGGCAAAATATGACAGATTATTGCTCTGGAATGGAGAAAAGCTAGTTTTCTGTGGTGCTTAAAAAAAATAAACAAGGTAACAAGGTAAATAAGGTTTTTCCTTCTATATGTGGCATTATTAGGCTATGTAGCAACAAGTGCTTTGACATAAGGCCTTTWTTTACTTTTTTCAGAAATACAGCAGCATATTCTCATTTGTTTCTAACAGTGAGTAAAAGCAGTGTTTTGGCTGCTTTCTAAATATAGAATAAATAGTGTGCATGGTACTCTAGGTTAAATTTTATGGAAAATGGTTGTGCTATTTTTTGTATTAGACTGAAAATCATAGAATCATAGAATCATAGAATGCCGAAGGTTGGAAGGGACCTCAGAGGTCATCGAGTCCAACCCCCCTGCTCATGCAGGGTCACCTAGAGCACGTGGCACAGGGCTGCATCCAAGCGGGTTTTAAAGATCTCCAAAGAAGGAGACTCCACAACCTCTCTGGGCAGCCTGTTCCAGTGCTTTGTCACCCTCACAGTGAAGAAATGCTTCCTTAAGTTCCTGTGGAACTTCCGATGCTTCAGTTTGAAGCCATTTCCTCTAGTCTTAAATCATTGGTATGAACAAAAATGAGGTCATGTTTGCATAGTACAAAAAAAAAATTCAATRACTATTTACAGTCCAAATTAAGGAGAAGAAAGATGAGTTAGAATGTACTGGGTAAATCAAGGGGTCTCAAGATGTTTGTTCCTCTACTGACACAGGGAGTTTGGGACAGAGCAGGGACAGAATTTCCTTACTCTATTTTGTGACAGTCCTAGTTTATATAAATTAACATTAAGATCTCCACAAAAGCATTAGTGTTGCTTGCAGTGCATTTTAGCCTCACAAAAGTGTAGTAGGTAGTTATATAAAGTAGTACAGTATAGTATAGTATAGTATAGTATAGTATAGTATAGTATAGTATAGTATAGTATAATATAGTAGGTAGTTATAAAGGTATAGGTAGTTATATGATATATCTGCAGAGAACAGATTCTGCAAGTATTTCTAATCACCTTGCAATAAATAAATCTCCAATGTCCCTTTGCTGCTTCACACTGTAGTGGTGCCTGCAACACTATAGCAGATTAAATGCAACATATCTCTGAATTTGCATTGCGAAGTGGGATCCTCAGTAATAACAAATCTTTAAATTTGTCATGCTCCTTGAGAAGAAAAGGTGCTCCAATGAAAAGAATAAGGAATATAAGGCCGTGTACAGAGCAGAAAGTGATATTTCTAAAGGTGTCCTTTCAGAAAGAGATCTTAGCCCTTTCAGGCTTCCATTTACACCAAAGAAACTCCACTGAGGTCAGCAGACTAATCCAGATAGACCAGCAGTGGAATTCCTGTGCTAATCAGGAGCAATTTCTCTGAACCTGATGGGGCTGCTGTGGCAGAGARTTGAGGTAAGAGAAGTTTTCACTGGCATTTTGTATTCTAATCCTGGCTTAACCTGGGTGATGATACTCAGTGTAATTAGGACTTTGGATTGTGTGTACAGTCAGTGATACATTTAGAATGCCTATGGGTTGCATATTGAAATAAAAAATTTCAGTATGCTTTTTTATAATGTAAACAACCATGCTATGGTTSTTACAGGATTGTTTATGATCTGAAATAAAAATTATACATATACATATACACCTATACATATACTATAGATCTATCCCACATATCTGCAAAAGCCAAATCTTGGAACCTTGGACCCATGAAATCCCATGAAAACAGCATCAGAGTTTAGAGAAAATAGCCTCCTTTTTTTTTTTTTTTTTTTTTTTAAGATCTTGAGCTTTGTTTTGGGGCTTTTAATGATCAACACTTAAAGTATTTTGCTGTGCCTTTGAAAAGCTACTCTACCTATTTGATAGAATATACCGTACAAACAACTCTGTTTAATGACTGCTGTGCATTCAGCTCTGTGCTTGCTCTAGTACAAGTCTTTCTTTTTTAGGCACAACAGTTGTGGATTTAATTAAATATGTTGCTCAGTGAAGCATCTGTTTAAAACATTAATGAAGGACAACTCCTCTGAGACCTCCATATGTACGGGGTTTTCACCCATAACATAACCCTAAAATGTGTTTTAGAAGTTACAAACAATTAGTTCCTCCTTTCTTTTGGATGGATTTTTTCATCAGTAAAAGGTGCTTCTTCCCTAAAACTGCATCAATAGATTTAAAATCATTTATGGAATAAAAATCAATTTAAAACAATCAAGGAGCCAAGTTTTATTCATTTTCACACTGATATAAATTTGAAGACATTCCAAAAAGTCTAAAGGATATATTTCTTTTTTATCCATTTACTGCAGTGCAAATGTAGAGTATATTCTTCTTGAACTGTGCTTATATAACTCCCAGGAGAGCTATAAATTTCAAGGGGAGACCAGACTTCTCAGGCCACATTCTCAGGATTGCCTGCACTGAATTCATAGGACTACACTGACATTGCACCAGTAACAAAAAACAGTGAGGAAGATGTGACTTAGACTCYCTAGCACTTAATGCTGACAGCACTCTGTAATACAGCAAAAATGCAACAGTATTATAATTAGACTTCAGGAGACTTCCAATAAGTCATGAAGCCTGCTCAAATCAAGAATAGGGCCCAAATATTGACTTTGTTTCTATGCACTTGACAAGTAGTTGGTATTTTGACAGAATTAAGAACCATCATGTGCTGCTTCATCTTAAGAATGGCCTAAGGTGTTACAATCTGATAGATCTGGGAATACAGGAYTTTGCCTGATTGCACCACCTCCAGATACTAAGCAGGATAGTAGCATCCAGAGAGGACTCGTGTTTAAGCTTCTAGTAGGACTGTTTACCAGTACAGACAAACCCAGTGGGATTCTCGGGAAAGTTGACACTAATTTGACAGTGTTTAAAGAGAGATGATAAAGTGACCCCTTTCTAATTAGACAAAAGAAATGATGGCACTCCAGTACTTTGAAGCACACTCTGTGAATAAGCAAAGAGTTGTGAGTCTCTCCAAAATTGTTCATTTGGCCCCTTTTATGAGCTCTAGGGTTACTAAAATGTGACAGTGAGAAATCTCTAGCTAACAAAGGAAAATTTGTTGAGCCACCTTGGCTAAATTTAGTAGCATATTTTGGTAAAAACATTCACGTTTAACTTCAGCCAAGGCATCATCCTTTCTTCATTCATGTTCTTCCAAACATCTGGATTTCCTAGAATGTCTAGTGTTTAAAGTGCTTACCTGTAAAGCTCTTCGGGAGAAAGTCTGTCTTTATTTCTTTTCTGTATAGTACTTGTGGCTGTCTTTCAAAAATAGGAAGGGGAAAAAGATGTAAGAGGTGTTCAAACTCTACTTTGCTGACTTGAAAGCCAAAAGAGTCAGGGTGATAAATGAACCTKCTTTTGCCAAGATTAGAGAAATAAGTGGATGGGTGGCTTATACCACGAGTAGAAAGAAGCCCTCTTCACCAATTAAATTGCTAGAGAGCAATATTTTATGCAAAATTTTTCTCTGAATACCAGAATTTACCAATAAAATGTCATCCCAGTAAATGTTACAATCAAAGTGGGTTTCTTAGAGAAAAACAACAACAAAAAAGTTTTAATGTGAGAAACACCCAAAGAAAATAATATTGTTTTTGGTTAAACACTAGCCAATCTGGAGAAATTAGTGTAAAATGATTCCTMCTTATTTTCCTTGCTATTGAAATAATGCTAATAGTTTAATTACTCAAAACAGATAATAAATACTGTTATTTACTCTATAGAACACAAAATAATGGGACACTGCATGTAGATTTCATTATGCTTGTCTTTGTTATATTCATGAGAAGTCACATACTAGCATAAATTTCTAACTCATGCTACTCAGTTGACTGATGAGATTCTTACTGGAGTGAGGATGGATGTCTGACAAAGATAAGAAAAGAGAAAATTTTAAACCTGATTTTTTTTTCTAATATAAGATTTATAGGATTGGAGTGTTCACCTGAATCCCAGTAGGTCACAAAGTACTGAAAAGTAAATACCAAACAATCCATCTTTTCTTGGTAACACACATTGTTCTGCCTGGTAGATAGCAAATCCATTCACCAAGGAAGGGAGCATAACAATCTTCATTTTACAAACAGGAAAACTGAGGCACAGGCATGTTAAAATGGTTTACCTACAGCTCTCAGGAAGCTAGTGAAGGAGGCCAAGTCTTGTGAGACCCAACTCAGTGCCGTACATCCTCTACCTGAACATAGGGGAGATTTTGTGTGAATCAGCTATAAAAACATACTCATCYATGGAAACAACAAACTCATTGTTTCATTCCATGGTGTCAGACAAAACCAAAGGAATATCTATAATCTGAGAAAAGATACCTGAATATAAAGTCTTTTCCATTGCTAAAATAGTCTTTCAGAAGTCCACAGAATTCTCATCGAAAATAATCTAATTTCTAATTAACAWTTTTTTTTTWWAAATCTGTTCACATGAAAGCAAAAACCAAACTCCAGASAGCGTCTTTAAGACATTTTATGTTTCTGGCCTCAGCAGACAAAGAACAGAAATGCAATTAGTGGTGAAAATCTTGGATTACACTTTGGCATTTGTATTCTGGGAAGAAGGGAAATATACACACTTTCAATATTTTATATATATAATCTTCCTATTCTAATTTATGACAAGAGTATCAGCTTGGGTTTTAATTTTCACTGTATATGTCTTGGCTAATCTAGGCTTAAAATTAGATTCTCCAGGGTATCTGGGGTTGTAATGCAAGTATCCTTGTACCACGTTCATGGCTAGAAGGCCTGCTCTCCTATTCACAGCTATGACCATGAGGAACAAGTGAGCAAGTGCCAATAAGAGAAAAATGAGGACTGTGCTGTTGAAGCTATGAATTCCATCGCATAGCAGAAGGTAATAGGCTAAATAAGCGATTTCCTATGTACCTTAGAGCCTCCTGACACCAACAAGAAAGAGCTAATTGAAAAAATTAGATTCTTCTGTTGGAAATCTCAGTGTGTAGCAAAACCCACAGCATTTGTAAGATAAGTGAGCTCAGTGCCTGGGAGGACAGCTACAATTTCTCTTCTAAAGATGAGGATATATGTAGCACAGGCAAAAGAATAGCCTCAGATGGCCATAGAAATGAGATTTAAATACACATGATGTCCTTAAACATTAATGAAGATTGTGCCCAGTCATCTCTTTTAAGTAACAGGAGTGATATCCTTGGATTTATGAGACTTACTGAATGTGGCTTTGCTGGGTCCTCTGCACTGAGAGAGATATATACTCCTGGTTCCTGATATAGAGCAAATCAGCTGGGCTATCACACATCCTAAAGGCCTGGTCCTGAATTTATTGCTTGGACCTGAGAAAAAACTTCCTCCCAGATTGTGAGAAGTACTAGAGTGTTTTTTCATTTGATTCTGAAGTCTTCTTACATGACAAAAAAAGTTAAGAACAAGTAGAGATCTAAGGCTTTGTTTGTTTATTTTTTAATAATTTTCTAGAAGACATGTTAGAGATCTCAGGTGTAATTATACTCTGTTTCTCATTTTAATAGAAAAACTCAGACTGTCTCCAAGTCAAAGTTCATCCAAGTGTTCAGTTGTTTGTGTTAACAAATTGAAAATCTCGATATTATATCCACAATTATATATGTACATTTTGCTCAAAAAGAATTGCATTCACTGCATGACATACTCATTTCACTGATCTGTGTAGTGTTGGAAAAAAGAGACTCTGCAAAACCTGACAAAATACTCCAAAAGAAATTTTTTAAGTCTTCTCARACAAACCACAAAAAGAACTCTGCAGAACCCATTTATCTCTTTTGTAGGATACTTTATACTTGACTGCTAAAATAAAATAAAGAAAATATTCTTTTTCAGTTGCTAGAAGGCAAGAAGGTGCACAGATCTGTTTGGAACCTGTATTTTGGTTCAGAACCATCTTTTACTGAAAATACTCCAAGTTATTTCCAGTGGAAATAAAAACAGTTATCCTGTCATAGGGATTACATTTGTAATGAGAACTGCCAGCACTGATGTAATACTGATAAAAGCAAATATTGGTGTGAATTTATGAACTAAAACTCCATTGCAATCTTATAGACTTTTGCCGTCCAAGTGGTAGTTTTATAATTCAAAGAAGATGAAGTCCAGTGGCTGAATAAATATAAGGCGTGATTTGTTTAACAGATCAAGACCAAGGTATGCTGGCAGACCTCGTCAGCAATACACCAACCCACTTTGTCTAAGGATACATTCACAAAACACAACTTGAGAATTAAACAGAAAGCAGCTCTCTTTTCAGCTTGAAACTCCAAGAGATTCTGCCTTAGTCATTCATTCACACCTCAGCAGAAAAATCTATTTCTAATGGATTCAGCACCTTCCTGATTGTTGTTTCTTTTTTAAGTGCCAGTAGATAATTGGCTCCATTTGAAGTTTTAGTAAAGTAAAAAATAATTCTGGAGATTCCAGGCCACTTTGTAATATTTTCAAAAGTTCTAATGGCCAGACATAATATGGAAAACAAACAAACAAACAAATAAACCAACAAGCAATAACAGTCCTTTACCACACCGACCTCATGCCTTACCTTCGTTAGAGCAACAGGACCATTTTTCTTTCTTGAAAGGCTTGTATTTTGGGCACTGTAGGGTGCATGTTATTACCAGCCAAGTCTGGAACACACTGTGTGCAGCAGAGGAGAGTGTCAATGAGCTATGAGCCCAGTTGCCAATGGAACACAGAACAAAGCATGGGAGACGAAAGTCATTTTGAAGCCAGAATATCCCATTCCCACCACATAATCTGATATATTAGATTTTCAAATCCAAATGTCATTCAAGAGGAGGAGAAAGGTGGAAAGAATAGACTCCTTTGGGAAGAACTTCTTGAGACAGCCATATAATTACCAACCAAAAAGAAAGTAAAAAATATGAAAAAGTAATTTTTATTGGGCACAGATAAAGGCAGAAAAGGTTGCATAAAAAAAGAGCTTCAGTACAATTGTATTCATGGCTGGAAGACATCACTTCAACTACTATAACTTCCTGCATATGACAGGCCATAGAAGTAGATCCAGTTACTGCACTCTTGCAATACGTGCATTTTTTTTACATTTTTAACTAATTGACTGATATTATTCACTATGTGAACATTTCATGTTTATTTACCTTCAGTAAATCTTATTTACTCTGTAATAAATTCCCTATAGTGACTACTGCATCCACAGAGACATGCCCACTGTTATCCACACACCCTGCTAGGATTTAATGAATTAGTTTGTATTGAAATAATTGCCATCTTAATGTCTGTATCTTTTCATCCTCCTTACTACCCTTCATGGAAATTCAGTTTCTTCTTGGAAAGTTTTAGAATTTTACTTGCAAAGACGTCCTTCATTGGTAATGCAATGTAGATCCTGTGGTAAACAGTAATACAAAGACAGCAAAAAGACATAAAGAAAGTGTCCTTTTCCTCTTAAAGTGCTTAATCTCTATGATACAGTAATTGGCAAGCATTTCTTCTGCACAAGTATAGAAAAGAATCACAGCTTCAGATCTTCAGCAGGACATCAGTGTGGGAGACCGTTCTGTGGTTCACCTGCCATTTGGAAGAATAAAGACTTTTCTTATAGGCCAGAGTGGAAGCATTACAGCAGAGCCTTTGGTAAGTCAGACATTTTTGCATTGTTTGAAAATATTAGATTATTCATATTATGGTTGAAATGCAGGAGTGCAGATATAAAAAAAGTTTAGTGTATATTTTGTATGGCAAAAATTAAGAAATCCAAGTTAGTGATTAGAGAATATCAAGCACTTTGTAAGGTACCTTTGTACAGTACCTTATCATAGCAAGTTCTGTGGCTACAGACAAATCCTTTCTAAAATCCATACCTTTCTATCATATCTTCTAATTACTTTTCAAAACTATTTATAGCATAGAATAACCAAGAATTGAATATTCTGTTCTTGTTTAAAGAGAGATGGATACTACTTATAGGGTGCTTCAATATCCAACTTTCAAGGATGTTCACACACAAAAAAAGAGCAGGTGCTTAACTACAAGAAACTGAGGAATTTGAGAGTATGAATAGGTCGTATGACATACTTCTGAGCTATTTAACACTACAGAATAAAACAGTCCCTCACCAGTTTGCAGATTTTTTTTTCAGATATATTTTTGAAGTGTCACGTATTACAGACAACAGAATGAAAAAAAAAAGGGAAAATTATCTTTACATCTGTTGGGTATTAGAAGCCAGTAAAACATATTACAGAAAGATTACATGTTGTGTTATAGGCCTGCCCTAAACAGGTATGCAAAGATGATCTGTTGTGTGTCTGTGAGCAAACAGAAAAATGTAGAAAATCAGCAAATGGTATCACCCGTAGAGGTGTGAATGGCTAAGCCAGTTGTATATAACCTTGTAACCCCTAGAAGACTGACTGTGCCTTATAAGCAAACAAACCTCTCATGTTTAAGAAATCTCATTATTTGATGATGTTTCCATAAAAAAACCTGAAAAATAAAACAGCAATGGCTCTCCTTTATTCATATATTCTTTCTTATTTGACATGTATATCTTGCATACGAAAAACATCCTTGTTTCTGCAGAAAATTTCTGTGAAATATAAGATCCCTACTACCATATCAAAGGAATGTCTATCTATCACTACCAGATTTTATCCTCAAAACAAGTGAGATTAGAGCAATATTACATTTATGTTACAAGTCAGGAACTGAGCACTGCTTAAAGAAGGGAGTAGAATTGCAAAAAGATCAATGCCTTTTCTGCACTAAAATGTTCCTTCTATTATGGTTACAGCAGCACCTTTATGTCAGCAGAGACCTCCAGCAGAGTTATACTACTTGCTGACAGGAACATTTCTAAGAAACTTATATACATCTAGGAGTGCCAAAAACTGAAAACTCTTCTTTCTCAAAGTTGTGTCAATGCCAGTTTTTTTGCTKGGAAAACTTTGTCATTTAGACAGGACATAAGGTATTTAAAATCATCCCAGTCTGTTGAGTGAGTACAAAATGTAAATCACTAAAACCCCTTCTCAAATATACCTCAAGCCACTAAAGACTGCATTTTTGAATACTTGAGTTGCCAAGAGCYGAGTCCTGTTCCTTTGCTGACTCTTTCTCTTCAGGCCAAGTTCCCTCTTCATCCAAGCTGCTTAGCACCTGGACCACCTTCCTGAGCACTCTAATAGCTCCAGAGATGAGAATCTAGGAAAGAATTTGATGTCAAAGACGGCCACTACAGTTAAGATAAAAAAAAAAAATCAAATGTAGCTTATTGCAATCTATGACACTATTTCTAGGGGAGAGGGACCTATCATCTGACAAAGGGTGCAAAGACTCATCATACAGAATTCTTGAAGAAGACAGTCATGAAAYGGCATGTCATGTTCATATAACTACAAACCTCTGCTATTAGTAGCAGAGCTTATGACCTCAGCTGCCGTAAGACCTAACCTGACCCTTAAGAGGGTCATCACTAAATAGGAATGAGCTGTCTCCTGRTGAGCAAACACCTCTAGCATTTGACTCATTCCAGCTGCCCAGCTTGGCAAGTGCAACGGACTTTCAGTTCCTAGACAGATCCTATCATCTCTGTTACTCCTTATGTTTTCCCTAGAAATTGCTTCCTGAACCAACCCAGGAACTTTTTTGAGATCTCTTGTAAAAGATCCTTAGAAATAGCACTGATAAGTTTATTTCTTATTCATCGAGTCTGAGTAAAGTGAATAAAAGGTCTGTGCAGGATATTGAGAGTCTGGTTGCAAAAGGGAAATAAATACAGGGTCAGCTTGCAGCTGGTAACTTCATGCCTTGCAAAYATGAGAGATTTGGATGACACAGCCCTTGATACAACCTTATCAGGACAACCTTCCCCCTTGGTTTCTACACAAAATCTTTCCARAGGAAAGGCTTGGATCTAGGAAGCCATGGATCTAGGAGACTCCCTTTGCCTGACCACCCAAACAGCAGCTACCAGGAAGCATGCTACCCCTGAAGCGTATAGCAGCCTCCTAGCTGCTGAAACAAACCGGGACAATTTCAGGAAGTCAAATTCTACAGAAGGAATGAATGATTGGACTACACCTGGAAGCTGTGGTGTCTGCATTAGGAGCATGGAGATACCAGGCAACCCAACTGTCACTAGAACTTAACTTCCAAGATTGTCACATGGAACCTCACTTAGTTCTCCTGCTGCATTTCCTTCTCATGTCCAGGTGGCTCCTTTCAGTGTGAAGGCCTCCTTGCCTTACACATCATCTGTAATGGTCTTGAAGCCTTAGCATAAAGGATACAGCACTTAAAGAATGAAAGATTAATTTAACCCAATAGATCATACTACAGCTTGATCTTCAGTCTAAGGATCTTGCAAATTAAGTTTTGATGAGCTACAGCAAGTAAAATGAATGAAGAGACAAATGAAAATAATGTAATGTGTCTCAGTATATTTTGAAGGATATTTACTGGTCTGTATCAGTTAGTCATATCCAAACAACAGAGGCAAGTAATATGAACAAAAATGAGACTGAAAGAATGATGTACATATTCATCTATAAGTTTTATTTGTGTTGGAGCGATTATTGAAGCAATAAAAAGCAAACAGGTATAAGCATTTAGGACGTGGTAGGTTATTAGGTCTATATTAAATACAATAAGGTTATCAGAAAGACTAGTCAATTAATAACTATTAGTGTATTGATTCTTGAAGTAGACAAATTCTATTCTAATATCAAAAACAAAATATTAAAGAATTTTCTGATGGCCATACAGTAAGTCAGTGATAGAGATTCTTCTGTCCCTAAAGATCTGCTTACTCTTCCACTAAGGTGGAAAAGTTTTATTGAGGATGCCCCACACAAAGAAGGTGAAATAGGAAAATGTCTTGGCTCAGTTGTAAATTTAAAATGTTTTTGTCTTGAACAGTAGTGAGTTCCCTTTCCTCAGTCTTCTTTTTGATATACAAAAAAGAATTACACAAAATAGCCCCAAATGTAAAGAATTACCAGCTTCATTTTTTTTATTCTTTTCAAGCTATCTTTGATGTCTGTGTCTGCAACTCCAATGCTGCTGCAACCACGGCTTGAAGTACTTTCCCCAAGACTTGTGCCATTTCAAACATTCTCTTAGTATTAAAACAAATGAAAATCAGGAGGTATCTAATTGTCCTGGTTTTGATTTTGCTAATACAATGTGAAAGGTTAAAATGGAGCACAACCATTCCTTAAATCTGAAGGCACAGCAGCATCAAGGCTTCAAAGATGATTTGAAAATGAAAGACTCCAAAAAAAAAAAAAAAAAAAAAAAAGGCAAAATAAAGCACAATATTTAGAATACTTTTGGGGCCCTCAGTTTCCACTGAATTGAGGAAATTTTGTGATGGTTTGGTCCTCCAGGATCAGGCCTGGGCTGAACAAAAGCATATGAGAATTCTGCAGCAGGTCCAGCATCTGTGTATAGGCTTATGTCATAACAAGTATTTTGTAAAGGATAGATGCTGGAAAAGAGGACTTGTACCCACTTTTAGTGCAGTTGGCAGGCTAACAGATGGCTTCAAATTCACTGAAGATCTTGTGAATAATTATTTCCCTTAAACCATTTTGGTAGTAGATCTTCTAGGGGCAAGAGTCTATCATTTCACTACTCCAGAGCACCTCTGCACTCTTCTCTGCTTATTTCCACTCCCAGATTCCCCTTCCCATAACAGTCAGTGGGAATGAGTATTTGTCTCATTGTGTGCGGAAGCATCTGGTGTACCAAGGCAAGCTTTCTTGAAAAAGGAGCCTATTGTCACATATACAAAGAGCTTGCCGGTCAAAAACAGGAAAGATTAGTTTTTCTTTTACGGGAATTAAAAGAAAAACAAGAACATTGCCTGGACTTTCCCTGTTCAAGTTGTCAGACCCTTCCCAATACTTGCCATACCAGCAAGCTAATCCTATACAGCAGAACCAAAGTTAAGCTGATAGACGAGAACCAAAGTGAATAGTTACTGCAGCAGATACTCTTTGTATTTCAGGGAGTTAAGAGAGCCTGAAATGTGATCAGACAGAAAATAGACATTCAATTCTGTATCATGCTAAGCAAATACCATTAGAAATGTAAYGAAGATTTGACCAAGCAAACTCTGAAAGCTTTGTCCTTCATGTATAGGTATTATCTCTAGTTTTTATAACTTTAACCATGCTCTYAGTTGGGAGCTCTTAGTTCAGTGAAGTAGATGAAGGCTATTCAGATGAGGCCAGCTGGGACCCCTGCCAAATATATCCAGCTATGTGCTTCAGACTTTTGTGTCCTCAGGTATGGTGTGTTACAAGGTACCAGCTACATTATCAGTAGCAGAGAACGTTTTTTTCCCAGTCAGTTATGGAAAGACTATGGATTAGCTTTTTGAAAACAAGAAATCAAATATTTACAGAAAAACAAGTTTTTCCACTCTGTCACTATGCATCCTGACAGTGTGCTTGACTTTTATCATAAAGAGTAAAGCCTCCTTCAGGATATAGGCAGCCACTTATTACAAAGAGCTGATTAAGTGGCTGAGATAGTCCTGAGGCAACTCGTGGTTTAGGTATTGTGTTCTTTTTAATCCCACAGCATGCTCTCTTGTAAGTGAAGTGGTAGTTTCTTATAGGCCAATCTGAGTCAACAGCAATTGTTTTGACACCCCTATAAACATGCACTGTACACAGCCCTCTTTTTACAGCATCAAACATAATTTTACCTGTTTTTTTTTTTTTTTCAGCTCTTAGTTCAAGGGAAAAGTTTAGAAAGAATATTGGCTGTGTTGGGTCTGCTGTTTCCTATTACATGAAGAACCTGACTCAGAGCTCACGGAAGGAATGACAATTTTTGAGTCATAACAGAGAAAAGACAAAATTGCATATAAGAAGATGATGTTCAGCACTTTCCTCTTGCCATGGAAGAATACTGTAGAATTTAATATAATTATTTTTATTATATTACTACTGCATTTTTAAGCCTCTACCATGAATTCTAAAACATAAAAAGGATGTTTGCTGAAATCTATGGGAGGCAGTAGAAAAATCTATAGGAAGAAATATCAATAGAAAACAATGTAACTTTTWAAATTATTCATTGTTACTGTAATTTTTCATTAAATTGTCTGCTTTTTCTGTCACATCATTTTGTGATCTGCATCAACACTAACAGTAGATATAATTAAGGTATATATAGTTATTGTGGAAAGTGAAGAAGTATTTCAAAGCTGTTTGATCTACTTGGTCTGTTTCTTCTCACTAGTGCAAATGTTAAACTAATACAGGCAAAACTATTCTATAACTCATTTAATCTTTTTCTTGTTTGCTTGTCAGCAAAACTCCTATCATGGTTATYGGTTCCTACACAGCATTTAAAAACCCCTGTTCTAGTCCTATGGATTCTAAGCTAGCATCTCTTCCTACTTCTGTTTTCTCTTTCAGTAAAGCTGGGTTTGCATAAATCTTCATAGAAGAAGCAGATTTATGTATGAAAGTGCTTTCCTTTTTTGAAATAATTTGAAGTATTCTAGATTATAAGAAATGCTTTTTAAATGAWCCAGATTGATAGAACTGGAATTCAAAGTCCTCTAAATCTATACAGTCTCACTATGTATGAGGAGTAATTTCTCCTCGGTAATTTCTCCATGGTGTGCTAGCATTTTGTTTCAATGTCACCTGGTAGGAGATGTCTTTCTGGCAGCACAGTGGTGCACCTTGAAGTGTCAAGTAGAAAGACAAATGCTAAAACTGCTCACTGGAGTTCCAATTAGAGCCAGCGCTGATAGGTTTCTTCACCTATGCAAGGTGAAGGCTAAGGCCCTAAATGGCACACAGGATTGCAGAAGTAATTAAACATCTTGCTGTATACAGAAAATGGCTCCTTCTGTCTTCTGTTAACAATATATGCTCTGGGAACATTCACAGAGATAAGGAGGCTTTTGTACTTTTCAGCTTACTGTGGAGACAGCCCAAAAGCCTGRTAGGTGAAAGACTCCATTTTCTGCTAGCAGTCCTGGAGCCATCTAACCCRTGGGAAGAAGAAGCATGCAAGAAAAACAAGTTAAAACGAGTGATTTACCTGACAGGGTGTCAGGCAAATACATCATAAGCATAGAGCCTACTTTAGCATATTGGCAGCTGCTCATTGCAAAGAGGTGATTAAGTGTCTGAGATGGTCCTGAGGCAGCGTATGGCTTAGGTTTTGTGTTCTGTTTAATCCCACAGCATGTACTCTTGTAAGTTATGTATTCACATTTGCAAGAGACAAATTTAGAATATTTGCTAAATGTCACAAAGCTCTCACGGATTTCCTGCATTGTAATTGAAAGCTGACTGATATAAAAGCTGGCATAAAAACAGAATTATCTTGCACTTGCTAACTCATTTCTAATCATTTCACATTATTTAATCATTTGCTGCACAAAAATCATACAGATAAACTATTTGATAAGACCAGCTCATTCAATTAAAGAAAATAATTGAGGACAGTTTCTAAAGCCAGGCAGGTCAGGTCAAATACTTTACTACTAAGTGCACCACCACTACTAGCTGTCAAACATTGCTATAGTGAGCTTATTTTTCAAATAAAGTATTGTAATTCATTAGTATAGTTTGATATGGACATTTTATATGCTTTTGCCTGGATAGATAGGTCCTTTGTGTCTCTTCATTGGAACGTTACTTCAGGGGACTATGAAAGAACATTTGGCAGCAGTCACTGCAGGAACCTGTGTACCTGGAATTGAGTTGCCTACTTACAAATGAATTTGTTTTTATTTCCATGCTTTACCCTTGACCTCAAGAACAGTGTGCTCTGTTTATCTGAGTAGAGATAAAGACAAGACTGTCATCCCCACCCAAGGCCTATACGTGCGTATGTACACAGGTGGAGTAAATTCCTCCACCCTAGGCATACATATCTTGAATTTAATCCACTCTCCTGTCCGGGCAGATACATGCTTCCACCTTCCTTCCTTCCTATCTCTTGTCCCATAACAACCAGGGACATGGCCTGTGTGAAGAGAAGATTCATGAAGCAGGTGTCTGTCCAAGCTGACAGCTGACACTCCAGGCATCCCTTCCACTAGGGGACTTTCCTCTAGTAAGGTGTTGCAGAAGAGTAGATTGAATGGATAGACTCAACTATAGATCTGTAGTGTTTGGCCTGGAAATGTGTCTCAAGTTCTGATCCGGGCTGTTTTCCATGGTAAGATTTAGGTAGGTACCTTCCTCCCCATTCAGTTTACATGGGAAGGAAACTCAGGTATGGAGATTGAAAGGGAGCTGCAATATATCATCATCAGATGAGACCTACAGGTATACCACTGGGAACACCAAACCTCAGAATGAGAAGCTTGTAGACAAGTAAGAGCTTGAAACCTACAGCATGCCAGAAGCCTTTAGTGAGAACCTAAACTAAGTGACTAGAGAGATTTCAGTGGATGAAACTCATTTCTYCCTTCCTTCCCCAGAAATAATTTGGCATCTTGCTTTTCTGGAATAGGCCAATGACACTTTGCAACCTCAAAGAGTGTTACATGGGCATGCTTATGTTTATAAATGAGGTGTGGCACAATTTTTAATGAATAGTATATGTGCCAAAAAAAAATTTTGGAAACCAAAACTGTTTAAAAAAACTTGACTGAAAGAAAAAATATACCTGGGAATTTTATGAAATGCCAAAAAAAWTGCTTTGACATTTTAAAGTAACGCTTTGGGCTTTTGTGTCAGGCAAAATATTACATTAAAAAAACCACTAAAATTCAAATGAAAGAAGGAACAATACAGATTTAAATGATTTGAAATTTGTATGCAACAAAACAAAATATATATCTGTGGGTTGAAAAACATGTTTTGAACTCGTAAAATCTTAACAATGAGWGGCTTTTCCTTCTCCCTCAAATAAAACTTCTGCTTTCATCACAACTGATTTTCTCTGCTTATGTTTTGTCAGGTATGTGACMCACTAGACTGAAACATCCCATTATTTTCTCACATATGTTCATAAGGAACTCTGAAGCAACTAGAATCTAACAGCTAAATATCATTTATATATTTTTAATCATTTTGTCCATTCCAATTTGAGATGACACTTGCCAAAAAGATACTGCAATTGTTCTCTATGGAAACAATTTTCTTTTCTAATATGCTCTAATATTCTATGTAATCTCTACTCAATAATTGTAGTCAAATGGTAAAGACGTTTGCTATTGAACTCAATGAAAGTTCAAAACTTYTGTGAAAAAGATAATAGAAAATATGAAAAAGTCTGAAGAAAGGTATTGCAAAAATATCAGACCTTTGAATACAGTTACAAATGCTACAGCGCTATTATTCTGGAGTTGTCTATACACTTTTAAATTTCATAGCAAGTCAATTATTTAATGTAAAGATTCTCCTGTAGAATGAATTGTCCAATTGCATAGTCATAAACAATTAAGGACTAGAGTTTTAGCTTTAGGAGTAAGATTTATTCATTTATGGATATAGTTCACTTATTTAATCAATACTCTGTAAAAAATAATGATTAAATGAGTCAGATGAAAGACCCATTGTTACAATGTAGAAAAGTCCCTATGTTGGTATTGAATATAAGGTCAAGACAGAGCAGTGAGGTGATGACTGGGGCAGAGTTATCACTCTAGGGTAGGCTGGTTGCAGTAGAGGGTGGAGAGACTCTACCTCATTTGGATTTGTGGTGAGGGCTGTACATATGAAAAACTAGATCTAAAAAGCTTGAGTCACCTGAAAGACTGCTAAGTGACTGTCAAGTGCATATAAACTTCAAACTGTGGAATTTATTCTGCTAGCTGGATCATCTGTTGACATGAGCATAAAGCTGGAAAGCTGTAATGCATTTTTATCTGTTCATTCAATCGTAAAATTATTTAGTATTCAGGACCCAATTGATAATGCTACAGCCTGTGATGAGGAAGATTTCATTCACAAAAACTTACGCATTATCATAGTTAATATTATTGATGTCTTTTTTGGTTGTTCTTCCAGAAAAAAAAAAAATAAATAAAAATAAATTTTTTTTTATACTTCTCATAGAAGAGGAAACATTCTTTCCTTGAAATTTTGTTTGTCTAGTCAAATAAGAGTATTTCATGTTTTCCTGTGTTGAAGGCATTTAAGTATATCCTAACACTTGTTAACATATCTAGAGATGTGATGGTTTTACTCATGTTATGAGAAACAATTTTTTTGGCATCTAAGTCAAGAGTGAGGTACAACCGAGTCACAAATTCTAGGTTGCAATCTGTGGAGTCTCTATTCAGGTGAAACAATGGATAAAGTCCTCTTCTCGCTCCATTTGTGTTTCTCATCCAAAAATGCTCTCCAATCTTCATTTTGGGTATGCTTTTCCCTAGGATAAAGTTATGTGCCTATTTGGTGGCTCGTCTTTTGGTGGAAGGAATTGGCTTCAACAGAATGATGTTCCCTTCTCTCCTTCCCACATCAATTGGTTTAATATCTGGTGACTAGAACATGCTTCTCAGAAGGAGAAAGCAGCAGTTTGAAACTCCTTTTCCTCTGGAGTGAAAAGATCCAAATATTCACATTTCCTGACTGCAGTAACAACTAGAGCCTTACATGAAAAGTGCTTTATTCTTGAATCATATTTTGAAAACGAATGCTGTAGAATACTTTCAAAATTGCTTGTATGTCTTTGTAGGATCTGCTTTGAAGATTTTAAATCAGCATCAGATGGTTTACCTGAAACAGAGTGCAAAACTTAGGCTGAGGCTCTTTGGTCTCAGTCACCCTGGAGGTCAAACGAAGCAAGCAGTGACCTTGCTGGGAGTCAAATGCAGAGATCTAATGATACAGAGCAAAAGTATACAATGAAAAGAGCTTACTATCTTTCCTGCTCTATTTCCACAAGCAATAAAACTGTTTTAAGAATTAGCATATAATGTGATCTTGGGCGGATCAAATTTTTGCACTGACAAAAACATTCCTTTTTAAAAAACAAAGCAAAATAAACCAGAAAATTTATTTATCTGTAGAATGATTGAGCTCCTTCAATACGTTATAAAGTTATCCTGGCAGTGATTCAAGTGTTGTAATGTGGAAGGACTAACTTGCTTATTTTTTTCATTTGAAGTCTTTGTTAAGAAAAATGTTTTAATCTTGTGTTGACTCCRCTATAGTTTAAAGCCTGGTTTAACATTCCAGCCTGGCCACAACAAAGAGCATCGTTGCTTGACATGCTTTTCCTACAGAGTCTGTCAGATGTACTGCATTATCTAAACAATGTTGGCAGCAAGTACACAAGTAGCAAGTGTGAATCAGATCAAAGATGTCCACGAAGACAGGCTCCCAGCCTGAGTGTTCCCAGACTCCAAGACCATAGCAAGCGTGTCTGATTATCAATAAGCCTAATCAATAATAATCTTATTATTTGGGTTCTGAATTCAAAATGTGATGACTTTCCCACTAGGTGAGGAATGATCCATGACATTTTGTGTTCCTATCCCATACTAGAGCCACCAGATTACAAATTCAGCTCTAATGTCAAGAAAGACTGTTGGTCTTAAGGAACATGGTCAGATCCTTGCTGACAGGATCTAAAAGCCAGATGCAAGGAATAAGCAGTAAAGGTCAGGGCTTGGCTGCTTCTGCTGCAGCATTTACCACTGGCCTCAGGCTTACCTCTCAACACATCTGTTCTCGATACCATCCAAGTAGCACTGGCCACCTCCCTGAAACCTCCTCTCAGCTCTTCATGTGAGCCCTCCTTCACTGAGTTTGAAATCAAGTTAGCAAATATTTCTATCTAAACTTTGGAACTCCTGTGACTCATGACAAGTCAAATGCATTGAGGACTGGTTGTATGAGCACCTCAACCTGAAAGTCTGAGGAAAGCTACACAAAGAAGTCCCCTGCATGCAGTCTTTGATACTGAGAATATAGGCAACTTTGCAGCAAAGGAAGATACCTGTGGAAGAACTTTCCCAAATTAATTTATTTCTTTATCATTCCTGTTTACAGTGTACAACATTTACCTTCAAAATTTTTTGAAGAAAATTTATTTCAGAGTGATATGGTAAGCAATAAAACCAAGCTGTTACAACAAGATTACATATATTTAGTGCAAGCAGTTAACACTAGTATTTCTACGTGTTTACCATGCAGTAACAATTAGTCTGAGGGCCTGCAAGGGTGTTAGAACTTTTACCATGGGAGGTGCCACTATGAGCCTAGAAGTGGTAGATGCTAACTGAACATCCCAGTCTTTGTAGCTTGGTAAAACTGGRTTCAGCTGCGTGGACTTAGGGGCTAGAACCTGCTCTCAACTTCAGCACAACATAGCACCAGTGGGAGAACAGGATCTTTTCTTTACCACTTCATTGCTGYATGTTATCAAATATTTAACATTCTACACTTAAAAGGAAACACTAACTAATTGACCAGTATGCAGAATTTTCCTGCTGGGATTGAGCTTACTTGGAAGTATAAAAGTTCAGATCTTGTTACACCTTTTGACAGTATTCTTCAAAAGAGCCATTACTTTTACAATGCTACACTTTTATTTTATTTTTTTTTCTCTGCACAAAGAAATACATATATCACACACATAGGAGTAAATCTGACAGGATTGTACAGTATGGTAGATATTTACCCCAAATCAGAAAACTGCTAAGTTCAATTAGCACTCAGTGTCAGGTTTGAAATTTTATAGAGGGTTAAAAAATACAATATTTATATACAGCTTTATGTTCAAAATATTTCACCATTGTATAAGTCGATTTATGTATTTACTTRAAACAAAACACTCACAAATTATGGTACTTCATTTGAGCAAATTAAAAAAGAAAGCTTCTATATTGTATGAAACTTGATTTTGTGATTAACAACAAAGAAAAATAATCTTTTGTCTTTTTTTGAAAATTTTAAGGTTTAAACTTTAAATTTTGTTAGGGTTTTTTTGTGGCTTTTTGGAAAAAAWTCGATTCAGACATTTTGCTAGGAGAAAAAGAAAACATCTTACACTCACAAGGAGGATAAATGGACCCATGTAACAGGGATTTGCTAAYTCCTTATTTTTTTAATTATATTTTATCATAATAATGAAATGCAACTTTACAGAAATACAATAAAAAATATAATCAAAACAGAGGAAGATACAAAAGAATTTCCAATAGGATATAATCAAGAATGATGCCAGCAAGTGTGCATGTATCATTTCATCTTCTCTGTGAGCAGTGCAATAGATTCTGCCTTTGTAAAAATTACTAGTTTTAAATTAAAACAATATTATGGTAAAATTAATCTATTAGTTTCCAAATTCTAAAATATTTTAATTTTTGTCTTGAGAAACTCTGTGTTTCAAATAACTTCTAAATGCCAAATTTTATAGGAAGGAGATACTCCTCTGAGAGAACGATGTCAACATGAATAAAACAGGACAAGAGRAAACTCAAATGAAAAACAAATGACATAAACAATAGTAAAGTGATTTAAGAAAATATTTAGAAGGGTTGCCAACCTGATTCATTTTCTCCATCCTGAGGGAAAACAATGGTTCATCCATCAAAAATAGATCCAAAAATTTGATTTAAGTCCAAATTCTTATCCTAACTTCATGTCAACTGAAAAAGAAGATAAAGACCAGCAGTTTTGCTTCCTCCTAAACATAAAACTTCTAACATATTAGTTTCTCAAAATATTCACAGCATAAAAGATGGGGTTATCTCTTCTCCTCAAGTCATACTCATTGGCTTTCTACTCACTGCCACCGTTTTGCTGAATTAGTTGCCTGCTGGAGGCCACCGCCAGCTGTGCCATCTGCACAGTCCTGAACTGAACATTGGCATCTCCCTTGCCTCCACATTCTGAGACAAAGGGAATCGGATGGTGAACCATGCTCACCTATTCCTCTGCATTCACTTGTCTCCGTTGAGACAATGCTCAATTTATCTCTTCCAGCCTTGACAGGAGGAGGAAATCAGGCTTGCAAACTTGCTCTCCTTCCTAGGCAAAAGCCGGCAGGGTGACTGATAACAAGGTCCTTAAAAATATCGATGTCCAGCTAGCATTAGATGAACCCATCAGCTCCTCTTAATCATCTAAGGCTGTGGTGTGCAATGTCCATTCAATATTCAAGCTCAAAATTATATTAGTTAATTGTGACCAAAAGTTATTACATTTTTACATGACTATAAAATACAGATAATACATCCACCCTCTTAGATGGCATCTGTAACAGTTGCCATTGAGCAGCAATCCTTTATTGAAAAGTCTGGTTGCAGTTAAATGAAACCTGTGTAAAATTTTAAACCATAATTATTTAATCTTGCTTCCCTGGCAGATTAATGAAGAGCATTTAACATCCTTTCTCACTGATCTCTTTTAATTTATTCCTGCAATATTTATTCTCATTCTGTTTTAAGACTGTCCAGAAATGATTTTAGATTAACTCAGCAGATATAGGAGAAATCAGGTAACTGCTTTGATCCTTCTGAAGTTGTGTTAAATTGCCTAATAACTGGCAGTGACCAGATACTTTGTTTTTAAAGCAATCATAAACTGACAACACCCATTTGTCTTATATAATTGAGTCAATTTTTTTTTGCTCACAACCTGTCTACACAGCATAACTTTACTGAGAGAAGAAGGTACAAATCTTCATGGTCTCAGAACGCTTTTCAGATGAGGGCCTGCACTCCTTTAATTAATAAACTTAATTAAGGGAGGGAGTGAGGAGGATAGCGAGGAGAATGGGGCCAGCCTCTTTTCAGTGGTGGCCACTGATAGTACTAAGGAAATGGCCGCAAAATGAAGCACCAAAAGTTCTGCAGGAACTTAAGGAAAAATTTCTTTACAGTGAGGGCGACAGAGCCCTGGAATAGGTTGCCTGCTTGGATGTGGCACATGCTCTAGGCGACCCTTTGTGTGCAGGGGAATTGGACTAACTGATCTCTAGAGGTCCCTTCCAATTTTAAGGATTCTATGATTCTATATTTTTTTTTTAATGAACTCCATTTTTTTCTTATTTTGATGAACATGAAAATGTCCAGGCTATGTCACCTACAGCCACGAGCAAGGTATGATTTTTAAAAAGGAAAATATGTTCAGATATGTCACAAAAGACGTCACTCCTAAATACTAACAGATTAATGCGTTGGCAGTGGGGGTTGAGGTGGGGGAAATAAAAAAAAATCTGAAAAGAGTTAAATAACTCCAAATAAAAAATATCTTCTGTGATTTTAATGGGCTTCAACATATTTCAGATTTTCTTTGGGTGTCTCATCAGAGAAAAAGAGATTTCTCTAACATAGGGAAATTCACATGAAAGAGAGATGGGCAAAAGGCACCATTAACAGGCCTGCCTGTATTTTGAGGTATTTCAGTGCGGCCACTTGTGCCAGAAACAAAGAATTCAGCTGTAGGTCAGGAATCCATTGTGGGAGGACAGTAGAGCTCACCTGGCCTTGTAAAATTTCTTCCGTATGGGGTCACCTGTAGGCATTKACCATGAGCCAGCATATAGTCCAGACTCATGTATTCACACAGATGTGTGCATAGATGTATTTTGCACCTGCAATTGTCATTCTTTCTGCTTATCTGATTGCCCCTGTAACCTTTGAACCTCTTGGCCCATTTCAGTCAGAGAAAAAAGAGTCTCATGGATAAATACCTGCAAATTTAACAAAAAGGTATTACTGTCCAGGAGGAAAAACTCCTTAGCAAGTTCCATTTAGGAACAGGCTGGAGATGAGCTCAGACCATGGGGGAGAGAAGGTCTAAATGCCTGAAAAGCAAGAAAAAGCTTTTAAATGAGACTTACACTTTACTAGACACCAGAAAATCAAACCATGGGGCACAAATCCATAGGAAAACAGGTTTCAGTTGTTCCACTGCACAGTGAGCAACTTGTTTGTGCTAAAATTCAAGATGACTTTCAATACAGTTTCACTTTCCACCGATATTATTTATTTATGCAGCACTATAAATATGAATAGCATTTTACCTTTCCTCCAATGTTTCTGTCTTGAGGAACTCATTCTGCAGGCCAAAATGTTGTCCTCAAATTCACTTGCTCCAGGAATGGTTCACTGTTAACCTGACATGAAGTAAGTCTTTCCACTGAAGTTAGTCAGAACATGCCTCTATCCGCTGTGGTGTGAGGAGAATTTATAAGATGGACTGATGCAAAGAGAAATTTCATGCTCTGATCACCTTTGTCCAGGGGGACTCTGGAACAACTGTTATGTTTAAATTATGAATACATTTAACTTATAAGCAACTTGTCTTCAATGACATTCGGATTCCTCAATAAATGAAGCATACTGCCAAATATTTATTCGTGAAATATTAGA
Source organism: Nothoprocta perdicaria (assembly GCF_003342845.1). Taxonomy (NCBI): domain Eukaryota; kingdom Metazoa; phylum Chordata; class Aves; order Tinamiformes; family Tinamidae; genus Nothoprocta; species Nothoprocta perdicaria. Next base: position 3,608,307 of record NW_020455943.1, read on the forward strand.
CAATATTACCTCCTCTTTCACAGAGGAGGAAAAAAAAGTCCTTTCTCAAGAGAGGAACRTATTTGTTCTCAGACCAACAGATTCAAATTTCAAGGGAAGTATAGCACAGCCCCACGTATTGACCTTGAATTCTGCCCCTCTATGCAGTGGTCAATCCTGCCTGAAGTTCAGTGCCTTCAAAYCACTCTAGAACCTGAAGACCAGGGTCATCTTGCCTGATGCTCAACACCATGCAGAATGCAGTTTTTTTCAACTTTTTTGGTTAAATGCAAATAGAATGATTGATTATTATGTTTTTTCTAACCCAGGTAATATAAAGGTTTGGTCAATTTGCAAAATAAATGAAACTACTACAGCTGACTTAGCAGTGGTTCTAAATTACAATAAGAAAACAGAATATTATTATAAAGACAACAAGATATTAATGAGTGCTTTTGTGATGTTCCYTTCATTGCTGCATCTTTACACAGGTATTTCCGCTGCTAGTTTGACACCAGAAGCAAATCTTTTCTTGACACTTATATATTTTATTCTTGTTTGCTTTTGCAGCCACAGGGACTGATTCTTATTCATGAAGATGAAAGTTTCTTCACATTGTTGTGTCATTTAAAAYCATTCCACTGCCCTTTTATATGGAAAAGAGGTTATACAGTGTAACTAAGAATTGCAGTTATATCATTGTAAGTGCTGGAAGCCCTAGCACGGAATATATAAATACATTCTAAATATAATGCTAGCAGGTTCCAAATAAGTTATTCTTAAGGTGTCTTAAACTCACCAAGATAAAGATAAGCTTTTCCCAGAATGAACTCATTAGCTTAACTAGCATAAAAAGCAAAGTATATCACATACCTCGACTTTTTAGATATTATGCTGTACCTAGGTTACAAAAATGTTCTTACCTCCTGCTAGGTTGAAAAAAGAAGAAAGAAAAAAAGAAATGGCATTCTAGTCAAGACCCAGTTTTCACATGTAAACAAACTGAGAAAAACTTTAGGTAGGAGTTTAGGGATTCTTAACTACATTATTAAAATGTAATTAAATATACCTTCTGTCCTCATTTCATTCATGCTAGTTATTATGGTCCTAACCAATATATGATGAAAAATGTAGCTTTTATGCCTAATGGGCTTGAAGCCTCAGAAAACAATAACTAAAAGTACAGTTTTATCATTGCATAAACATGAAATAAGTTTTTAAAATAATTTTAGTGGTTTAACATATTCAATCCAACTTTCAATTATCATTGAAATGTTTAGGAAACCCTTTGTAAATGAAGCATCTACATTAATGGACTTAAAGTTATTCAGATTTTAGTTTTAGCAGAACACACATCATTTCAGCTGTGAAGACATGTTCTCCTCTGACATGGAGAAAGCAGTTTCCAAGTTACCCAGCAAAACCCAAACTGTTAACTGCTATATATAGGCATATATATTTATAAGGAAAATGTGAAGAGAAAAGAAAATATCATCTTACAATTAGGATTTTCTAGCATTTAGTATTTTACATTGTCCTTATTTCAATAAAATAAAACAAAACAAAACAAAGAGGCAGGCTGGTATTCCTTTGCACTTACGGCTAGCCTTACCACAAAACACATTTCCATTAATGCTCATCTCCTGGCATTACTTCAGCAGGTTGTCTAGGCTCCTTCTACATCAATGAAGGCAGAAGATTCTCTGACAGAAGGTTCTCTGGAAGGTCCTCGTTCCTACCTGTACTCTTGAGCCAGTAAGAATTGTTATTGAGGATTCCTTAGCTTTCTTCAGTGACCATACAACTTTGACTAAACCTTTATGTGAGTAAAGAGAGATGACATCCTAGATGCAACCCCAGAACCTGAGGAGCAGAGGTGAAGAATGTCTACTGAAATAATAGCTTTATAGAGATAGTCTCTGGGAAAAGCAAACAGGCTTTTCCAGTAAGAGGAAAAGGAGCTTTCAGTCCTCTTGCAAGTGGAAGTAAATATAATGTTTTTGATATATGTTGAAGAATYAATTTTTAAAGTAATTTTAAAAGACTTGTTTGGGRATTAATCCAAAAGTGCTGCCTCAGTAAAATCAGACCACTCCTGTCTTTTTTGACCTTTAAAATGTTTTAGTAAGCTTTTATATAAACATAGACAATAAACTCTGTTACAAAAAAAATCTTTTGAAATGCAAAACTGGAATATACCTGAGAATTTCTGATCACCTCAAAAATATTTTTCTCTTTTTATTAAAAAAAAAAAAGTGCTAAAAAATCCACACKTATAAGCATTGTGCATTTTAAGCCAAATAAACTTTTTCCATTAGGAATTATTTTGTTGCTAGAGAGAGATCTGCAAGACAGTTGGGGGCAGGGAGTTAGGGGTAGCCTGTGACACCTGCTTGGCCGATTCTACAAGGTAATCCAAAGAACCATATTATATCAGAATCAAAAGATTTGCTGTCTTTTAAAAAGAGCACGTATTCAGGGAAATTACTCCCTCTCCTCCCAGGGGACCTTCCTGTGTTGCCACTTTGAGAAGACAGAGGCTAGAAAAGCAAAATAACATGTTTTCAAAGGAAACTGGAAATGAATGCTACAAGAAGGTCCCTGAGAAGTGCACTGTTGGGGGCATTAGGGCATCCTGGATGGCTTAGTGAGCCATAAAGAGAAGACACTTCACAGAGAGTATGGCCCTCGCCTCCAGTTCAAAACTCTGACAAAAAAATGAGAGACTTGGGCCAGAGGGCTGAAAGGATACAATACAAAGTGGAATAATAACTTGTCCAAGCACAGATCAGCCCTAAAAATTAAGAAAGCTAAGGTTTTACATAATTAAAGGTGTGGCTGCTCCAGAAAAGTACATGAGCCCAGGGGGATTAGGACTGGCCTACACTGAAAAGGGTTAGTTGGTGATAAATAACTCTTAGAAATGGTAATTATGTTATGCCCTAATGTTATTTACTGCCTAATATTGTTCACTGTGACTCCTTTAATTAATCTACCTGACATTCTCACTAGCTCATTTCTTTTATCCTTTGCTGAGATTAAAGGTGCTTTTTATCTTACTGCTTTTATGTTCATTCTTGGGTGAATCCACTATGAAATTAGATGCCCGCATGCATCTTGAGCACCTATAGCACTCTCTTTCAAGGTTCACAGCATGCTTATTGCCACTTCTCACAGTATTGAAAGTTCTAGATACAGCCGATCACTTTGAGATTGTTTTACCTGAAATAAGAAAGGAGTTCCTAAAATATAACATTTCCTAGTTTACAGAATCCCTCAGAGCATGTTTTAGAGTTATTCTTACTTCTTTCAATTGAAGCATTCTCACTAGCTTCTCAGTTACTATGAGAATCTGTCTAGATAAATTACCCTGTAACTTTCCTTTGCTAGTTTGCCCAAAAACTCACAARCACCCACATTATTCTTTCCCAAGACTAGTTTTACTCTCCCAGGATATCTTTGAACTACTTTCAATTATTCTGACTGGTCAAGCTCTCCACTGAAAATGCTCCAGTTCCCTGAAGCAGATCCTCATGATGACTTAAGCAAGAAATAAATACAATTATTTCACCTTATGGTAAATTGCCCACGATCAGCTCCATGCTGCAAAGCATCTTCTTATGGCCCTTTATAATTGTGGTAGCTGGTTCACCAGCAACATTTTATCCTCAAACACACACTCCAGGGCAGATTGAATGAACAACTTGTTTACAAACAGCTTAATGAGGAATAACTCTGACGCACACAACTGTTTCATTTCCCCCTGCAGATGCAAAAGAGCTCACTTCCCAGTTTCTCTGTGCAGATGGCACAAGCAGATTCCTCCTTGGAGACTTTTCAGTGAACGACCCTGCAGCAAGAGAAGCTCTCGGTGCACTGATTTGCTTCTGCTGRCTCTTCTCCATGACAGGGGAACAACAGCCATGTTCAGCACTCTTCACACCACTGTATGTGGTTGCATCCATCCTCCACTTCTCCACACACAAACTCCCTTTCYCATACAGCACAAACTCCTAGAATGGTTTACAAGGGGCCTGTTTGCACTTGGTGCCCTGCCACGCTGAGCACTAATCTCTCCACAGCTGACACAAGCACCCAAGCCCATGCCTGTTTCCACCGCTCTTGATGCCTCTTTCTGCAGTTTAAGCAAAAGTGTCAGACTTCACCATCACTAGAAGAGTAGCCTTCTTTTCTATATTGCTTCCTTATCTTTTTCCTCCTCTTCAGCTGCTGTTTTTAATCACATATAATGAAATTTCCTTAGTGGTTTTGTCGCAAAAATGTGTCACTGAGCTAGATGTGTCAACCACACTGCTGCCTTGCTTACTGACCAACATTGTCTCAGGTTTTTCTTTCTAATCTCTTAGCAGGAAAATACTTTTATTCAAAGCTAAGACAGCCTCAGATACAAGGGGTTTACCTTCATGCCCAGAGGCAGATTGGTTAGGTCCATGTTTTACAGAAGTGCGAACTAATATGAATAGCAAGAAGAACCAAACTTCCTCAGCCACACATGGGTAGTGGGAGTATGGGCAAAGAATAGGTGTCATTGCATTTTTGATGAAAAAGTGAGATATTTCAGTGAAAAAAAAAMCAGCATAAGGTCAATATTTTTTCTTTTTCTGTTTTCTCTTTTACTAGAAAATACTGAAAATTCAAATCTAGTCCAAATTTATGTTTTGTGATTTTTGTGTCCTTTCTRTTAGTGGCTCTCCAGTTAGTCTCAGATCTGTTAGTCATACCAGTGACAATATAATTATTATTGTAAGATATCAAATTGTTCAACTCAAACACCAAAAAGATCCAGGATTTTGACATAAAGCTGAGTCTCTTTGAAAAATGTGTAGTGAATGTCACCTTTGGAGAATATATTGGAATTTTCATCCACTTGGACAGTCATCTACTGCTACACATGTTTAAATACTAAATGTAGAAGGAAATTCATTGGGAATTCAGAAGGAAATATAGATTTCAAGCTTCTTGCATGATATTACTACTCTCTGTGACTACCATCACAAAAACATCCAATATCCAAGGCTTTGAGGGGTAATGGGCCTAGCAGAATTTCTTACTAAACTGATGCTCTCTATTCTGAGGCCTACTTGACAAGAATACCAATCAGAGATGAGGCCTCRTTGGGAGACACTCATCAAACATATGTTCTGTCAATTTGATTGATCTCTGCTATTAGCATGGAATGATGAGACTCAGCGATGCACAGACAGCAGCTCACAGYCTGATTCATTTGACATTATAAGGTAGTACACGAGCTATGTTGACTACTGCATGAATTTTGAGGGGGATAAAAGTAGAAATTAAGGACTACTCTAGCATTAAAACAGAGAAGGGACAAATGGGACAAATGCTTGGCTGTGAAAAGCAGAATTCTGGTCCTAAATRTCTCAGCTTAGGAAATACTAGAAGTGCTAATAGTTACAATATATTGTATTGCTTACAGTAACTGCTATAACAGTGACAAGGTAAAGGTGATAAGTACAAAAGGCAGCTGAGTAGCTGTGCTATGCTACATTAATGTTTACTTATGTTTCCATAAAGCATTAAAAAATCATGAATGGTTTTCATCCAATTTAGAAATGGGAGTTAGGAGGGTAAACCTAATGAGTTCTTTGAGCTGTTTTACTGAGGTATCCTGTTCCCTTGATCCTAACTTCATTTTTCATTACTTGTCATTCTTTTATTCCTACTGATACTTGAGTCTCAGATAGAAGGAGCAGGATGAGTATGTAATGTGAACAGTTTCACAAAATRCTTCTAATCATTGTCATTTTTCTAAAAAGCTGGTCATCAGACAAATGGCCAAATCAGACATTATTAAGAGGGGAACAGCGAGAAGTACCTGTGTGAGAGTGTGTGACAATGTAGCTACGACTTCTGAAATAATTAAGAGAGTGAAAAATGCATTAATAAACTTTTATTGTGCTCTTTTCTGTATTGCATTTCACTCAATGGCATCAACAAACTAATGTTATCCAAGCTAATGTTCTGGTAGGCTACACCAAGATGTTTCTCATTTTCTGTTTTGTTCCCTTAGAAAGAATAAATAACACTATTATTTTTAGCTTTTCAACCCACTGCTACTCTACATCACTTGGAGACTCTGTCAATTTTTGTAATACTAGTCATTATCTTTACTAACCGAAGCACTTTAGAAGTTAACATAGCCAGACATCATAAAMCACTATAGTCTTGAAAAATGGAACTAAAAATTGGCCTGGTTCATGGCTACAGCTTTTCCTGGGGCCATAGATGCTTGTCTTAGTTTCTTTATACACAGATTAAAGACACTATGCCAGACAGAAAACAGCAGTTGCAACAAGCCCAGGCAAAAATGATGAGGGACACTGCAAGCCTAGGCAAACCTGCCGCCCCTATCAGGATCAACTCAGCCTGGGCAGAGAACAAGACATATGGCACTGTCTCTGGGCAGAATTTTTATCGGCTCACTTTAGACACCTAAATTTTGTCAAGTCTAAGTTTGTCACCCACATCTCAAATAAAATTGGTAGAGAGGAACAGGCATCTGGAGGATATGATTCACAACTTTCTATGACACATGGAAAGAAGCAAATGGGCACTTTTCACTTCTGCAGTGTTATTGCAAACTGCAACTGCACTATTGCAGTTGTTTTTTCTCCTTTGAAGAAAGAGTGATCCTGAATAGCCTCCTATGTTAAAAAAAAAAAAAATCTCATCTGCAGTTAGACGAGTATCACTCCAAGTAAATTATTTTAAGAGGGAAAGCTTCTAAGAAGGGCAGGGGTTGTTTTCAGAAGTGTGAAATGACCCTCTTTGATTTTTTTCCCCTTACTCTTTCCTTTAGGCAGCCATCACTTACATGTATTGGTCTTTGTGCAGTTTAGAAATACTGTAAATATCAAAGGTAATGTAACTTGTAGAACCTATTGAACAAGTGTGTTACTGTTTCAAAGTTTCTCAGCAAATCGATTTGCAATAAACACCTTAAAGAGGGAATCATCTTAAGGAGGAATATATACATTGTCATTAAGAAAACAGCAGAAAAAGCTCACTAATTATTCCTGGTGCACAATGTTGATCAAGAGTATATGTTCTTGAAACCTGATCAGAGACATCATATTTCATATACTGAGGTTAACATCAGGTTCAACAATGTGTCCATTTGCAATAAGGAAATTTCTTCTTCATGTCTTCCAAAGACATGATCCAAGCAGACAGACTTTCTTTAAGGATTGCTGCCCTGAACCTAAGGAATGAAAACTGGAGGTTGCAATGCATCTTGCATGCAGCCTCCTTACTCAGGAATGGACTCTCTGTATAGTGAATGGGCAATTTTTTTTCCTGTTAGTCTTTTCTCTACTATTGTCCTCTTATTGGGGGAAAAAAAGAATATGAAAAAAAAAACCCCACCAAAGTATTTTCTTATCCAGCCATGTAAAAGAGAGGCAAAATCTAAAAAGTCACCAGAGTCTAAGGTAAATAGTTGTTTGAACTCATATTCATAAACACAGTGCCTATTCTTTGCAAATGAAATTGCTTATCCTCTCCCTGCTCCCTCACAATAATTTTCAATGAAACTGGGTTCTCTTTGTTGAATGCTGGAAAATATTTGACTTAATAGTGAAAACCCAGTTTTTAAAAATGTAAAATTGTAAATGTAAAAGTGTAATTAATATGTTTCCTGTTTTCATTTATGTCAGTTTCAATGATAAATTAAAATAACCTTTTTTTTTCTCCTTTTCCACTTTCCCTTGAAAAACAAATGGTATTTTCCTTCAACTCTACTGGCAATACAAATGTCAATATAGAAAGCCTTCAGACATCAGTGAGGTTTTCTTTTCAAAAGCACAAGGTTAATGAGCATATTGAGAATCATCATGAACTCACCTGTCTTGGAGAACCTCAGACCCATCTGCTGGACTCTTTGCTTGATGACTCACAGGAGGGTGAAAGGCTGAATTACCAGCTCCTTCATTTAAGACAATAGATAACTCTTTCTAAGTCTTCCTGTAACAAAATGATCAATCTCTCCTACAACCAGACTCCACAACTGGAGAGACAAAAAGAAATTCCCTAAAGTAGGAGATTGTAATCTGAATTTTTAGAAGACTTCTCAGTTTCTACGGATCAGAAATGTTTTAATTGATAGCAAATGAAACATCAGATTTGAGTGACTTTGAAAATGTGTTATCAAAGAATTTATGTCAAAACATTTTTCTCCAAAAATACTAACATGTTACAAAAGAGTTAGTAACTTTCCTTTATTCAGAATTACTTTTTGCTCTTTCAGAATTTATTAAAAGATGTCATACTATGATTCTCCATGATCATGACTAAAAATAGGCTTTTGGGAAGGAAATAGTAAATTAACTGATCTTTGCAAAATCTTGCAAGCTCTCCCTTTGACTATTTTGTAGCTAAGAAAAGAACTTTCATAAACCACATTCACACTAAGAAATGTTATATGCCATAAATAGTACCACATTTGAACAATTACAGAAGTAGTAGCTGTAAGAGTAGAAAAAGGTATAAACTATGATGAAAAAAGTGTTATTATCTGGTTCATTTTGTCTAACGCTACACAGTCGATGCTAAAGCTTGGGTCAGAATTTGATAATTTTACTAAAAGTTTAAAATTAATCCAAATATTCACTAATTCTGCCTGAAAAATATGTAACTGCTTAATAAACAGCTTAAATTATGACTTTAAAAATATATTATTCRTATTTTTTTGCTCTCGTTTTGTGAGTGGATGCAATATTCTATATGCAGTAGAAATTTAGTAATCTTGCCAAGGGTGCTGTAATTAGATCTCAGATTTGAACAGCAGTTTTGTATTCCTTTTATTATCTGAACTGTTTTTGTTTTAAGTCACTGCCTTTTAAATAAATATCTCCTTCTTTGTCTTAAATTGCAGGGTAAAGCTGCTGTGCTAATCAATTAATAACATTTGTGATCATCAGGCAAATTGTTTTTCCCTACACTGATTCTTATCAGGACCATTGTTCTCTACGTGTACCTGATTATTATCAACCTGTAGGACTTGTCTGCACAGAGACTGTAAAGATAAATTGCAGATCCTTAGCGTGCTGCAGWAACAAAGTCTTACATGAAAGCTCTAAGCACGGCTGTAACACCACAATGTGCAGGAGAAACCAGCTAAAATATCTCAGTAAAAATTCTTCATGTAATCTTAAATGCTCAGGAGAYGATCTTATGTGTCTACACAAACTGACACAGTGAAAATTTCAGCAAATAGTAATTTTCTAGATTTACTGGATGACAGGAACATCAGGTGGTAAGTTAAATAATGCAAGGCACAKAAATTGAGTAAAAATCATCCTATGAGTCTGCTCATCACAGAAATATGAGCAGCTGCTTCCCACTGCAATTCTTATTTGCTTCTAAGCCTCCCCAGCTGGGATAAGTGAAAGCCTTATCATGGTCATTGACAATTTGACAGCATCTGAGATGCAGGATGAGTCATTCCCCTGTGAAGCAGGGAGGAACAGAAACTTCCTTTGGAGGTATTGACAGCAGACAGCATGTTTCTCACTTCAATTTCCCATCACTGTGCAGTGTGGCTGCTGACGGAGGTGCTTTACATCAGCACAGAGAGGGAGGCAGGATCACGCCCATATCTCTTGTGTTCCTCAGGGAAGGTCTGAGCCCAAGATCCTTCTTATGACACCATGGCTTTTCAAAAGACAGGCAAAGGGATCCTCCTAAAAGATAAATGATTGAGTAGCCTGAAACTGGCACTGTCCAAGTCAGTGGTGATGTTCCCACGCTCCACCCCATCAGTAATGCTGTGAATGGGTGGGAAGACAGTCACCAGTTTGGACACTTGAGGACCAGATTTGCTAGTGCTGAGCACCTTCATCTGAGGCCATGTTTTTRCATCTGATCAGATTACAGTGAGACACGAAGGCGCAGGTGAGTGGGTTCAATATGATCACTTGTGCCAGAAAAGTACTTCATTTTGGGTGCTGAGTTCTTCTGAAAGCAGCGTGTAACAATAATTTAAGTATCACTTTTTTTGGCAAAGAACTCATATTGCCTACAGAGGAATAACTTACTAGGGAGAAGAGAAAAATAGTTGTACAAATACAACCCAACTTTCAATATTTATTTGTATATAAATTCCAAGACAGCAATGAGGATATAAAAAAAGAGGGAAAAAGAAAACAAGACAAAAGGGAGCCAAGCAGTAAGCAGAAGAGCATCTGCTGTTGAGAGATAGACATATCTACTTGTGCAGGTGGACAAGGAGTATAAATGAGATGTTAAAATTCCATGAAAAGACCAAGTCAGCAGCCTGGCTCTGTAAAGATGCTCAGTGACATGCCTGGTACATAATCAATAGAGATTTCTTAATGTTCAGTCTCAGCACTTGCTTAATGCCTCTGTAATCACAGTCCAAACAAAGATCTCTTCCAAACTTTACTGAATCTAACATCTGCAGCATTTAAAAATATGTTTCCCTACATATTATAGGAGATGTAAGTATACCTGTTTACAAATGGGGTGCTGATCCCTTTTGAGTTTATAGTAATATCAAAAATCATTTGTTGTTCAAGAAGTACAAGATCAGGCCCAAAGAAGGAACTCTTTGTTAGTGATAATAAGTAGAATGGTCAATACAGCTGAACAAAGTCATTCAGAGTTTTTCATGTAACTTTACAGAGCTGACAGGTTSCTGTATCATAAGAGATGCATACACCCCTCCATGTGTGTGCACAAGGATGTTAAATTGCTTTATATCAAAGAATGTCTAAACAGAAAACATGAGTAACAGGTATTATGACTAATAAGCTAATCAGTTTTGATCTGTGTTTTTCAAACAAAACATTTTATTTCTTCAATAGTCATAACCTGATACAGGATGTTGTCAAAGGCACTGAGTAAAGTATTGAATTTCTTTATTCTGGTAATATCACTATAATTTATGTTCCCATAACAAAAAAGTTAGAAGCCTGTTCATCAAGCAGATTGTGTCTAGGTGAGATTTTATGCTAATAAGTTAGAATTCCAAGTTTGATTTACTTGACTGATAATATAAGAAGAGTAACAGTGAAAGAGAAATACATTTTTAATATACTGCTCTGTAGTCTCTGCAGTAAACCAGCAGATGAACTATGAAATTTATTTTTTAGATTTCATTAGGATTGTATTAAAATGTATGAAAGATTATTACCCTTATAGGTAAAATAAAAAAGAATCTATCTATTGTGACAATTACAATTTTTTAAAAATCCTTTGGGGTTGGCGTTTGTTGGCATATTGGAAAAGCTGTCTCGTCTTAGACTCAGACTACAGTAGATACAATAATTTATAGCCTCTGAATGGTAAACTAGTATTCCAGTATTTAAATTAGACTTTAATAGATGGCATGAATCATTTTCATACTCATGCTTTTTGCACATCAGACTGCACTGCTAGAAGTACGGTGTTCTTGGTGACATTGTTTAAGGGTCTAATCTTGTATTGCTGCTTCAATAAGTTTCCAAGGACTGCAGAAAATGAGATGGGGTACACTGAACAAACTATTGGAAAATACTTAACTACAAATAAAGCATTGCTCAGCAGCCTAGATAACTCTTTCAGAAAAAGATGACAGTTTTGAGTTACATTTCTATCACAACAGCAGCATTCCAAAAATGATTTTTAATCAAAAGTAAAAGAGGARGAAGACAAATTATCTCCAAAGCCAAGTTTGTGACTTCTTGCAAAACCGTAATTTTGAACAATTAATGTTTGTAATGTGATAAAGTATAATGTAAATTTAATGGCTTTCAAGACACAAGCTATTAAATAACACACAAATCTGGTAAATCCATTTGAAAAGCCAGTTGCTAGGCTCCTAGATCTTGCTACACATTCAGAAACTGCAATTTTAATTTGCAACAATCCCAGTTGGGATTCAGCGCTTAGAAAAAAACAATGCCTTTCTTTAAGGTTTCACATAGCAGTCAAGAGAGTCACAACTCCAGGAGATTGCCAATATATACAGAGCCAGGAAAGCCTCACGGAGATGCTTCGTCTGCGAATCCTCCCACACCTTGGCTGCAGCCAGCCCTGTGCCACGGCAGGGCTGCGGGATCTCATCCCAAATCATTCCCCAGCCATTGCCTGGGCCAAAGCTCAGCCAAAGGAGTGTAAAAAACACAGTGGTGGCAGGGAGAAATGTTAAATGTTTACTTGTTGGGAAGCAATGAAAAAAGGACCAGTAGGCAAGAGTACCAGTAGATGAAGTGATCCATAATGATGTTTGTTTCAGTTCCACAATAACAACTCAATAAACTACAGAATATTTTATCACTGCAAGCAAAATGCATGCTGACTACCTACCAGTTGTAATAAAAAAAGCCACGGAGWACCTGTCTAACCAGCTTTATCCCCATTTAGCTATCCCACAACTATTATGGACAAATACTAAGTCCCCTCAGTATCAGACATTAAATATTCTCAGGCTACTCTGCTGAACTGTGTGTGAATTTCTAAGAATTTGGGCTTGTGGTATTCACTGATGAAAATTCAGGAACTTTAATTGAAATCCATGCAAGAATCAATCCTTATTTCACGAGAAACCACAAAGATATTAGTTTTCTTGGCTGCTATGATGCAGGTGCATCTCTTATTATGCCATTTATTTTAGGCAGCTGCATGGTTTGAGCCAGCTGAAGAGAGATAACCCCTCTTCTTCTTGCTAACCCCTCCCCTGCTTTTTYTTAACTTCTGAAAGGAAAGTAGAATTGGTGGTAAACTCAGCATTAGCACGTTCCCCTGTTTGCTACTGTACTTTGCAATCATACCTTTAGACTTCCTATCCATTTCCTGGAATTTATGATTCAGGTTGTCTGACACTATCCCAGTAGAGTATTTTGGCCTTAGCCCCTCTTTTACAAACACTCTGTCTCTGAAATGATGTTTCCAATAAACAAGCAAAAGATCTCCTAGAAGGGTTGTGTTTCTGCCCTGTGATATCATTAAACAGCAGAGTTGTAGAGATGCAATTTAAAGCTGGATGCTGAACGAGAAGTCGGTTCAAATGTCTCTGCTTGGCCAGTGACAGCAAAGTCTCCGAGTGAAAATGTGGCTTCAGAACAAGTCATTTAAGTGTTGCCTGTTGACTCCGCTGTGCAGACAGATTATTTGAGTATGTACTCCTAGCTACCAGACACCACCGCTTTCACTTGACTACCCTGCCTCTTCCACACAGGAGGAAAAGCAACGTCCAAGAATATCAAGACTGGTGTCATATGTCCTTTTTTTTATGCAAATCTTTTTTGTACTCAAGACGGTAATAAGCCAAAGTTTTCAGGCTACAACACAAAAAAAAAATCCTGTGAGAGAATATTTCTTCCAACATCGAGGCAGCAACTTTATTAAATAAAAACAAAGCTGTTTTCTCTGCATCGCCGCTGCTCCCGTTTCAGTGCAGTCCTGCCTGGGATCCTTCCCAGCACTTCCTCGTGGCTCCTTGGTGCTTCAGCAAACACATCCAAACAAAATCAAACAAAAAATATTATTAACTCTAAGTTTGCTGTAATAAATTTGAAAGAACAAGGGCCAGTTCTTCTACTAAGGTCCCTGTCTTACTTGCTTCTATAGGGTGGAGGTRGCTCTTCCTGGGTGTATGAAGTATATGCCCACATGACATGAAGATTTTCTGCTGATGCATTGTCATTTATGGATCTCTATCTTTCATTTAACTTCTTTTATAGAGCAGCATGTGTCTCTCTAAGGGCAAAGTGAACAACATTTTTAGCAAATCTGATATTAGCGRGGAAGTAAATAGTGACAAATGAAGGGACAAGAGCAGGCTAAAAGTATGGATTAGATTATGTGCCTCTGATCCCTTAAATTGGGACCTGATTTCAATCTTAACTTCGCCCAGTTTTGGGTTGCTTGAATTTAAGGCAAATTTTCTTTTTGACATAATCCAATCATTTCCTCATTTGTATGTGTCTTGTCAATAGGGTAAGATGATCGTTTTTACGTGTCTTAATCTATCAGCTAAAAATATGCAGTAAACTTGAAAATTTCTATCTGAATATTTTGAAGGAATTATTGTCATAAGTAAAAGCTAAGGCTCCAGTTTAGAAACACTTATGCTCACACCCAGCTTTACCTCTCTGAGTAATCCCACTGAAATCAGCTCTCTAGGCATATTCTGATTTGCTAAAAATACACTTAGGGGCTTCTGCAGGGAAGGAGAGAAAAGCTCAGAATACTTTGCAGTACTGAGAATCTATCATAAAATGGAAATTATTAAAATGCCTGTTGACCAATGTTAGAATAAGTATTTTATTTAAATTTTCTCAATCTGAAAATAATGAAGCTGACAGTCTTTAAAAGCATCCAGTCAGATCTCAGCTGAAAAGCTCAGAATACTTTGCAGTACTGAGAATCTATCATAAAATGGAAATTATTAAAATGCCTGTTGACCAATGTTAGAATAAGTATTTTATTTAAATTTTCTCAATCTGAAAATAATGAAGCTGACAGTCTTTAAAAGCATCCAGTCAGATCTCAGGTCAGAACTGAAAATAGTTACAAATTGTTACAGATAACTTCTTAGGCAAAGTCTGCATAGGAAAACAATTTCTAAGACAAACTGATATAACTGACAAATACACTTTTAGACCCAAAATGCTTTCTGAATAGAGAGAATTTATACTCATTATTTACAACTGCTGTGCTGATCATTACAGACTGTCACTCTCTTACGTACAAAACACAGAATTGGGGTTGAAAAAAGAAAGGAGAATTTCGGATACAGTTGTAATGAAAAAGAGGAGTAAGATTGTGTTCTATTTTACATAGAAACACCTATGTAACATGTATGTAGATAGTTTGATTTCTAAAAGCCTCACAAAGGTTTAATTAAAAAGCCAGACTTTATACTGGAAAGGAAAAATTTGTTCCAAAAATTTAGTTAATTTCTTTAACAAAGTATTTTGCAATATTTCTTAATTTCCAGCTTCTCTGTAGTCTTCGAGTGCCACAATAGACACTATTCTTGTGGGATTTATAACCCAGGCAAAAAGAAAAAAAATTACTGGAAACCTCTCAATACAGGAAGTTTGCACTAGGCAAAAATAAAAAGAAAACATTAAATTCTGTTTTGCACAAACAAAATAACTCTGTGTCCTCTTCTTCCATCYAGAAACATTAGCAAGTCAGACAAGTGCCCAGCTGACTATGAGATGAAGCGGCTCCTGGATCGCAGAAAAAATTTATTTGCCAAACACTGAACGGATTGAGGAAAAACTAAATTATTTCACTTTACTTTTAATTCCTAAAATTAACTTAGATGCTGCAAACAGCCTGGCAGAAGACATATAACTTTGTTGTCAGAATCCTGCTGGAACTCAATGTTTCTCTTATTTGGTGCATTTTTCAGCATCACATGAAAGCATGCATATGCAGCTCCTCGTGGAGAAGCTTCGTGGCTCTGAATACTTACAATTTCCTCTGGCAGAAGAAAGCTTTTTCCTCAAACTAGGTAAACATAATCAACAATACAAAGACACTTTTAAAAACAGTTCCTTTTTTGAATGAAAATATTGTTAGCCATCTTTTGTCTGTGCTTTGCAAAGGCAGTATACTTTGTGTGATCTTAAAACAGATGTTTCTGAATATCTAATTATTGTTTAAAGGATAATAATCTTCCTTCTGCAGATTGGTACAGCAGCCTGCTAAAATGCTGAGGAGAAAGAGTTCCTATGCTGGTTCCAGCTCTTGCTGGACAAGCAGTAATGAGCGTTATGAGTCTGAGATAGAAGTTACCAAGTCACCAACCGAGAATAAGTTTTATTTCTCCACAGGAAGCAGTAAATGGCCGATGGTGAGCTAGATTCATGTTGTTCTTTAGTTACAATCAGATTCTCATTATGCAAATGAAATTCATGAGATAACCATGTTAACCTCCAAGTCCTCCTTGGTGCTCATACCAGTCTCACAGCCAGATCGGACATTTCCGATCCACCAAAGTAAAGTCGATTTTGAAAACTGAACAAGATTTATTTATAACTTTGACTCCTGACACCCCTCCTGTGAATCATTCTCAGCACTGTATCTTGGAATAAAACTTCAATGTATTTCAGGTGGGACTGTGACYGTATGTAGGATGACGGGGCCCCTCTGTCAGGCACAACCCCTAGGGAGCACAAAGCAATAAATCACAACCAGCTCTAATAGAAGGATGGTAAGATGGGGCCCACATTTACTTGAACTCAGATCTGAAAACTCATGCTGTAATGTCAGGCAAGTCCCTTAGAAACCTTTAAAAAGATTGTTTTAAATGTAGCATTTATGCACTTTTTACAGTGATGGACATTCCTAATTTGAAAAACTTGATGAGCAAGCAAAGTCCTTTCTCATTATTCGATATAATGTGTACACACCTAAAGAAAAGACCTTTGTGTCACATCAGACAATTCTTAATAAAGCACTCACTTAATAACTCTGAAGCAAAATGCTACAACCAATTTAATACAAGTATGATTAAACACTGGACTTCGTTTCCTCCTTATGGCATTCAGGAACCTTTCAGAGCTTAAAAGAAAGGAATAGAGACTTTTTTTTTTTCTCTTCAGTACAGAAACAGTTACACTTTCAGGACATAAAATAATATTTATAAACCCTAATCAGCTCTTGGGATTAATAAGGGAATATCTATTTGTCCACTTGACCAGTATAAAATGTAATCCAATTTCATTGCTCATATGCAGGCCATCACTGTAAAGCCAACCCCAGCCAAAATGGCTGAAGATCAGTACTACTCACTTGCTGTTAGGCTATTTGAATTACATTTGGTCTATGACTAAGAGATTTTAGTGGCTCTTTGCCACAGGAAGAGGGGTGAAAGCCAAAGGCAAAATCTGTCTCTTCCACCCAGAAGTATTTTTTCAGAGGTGCTCAGGCCAGCACACACACATGTACACAGTCACACACGGGCACAAACACATACACACCCTGCCATGCAGGTGAATCTGGTGTAGAAAACCCAATGCTGCCCTTCCATGGCAACTTTTGAAAGGATTTCTCGTTTAACAGATCCCTGACAGGACTGCAGTGCCTCAGTTGGGTGAGCAGGCAGAGCAMCCAACATACCCTGCAGTCCCAGACCACAGCGAAACCCATCACAGAACACAAAACACATTGAACCACAAGGTAGCTGAGGCAGCACCTTCATGGCGGCATTATATTTCTTTTCCTTCTCCCTACACAGAAAAGGACAGTTTGGCCTGAGTCACAACATCAATCTAATACAGCAAGACAAACTTGACTGATGAGCATAAGAATAGAGCGGTGGTTCATTTAATCAAATGCTTTTATAAGCAGCTAATGTAAATTAAAATGCTGAAAGAAAAAATCAAAGTTACCTAGGCTGCTTGAACCTGCTTTAAAAGAATACCAACACCCATATCCACACCCTCATTTTACTTCTTTAGTTCCTCTTAGAACTACAATACAGTTTTTTATAATTAAATARAAACCACAAACCAGACCTTTTGAGCAGGATTGTACTTTACATTAACAAAATGCTCCCTCATGAGTGAGTCAGTTTGGGATGCCCATTAATGGCTAACAGCTCCGTTAAAAAGGGTGAGCAAAAAAGCTCTAGAATGTTTTATTTTTTAATACGAAAGCACCCAGAACAATGGGAGAACATTTTTTTTTTCTGTGAATCAAAATAATCACATTTAATTAATTAAATGCACACAGCATCTTGATGCTGTAGCTGTTCTGTGCATGGAAGTCAACTGGGTTTAATAAGATGTAACACAATAGAGACAATTAGTGCATTTGCCTCTAACCTACAAAACAAGGGCAGTTTGCTTGCATCTATGCTTGCTCCTGAATGAGTATTTGTAGTCTCCAGTGACAGCTACTCAGACAATTTGGGGAGATTTTTTTAGAGCACGTTACCACCTATGGGTATCTCTGGCTTTAGATGCCATTTGAGAAATAACCTCAGTCCAAAAGCAGGAATTTATTCAAAAGGAATTCTGTGGATTTTTGAGGTCATTTGCATCTCTACCAAAAAAAAAAAAAAAAAAAAAAAAANAAAAGGCAGGCAACCTAGAACTGAGAAAAACTATTTCTGAATTACCTGGCTTTAGTCTATATGTTTTATTCCCACTATATTTAGTCAAATTTTCAAAAAAAATGAATAGTTTATCTTTTTTTTTTTTTTTTTTAATTTCAACTATTTTCCTCTGTACTATTTGCACTAATTCAGGAGCTATCTGTTCATCTAGCTAATATGATTGCTTCTGCACAGAAAAGAAATTTGAGAATTATAATACCAATATCCTGACCAAGCATGATGCCCCCTGGGAGCTATATTAATTGTGCTTTAGTCTCCTGGATATATCAGTCCAAGTACAAGAGCAAGGATTGATTTTCCACCACTTGTTTGAAAAACAAAATAATCAGGTCATCTGAAGACAAGAATGTATTTACAAATCTCTCTCATCCTATGTCTGGTAAATCCAAGCCTTGGCTGTTAATTTATCTTGAAGGAGAAGGTGATTTAACTCAAGAAAAGGAGTGAGTAGGTAGCCAATAAATACCTTGCAGAACAGCTGTTGTTTGGAATTAATGCATAGCAACCAAATATTTACAAAGGAAAGAAAAGACTTAATTTCTCCAAATTATTTACATAAGAAAGGAAATTTACATCATTAGCCAGACCAGCAGAAAAGGAACTTGGATCATAGCACGAGGTGCTGGGGGAGACTCCTGTGCTGGGTATCATTTCAGGGGGTGCCTACTAGTTATGGTCTGGTGGACCATATGCAACAAGTGCTCTTATGCAACATATGCTCTTATTTTCAGATTCTATTTTTCTCTATAGAAATTTCCATTCAGAACTAAAAGCGAAAAAATCACCAAAATCACTGGTTTCTTCATTTAGTAGGAAAGAAAACTAACAAATTTTCACTGAGTCACTTTGGAAATAGTCAGTTTAAGTGTTAAGAAGTCACTCAGAACTTTCAAAAGTAGAAAAGTAGATAAGCTAAAAAAAAAAAAAAAAAAAGGAAGTAGCTTCTTTTTTATTCCTTATCTTGCCCTGTTCCTTGTGCTATAATTAACCAGTCGGTACAGAAAAGCAGTTGCTTGAAACAATGAGAAGTTGCAGTAATGCAAAAAGTATATAGTACTGTTGTTGAAAACTGGAAGAAATCAATGATATCAACTTCAAATGACATGCACTTAATTTTTCATGCAAATCCAATAAATGCATAATCATATCAAATGTCACCTTACAAAACCCTAGTAATCTGATTGCTCTGCCTATAAACAATCATATGAGGAAGGCTCTTTTTCCACCTCCCTTATAATTGCACAGCTCCTCAAGTAATTTTTTTTTCTATTTCTGCTAAGCAATGGAGATGTTACTGTAAGAAGACTTCAAGCCAGAGTCTAAACTTGCCCTGCTTTGAGATAGAGTAGATGACCTCCATAAGTCCCTCTCAAGACCAATTGTTCTGTAATTTTGTCACTTGAAAATTTTATCAGTAGCAGAAGCATGGTATTATGCCAGCTGTTTTCAAAGGAATGACAATAAAATAYGTTCAGTATTCCATACAGTCACCTATTTAGAAAGTCTGTTATACATGTAAACATTTGCAAGTATTTGTCACAACATATCTATCTGGACACTGTTTTCTGATTAAGGTTTTGAAGGTGAACGTCTCATAGCTTAAATGCTGGCTAGCTTTCCTTTGTCTTGTGTGAAGTTTACTTTTTTGTTTGATTGTTTGCTTTTTTTGTGATAAGACTTTCCAGGGCTAAAAGTAACATAAATCTGTAGCACAAAAAAATTTCCCACTATCAATGAAATACTAGATTGAAAGTTTTTGGTGATAAAATAATATGGAATTTTGCATACAAAAACTACTCCTAATCTCAGATGCATCATTGTATTGGCATCATTAAGGGAATAGATTTCATAATTAAAAAGAAGATTGGAATAATTCTCTGATTAATGTTTACAAAATGGCAATGGTCAGGTAAACATTATTTGCCAAGTGCAAGAGAAAAAAATGAAATGGTGACATAAATGTAGTTTGTAATACCAAGAAAAATAAGAGAAAGGGCAGAGCTGAAAGGAACAAAGATGAATATTCTTAGCATATAGTTTTGCAAGTTACCAAAAAGTATAATTTTATATGTATGTTAAACATAACACATTTTCTTCTTTAACCAAATCTCTGCCCTTGGAAATAATTACAATGCAACTGGATAGGTTCCTAAAGACCTGCTCTAATTGGACCTGCTTTGAGCACAAGATTAGACTAGCTCTTCACTTCCATCCTGCTTGCTTCACGGTTATAGCATAATGTCCACTCTAGTGCCAGGGTTTTTTGCTCATTCCGTGTATTTTGAGGTCATGTCACTCATCACCCTGATAACTCATGTTTTCCCCAAAGTACAGTTAACTAGAGTGCAATCTAAGATCACATTTACCACCATGCTAAATATTATCAGGCTCAGTAAACCTAATGATCTTGACTAAGCTTTTAATTTACCAATACTTTTCAGTTACTCTTATCTTATCTTATCGTATCGTATCGTATCATATCTTATTGTTTTATTTATATTACTTTTATTATTATTATATAATTATATATTATTATTACTTATTGCTTATATTATTTTACTTATATTATTAAGTAATTTTATATTACATTTTACTTATACTATTAAGTAATTTTGTATTACTTATCTTATTCAGTTACTTATTACACCATGTATTGTTGATGTCTATGAAACGCAATGGCTCTTAAGGCATATATCAGAAAGGAACTAAATTCTCAACACTCAAGATTATAGGAAGCAACTCAAAATCATAGTGCAGTGGCAATTGCTAAACAGTTCCCTTAGCAAGTGCCTAGTATGCATATCTTAAAACCTTAGCTTTGACGGTGTTATGCTACTTGAGTTTGTATTCATTTATCTGGAAAATGAAGTGATGTGTCAACATCATTAAGTTGGCACTTCTGAAAGGTTGTAAGAAAAAAAAACATCCTGAGATAGGAGTACAAACAATGTGTTCTGCTAATGTTACTAGTTTCRTTCTGCATCTGAATATAGACATCTAAGCTGACCATTGAGCATTGTTTTTTGCTGCTTATTCTGTATTATTTAGTATTGCTGCTGTACAACAAAAACTCATACTCAAGTTAACATAGATTTTTTGAGTCTTCTGAATTTGTCACAACTTTTGGTTTTTAAAAAATCTATTAAAGGATTTTTTTAGAAAATAAATGTTAGCCATGCTAAGTCCAAAATGAAATATTTTGATCTCTGATTTTTAACAATTTATCTATTCTTTTTTAACTGAAGGAAGTATAACGAGGCATTTAAAATGACAAGTTTTGCTTGAACTAAGATGAATTTCTTTTCATTTCTGTAAAATATTCCTTTTGAGCTGAGGTAAAAAAAGCTTTTTTTTTTTTTTTTTTTTTTTTTTTCTTTTCAGTTGAGCAGTGAACTGAAAAAGCAACTATTCATACAGTTCTGTTTAACCTGTTCTGATTTCACTGACTGTGTTGCTGCTTCATATTTTTCTAGCAAATGAGGATGCCAAAAAGTAGTGGAATGGGGTAGATCTGTAAACTAGGTGCCATCTTTGAGTGCTCATTGATACACATGGAATAGCAATGTTATTTTGAATAACAGCTATTATCCAGCTTGTTTATGTCTGCTTTGAATACTCCTAAAGAAAGCACATTTTTGGCACACATAAACACCAAAGTGCTACCAGTTCATGACCCTGTTCATTCATTATTGAAATGCATCACCCCAAGCACCTGGGAAAAAATAACTTAGCCTCATGTCCTGAAGTTGATCTATCTATTAAGATATCAAAGAATTTGTCACTGAGTTAATAAATCATTGTAGTAAGCATTGTTATGAAGTACGGTGCAGAAAGAAGCAAATAACCCCATGAAAATCAATCTGTCAAAGGCTGAAATGAATTGCTGTAAAATGGAATATGTTTTAACTGCTTCTCAGCTGTTTTGAGTGCTGAGCCAAAAATGCACAGACCTTTTCTATCCACTGCAGAACAGATAGTGTCAATATGTCCAACTTCAGGGAAGATTATTTATAACAGAGCAAGAATGACAATAAAAGATATGCTTATAAGCCAGATAAGTGAATTGAAAAGCTGATGAAACACCTTGATATTATTGTAAGAAGATGTGTTAGAAATATTTAAGATAAAATATAGTTCTACCGGGGTTAGAATTAGTTGTCAAGATAAGATTGTTTTAATGGTGGAACGACACATGATATATTTTCACTATAGCCTTGCTAATGGAAGACATGGCATTAGCAAACAGAATATGAATGTGGTGAGCTGAGAAGGTTAATCATCAAATTACAGAAACGGGAGATTCAAACCGCATGCTCTGCACATGTGTCTGAAATGGATGATGCACATATTTCCCCATCCAGGATGAAATCTACCTTGTGCAAGGACTGACTTCATTACAAAAGTTTAATATTAACACTTGAAAGAGCTATCATCCAGGGGCATTGACCTCTGTCTATTCTGACTGCAAAGGCATCCTGCTGTTGAATTATACATAGCTATATTTATGTGCTAATTTAAATATCATTTAATATTTAACTTGCAGCTATATACTTGCATAGTTAACTGCATGGTCATCCTCTGTCTACTAGTTCTGCAAGTTTCACGGCTACAGAACACAGGCTAAATTAGCTTCCCTATGAACTCCCCACCTTCACTTATAGGAGATTACTTTTCTAAATCTGAAGAAGGATTAAGTCATCATCATTCTTTTTTTTTTTTTTTTTTTTTTTTAAAGAGACTAATATCCTATCTGCCAAGGATTGAAAGGCACTCCCTTTCACTTGGAAGTGCAAATTAAATTAATTTAGTTTGCTTAGGTTATTTGAAACTTCAATCTCTTGGATGTTTATTAGGTGCAGGAAAGACATGGTGAATATTTATTTTTCTATGGATTTTGTTAGGCAAGATGTTAAATCAGCCACTCGAGTAGGAAAGGAAAGGGAGAATCACAAAATATTAATAGTCTGTAATGCATCTTGTGTCTTTGTGAGAAGGAAAAAAAAATTGAGGTCTAATCTTCCTAATACATCCTTCTCCTAGAGGGGACAGAGAAGCAAATATTCTCTTGGGAAAACCAAGCACCTATGTTTGCCCTGTGCAGTGAAAGGGAAGTTTAAGGCAGAGGCTGAGCACCATGAGAGGCTTTCAGCCCACAGCTTACTGCTCAGCAGAGGCTCAGGAGGATCCTGGCCAAAAGAAGCCAAGCCCAGGAAATCATGACCTGTAGCATGATTGGCCCTACCCATGACCGGTGCCTCCAGCTGAGYGGAGAGGGATTGCACCCGTGCTGAAGGAGTTCTGCAAACCAGGCTGTGGCTACCTTGTGAGATGTGGATTATGGGCAAGTCTTGTCATGAGAGCAGGTTTTCTCTCTCGCAGCTTCCCAGTTCCCCCAAAGGAGTGAAAAAGAGCCAGACCATTAATCCACTTACCTTTGCGCCAGCCCGCAGAGCTGGCTGGATGCACCAGGGGGATGGTGCTGCCTGCGTGCGGAAACATGTGCGCTGGGAATGTGCTCAAGGGATTGCGCCTCGGGGGTGGTGGTCCATGTGGAGCTCCTCCTGCTCTGCCTGGCTCCATGCTGCTCTTTACRGGCCTGCCCACAACAGTCATGCCAGCTGCCGCCAAGGTTTCCAGGATTCTCCAGGCAAACGGCTCCAACCTCCAACCCACCCTCTTCCTTCCAGGCAGGAACAGAGGAGGCCCAGAGTGTGGATGAGATGAGGGCCATGATACTAGGAAATGTATTTAGACTAAATCTGAGTGTTCCTACTGAGAACACCCAGCCATGCCACAGCTAGCTGAATGCAAGAAAACAGTTCAACATACATTTAATATCATCAACTTTAAGGCTGAGATAGGGATAAAACAGTGGGCTGCTAAATTGTCCTTGCTATAAACAATACAGATTAAATGTGTTCTTTTCTTTTATAAAAATCCTCACCCTCACTCAACAAATTACTGATAGAAGCAAATAAATAATTAACCTAGCTGAATATCTCCTCTCCAAAAATATTATTTGATCATTGTAACAACTAAGTCTTCTGCATAAGGTAGAGGATGAATAATACAGCAGTATATACCCTTCCCCTAATGGACCTTTTTATTTTCAAAATTAATGACCAAAATACGAAGTCTTTTGCCATTTTGAGTCATAGCTGCAAAAATAATTATATTTGCAGTTTTAAATTAAGAAAATTAATCCCTCTCATTTATCTTTGTATTTAATTAGTTATTATGCAAGTATGAGGAGGTTCATTATGTCGGTTCTGAAAACAAAGCAGGGATATCAAATCATGTCTGTCTAATGACTTCCTGACAACACTTTATGGATGCTGTTTTCTGAGGTAGCACTGAGGCACTGATATTTTTATTCTCATTTGTTAAGTAGATAGTTGAGATGATGAGGACGAGGTAGAGGTAGGCTNTTTTTTTTTTTTTTTTTTTTTTTTTTTTAAGAGATGTTCAAATTCTGGTGTGATTCCATGCTATCCAAGAGGGCACACTGTGAATCAGGCTATGCACTGTATGGACTTGTGTTCCCAAAGAAGCCACAGAAGAAACCAGCAGCTCGGCTCACTCCTCAGCTGAGTTTTATCAGCTAGGACATTAACTCAGTAAGGTATCAGACAGATACAGCTGCTTCATTTCCAGTGAGTTCTGGGCAGAGCTCTGTGTGTTCAGGTCAACAGACTCAAATTAGGCAAATGAGGCCACATAATTTTTTATTAATATTACTGTTGTTATTATTATTATTGTTATTATTTTAGGACCAGGAMTTGTGAATGGGCTCTCAGAAAAATTTGAGGCATAAACCCACTTTAAGAAATACTGTGATAGCAATAAGAAGAAAATGAGAAGAGAATCATAAAAGTCAGGGAGAAGAGGACTGGAGGTTCATGTGCTTATCTGCCTCTAAGTAAATAAGACAGACCATCAGCCTTGGTGCGAGACTTGCATCAATGCCAGGCACTGCATGGTAGATCACTGTTATTTCAGTATATAGTTAAATATACACTGTTTTTRAAGCAGGTATAGAGACTTGGAAACTTCTTCAGTGCTAAATAAATATGACATGGCTATACTGCAATGGGAAGACATATACCATTTGCTCAGAAATGAGTAATTATAGCAGTGATAAATTATAACAATTAAGGGGGAGAGAAATATACATGTGTCTTGTAACTTGTAGAATGACCATTTCACCACGATCATGTACTGTATCCCCTGAATATAAAATACTCCAAATCCAAAAATTCATGAGAAGTACCTCTAGATAAAACCAACTATGAATGCAGCATTCAGTAGGGACGCTCATTACCTGTTTGGCTATCTAGCCTTCTTTCTTCTCATATAAATAGGAGCCAATTTTGCATTTTAGACCAAGAGGCCTCTGATTCCCACTTAGCTTTAGGTTCAGCCCTGTAGCTGGGCCCAGCTGACTGCTTCCTCCCTTGTCACTGCCTTTTCATTTATGTCTATATTGATTGCTATTTTAACACTGTAGTGGAGAAAAAGAGCTCTGAAAAGATTTTCTAGTAATGAATACTTGTGTATTAGGCTGTGCTCTATTAAGAAGAAATAAAACATAACAGTGGCCAAATTTAAGCATTTCCAAATAAATGATATAAAATTATTGATAAGATTTCAGTTTGCCTAATGAACACAAATGACCTCTTAAAATGTCTGAAAATTTCTAGGGTCAGAACAAAGTGACAGCAGAAGAGAGTGAGAAACAAGGGAGGAAGAGGTTAACATAGGAGAGAAGGGAAAAGGGATTGAGATCCCTCCCTTTTGATGGTGAGTTGTTGTTGCAGTTCACCCACAATACAAAATATCACCCTGAGTTTATAAAGGGTGCTAAGATTTTTGCAGGATCATGGCCTAAGCCCCACTTTTACTCTATATTAAAATAATCCAAATCAATCAAAACACCAATTTAATAAAAAGCAGGAAAGCTAAAAGGCTGTGCGGCCAGACTTATTGCATACTATTATTAAGTTAATGGAATTTAAATAATTAATACTGGTATGTACAGACCATCATTTATCAATGACAAGTTGTAACTTCTTAGGAAAAAGGTCTAAGCATCTTCAAAAAACAGGTCAATGAAAATTCCCCCTATCTCCCTCGTCCCACTCTACATTTAAATGACAGTTTGCCAACAGAAGCAAAGTTTTCTCTATTAATTGAATTGATTTACATTAATGTCAGGATATTATGAGGTTATATGACTTTGCCAAAACCACAGCAGTCCATAGTAAGGGCTGGTTAAAATGTAGGATTTCATTCTAGTGCACTGCAGAGAAGTGAGAGTGGACCAGTACAGATCCTAACCCATGTCTGCAATAATCACTTCCAAGAGCCTCAGCAGGCAGTTATAGGAGCCAKTAGAAAAGCGAAAACATTCTTTTTATTATTATGATGGTTATCCACAAACCTGCAGGCTTCAGTAGTGCTCAAGCTATAAACACAGATATTATTTGACATTTCATGGCTCATTCCTACTCCAGCCAGAGCTGTAGGTAATGCTGCCAAATTGCACTCGGCAGCGCGGTACTAGAGAGGCGCTGTCTCCTGGCACATAACCCAAGAGGCTGTTTGCCTATTAGAAWTGCAAAGAGAAATGGGGATATTTCTCATAAGGACTCTTAGTGTTCCTGATGGCCCTATCACTGTTCAGCCACAGTCAGTGCTGAAGGGTGGAGGACAACTGGCATGAGAGAAGTACATCATTATCTGATGGATGGAGTAATGTAGTGGATGGAGTGATGGTAATTGCTTCACTGCTTCTATTCAGATGATTGAGACCACTACACCAGTGGTCTTCTGTGTAGGAATGTAATTGCACTGATCCTTTCACTGCAGGTTGTCAGCAGTGTGAGAAAAACAGAAAACACAATGAACCAAAACACCTCCTTGGACTGCCAAAGTAGCGTATAACACCACAGAAAATGAATCAGCCAGCTCTGACTTTTCCCTTAGTGAATGTATTGCCAAACACCTTGGCCAAACAAAGGCATATTTGTTTGCAGAGGGAAATTTTAAATCAGACCAAAATTCCCCCACATTATTTCATTTTTTTTCAGTAATCTTGATTTTAAAATTACCAAAACACTTAAATATGTTCATGGTCTATAGAAGATTTATTTCTTTTCTTCTCTTGTCTTTTTTTCCCTCTTTTGCATGCTTAACTACCACCACAGAAAAACTAATGAGTCACTCCTGTTGGTCAGATGGCACTTCAAGAGTGGAGTTTATGCTCATGGAGTTTATCATAACTGCACAAAGACAAAGCTTTGCTTTGGTAACATGATATCCAGACATATACTTATTTCCACTCCACTGTTATGACCCCCAGACCTAGAMGATAACACTCAAACCACATCTAGAAAAAAATAATCTGTTCACAGTGTAAGAGGTGAACAATGAAGTTGATCTTAAAATGTTTCAAATCTTGGCATAGATGAGAAATATAAGATCTTTTATGTTGTTTAAAGACATAATACAACTAAATAAACTAAAGAAATTCCATGTGTTGGTCTATACTATACCTGTACTGTAAACACAATGATAAAGACAATTACAGCTGCAAAGGGGAACTGATAAGACTTAAATAATGGCATATTCTCAGCAGGTATCCAAATTCTCCTGAGAAGCAACCCTTTTCAGTAATGTATTAATCTCTTATAATTAATATATTTAGTTAAAAGTATTTTCTCCTTTGAGCCTTTTCAGACTCTCTTGAATCAGTAAACAGATACCTATATGTAGCCATCTGTGCTGATTATTTTGTCTTTCTGTGATTCTGCTTCAAAAATCCCAGTGTGTGATCCTCCACCCTGTCCCTTTTTTTTCACTTTTCCTGACATTCAAGACTCAAGGCACACCCAAACCAAAGATAATCCTATTTTGAATGAGATCAAGCCACATGATCTCATTCTGAATGTGACGAAATGATTCTAGCAGTTCCCCTGTAAAAGTAGAGTCTTTATGAGTAGTTCCAGTTTCCCACTGGTTCAGCTGAATGGATGAGTGGCAGTGAAATCACACACTCAGAAGGGATTATTTGTCAATGTCTAAATCTTTGGCAAACAACTCACTGTACTTAAAATATTTCTCAAATTACAAAAGATCTCCAGACTATTGGATCATTTTTATGTATTTGGAAATAAAGCTTCATGAGTATCTCTTCTGCGAAGTGCTGGTTTATATGCAATCAAAGCATAAAATTTTTAGAGACCTAATCCTAAACAAAMCCACTATAGGGTCCACAGTATATCAGACATTAACATTACAGCAAATTACTTGGCAAACTAAATTTGAGCAGTGCCAAATACACTTTAATAACACGTGACATAGTATCTTAACTAGGTTTTATCATTTAAAGGCTCATATAATCAATGGGATTCTACTATTTAAAGTGGAAACTTAACAGTAAGGAACACATCTTCTTTTCATATGCAATTTATAACTCAGAAAATGTTGGAGAGAAGATACCAGTTTTAATTTTGCCTTTTTTTTTTTTTTTTTGTGCTTCCGCAGTGTTGTGCATTACCAGTCATGTTATTAACATGATCCATGTTCATATTTGCAGTTTTTAGGTTGATTTCAGATACTACTGTGATGAGCTTACTGCCAAGAAATCTTTTTAACAAATAGCAAGTCATATCGCCCTTGTAACAGTTACAAAGTAAGACAAGTTTACACACAGGAATTTTAATGAGACTTTAGTTAAGAATAACAACAAAATTCATAAAATTAYTTTGCCTCACAACATTTTGCATACTTATGAGACAGAACTTGACATAGATTCTTGCCATTTCTGGAACTAAAGTAAGCTCAAAATTATGAAGGTATTTCAGATTTGAGTAATGTCGGATCCTGCCACACACGTGTGGGATAAATATGTCAGAAGACATGTAAGGTACACTATTCTGTTTGCATGCCCACTGCCAAAGAAATCAGTGGTCATTTGAGTTTTTTTTTCCTATAAGGAAGAGAGAGATGTGAGCTATYGTGTTTATAGCAACTCTACTTGGAGTAGCAGTCGTTCTCAGGCTCTACTGATGAACATCTGGAAGGGAAAGTTCTCACCTCCAGAGATTTTTCATTTTGGCTGAAGACTTGTGCTGAGCTTAATGAGACTAATATCCTAATTTCATAATATAGAGATCAAACGATGCATTTTTGAGGGCATGAAGACATATTTTACTGTATTTGATGGAAAAGGGACTGTATTTTTATCCGTGTATAATTTTAGTCTGCCTATTGATAACTTTAAAAAAAWTTTTAGGAATGTCACTGTCTTGCTATTACTTTGAGCCAGTTATATTTCATGTCCCATATTTAAGCTATACCTATTATTAGTACAAACCTAGACTTGCATTTCTCTTTGCACTCATTTCCTTCTGACAGCATCTGAACTAACTGCAATACCTTCAGAAGAAATGAAGATGCTATTTAAGATGGATCTCTCTGGTATATACATTTAATCTTTTTCAAAGGCTGACTTAGATAAAGCAAAACACTTCGTGGATCCTGTTGTGATCTCAAACTCTTGCTATCTTTGCCTGTATCCATCTTTTTGTCATAGAAGTTCTTTTCCTTTACACACGTATATGAGAACATAGTGTGACCCAATTTATTTTCTCTTATATTGAAAACTGCCCAGATTGATGGGAACCACAAGTCAGCAGAGTTCACCATCATCAATTAGGATGTGCACTGAACTTTTTGTTTATGATCAGATTAATTTGTAAGTGCATTATATTCACATTATTCAGTCAGCATTTGATAAATTAGCTTTTGTATCTTCGCATCATTTATTTAGTACATTTATCTAGTACATTTAATCTAGACCCATATTTGAAACATTCTTTACTTCCAAATTAGGGTATGATTCCATTTGAGTGTTAAGAGTTTTGGTTTGCTATTCATCTTTAGTGTCCAGTGTAAAATATGTATTTCAGTGAGCTAACTCAATACGCAACTCCACCAGAAGACATTGGAATTTATACTTATACAACACTGAGACCAACATCTTTAATTCTGTCTCTTTACTGATACTTGGCCCATGAGATATTGAAAGTTTATGTGTGCCTGAGTGTGATTTTAAAAATCCTGTGCAGATTACAATTTACATAGTGTTTATGCAGGAACTTCATGGCAATGATCCTCTCAAGATGTGAAAGATGTAACTTCTGTGGCCTCAGTTACTACAAGCTGTATTTCCTGTCTTGTTGGTGAATATGTAAGCAACCACACTGTAAATTAGTATAAGGCAGAATGGTCTAAGCTGTCTTCTGTTAATTCTCTTTACTTTTGCTTGGAGTAATTAAATAGTCACAGGACCAGAGCAAAGGAGTGTGTGACTATAACTCTATCAGACTTGTGTTCACTTGAAGAAACTCGTCTTACAAGGTGGAGGTCTGAATTTAAGTTCATGTATCAATTCATGCTCAAATATTCTAAATGGAGATTTAATTGAATCCAACTCTTTGTGTCAATAACTAATGTCCAAATAAGACTCATATATCCTAACCACTAGGGTATAGATTCATGCTCACACTCTTGTCCAATACATACTTGGTCATTATATGTGGCATAGAGCAGTTAGAAGGGATGGAGAGCATCCATCTGAATTGTACTCTCATTTCAACACTCATATAGGATGTGAAAGAGGGCAGGTTCAGACGAAAGAATGAATTTGATTTCTATCTTCTGCATCTCAGGTTGATGTTCTGATGACTAAGTCATATACATGAGAGATTTGAAAGAAATAAATGAAATATTTCCACATCCTTCTTTTGGTGGAAAAGAGCTGCAGTAAGCACTTTGCTCCCACTTAGGATCTCAGATTGTCATTTTCCTTTGAAGATAGACCCATCCAGGCCACAGTAGCGTCCTCCAGCATAACAGAGAGCTTAGGAAAGGGCTGGCTGCAACCTCTTCTGGTTCAAGAGTACTACAGTATTTAACAGATTGCAGTGAAGAAGCACCCTGGATACTTTCAACCCAAACCAACAACTCTGCACAGCACAAAACAGCGACGTGAGATGCTTCTCTTCAGATCTAGCAAGGATCCTAACGTAGCTGGCAGATCTGTGCTGATTCTCAGTCACTTTTATTTTAGTGCAGACATGGTGCAAGGCAAATGTGTCCACATCATTTGTGCAGTTGAGTTCTGTAGCATAGTAGTGGGTCAAGTGTCTACATACAAGTCAACCCGATCTTTTCATTTCAAGAGTCATCACATATGGGATCAGCTCACAGGTTTCTACATCCACTAGGCAGACTTAACCTTACATACTTGCTTCTTCTAATGCAGTTGATAGGGAAACAGAACCTAAGTCAGACTAGGACTTGTTGAGAATCTAGGTACCCAAAGCAGTCCGAAAGCTGTGATTCCTGCAATTCTTTAAAGCTCTCATCCACAGTTTTAAGGTGTACTGTCTCATTATGTAGGTATATTTTAGAGAACTAATTTTCAGAGGTTTGAGGTTTGTATGACTCCTACTCTTGGTCAATATAAACCCGAAAATCAGATAAACTTGTTAAAAAGAAATGAAGATAGCTGAGTTTACACATAACATTTTAGCTATTACCCTTCATTTATGATTAAATACTTCACAGAAAACATTAAATGTTAGATATATATAAAAAATATTTAATCATCAGTTCTTCTTATCTCCAGCCAAAGATAARTAAGCAAGTTATTTCTAACATTGTCTTCCTATGTAACCTTATAAAACAATAATTTGTTTTATTACAAATGTTTGAAGTCGAGTGTTTAGCTGCACTCAGCTAACAAAAATATTTTATTCTGATTGTTTTTGCAACACTGTCAATTAGTTGTGTTGTTTTTATTCACTAGAAAGTTGTCCTCAGTATCCTCACTCAGTTACTCTCAACTCTATAGTTCAATTACTACCGTTCTCTCGATGGGCAGCTAATCTGAATAATGTAGTTACTTGGCTGATGGCTTTTGGTGGTTTCTCAAAATTTTGTGGATAACTGCTAAGTCTGTTGATGTGTGGCAGGACAAAAGAAAAAGTCAAACCAGCTACTAGGGTACCTTTTGAAAGAATTTTCTTTGATTATTACTCTCCCCTGGAACTTCAAATTGCTTTCCTAAAATACGAATTGACATTCTCTTATATGCTCCAGATATATCCTTCCCATGGATTTCTTACCTCACCAAATTGAACATAATAAGGTCCTATTACCTTTGTCTAATCAATAAGGAATTATATTTCACTATGCAATCGAAGGAAAAAAGGGAAGAAAAAAATATATTTCAATGGAAACACTGGGGTTCACATGGCCAAAATGCAGGCACGTATCTCTTCTGTAAGAGATACACTATAAGAGTTTCTTCTTTATAGTTTCTTCTATAAGAGTTTCACTAAAAGTCCTGGATAGTCACTAGGGTTAAGTGTGCTGAAATGCCTGCTAGATAAAACTCCCTCTCCATTGACTATAGAAAGCCTAGGGAACTGAGACTAGCTTGAGTACAAAAAAATTTAAGTTTCATTAATTACTGTCAATAGGGCCCGTAAAGAAGAAAATAYTCTGAAAAGAGGATGCTAAGGCAACTTAACCTACTTTGACTGAAGTTGTTTATTGTCATTGTGAATTGGAGCTGTGGGGTTAGCAAAGGATAACTTGGTAAATGTATGGATATGTTCAGCCCTCTTTCAAAACAGGATATATAAAATACCTGCATTCTTACAAAGGCACTCATGTGAAATATTCTTCCACGTATTTAACACTCCTATTTATATAGATGGATTTTTCAATCACCCTTAATATCTTGGCCATAGAATTCTTTAGTAAACATGATACAAAGGAAGGCCTACAGATAGAAAGTACTTAGAAAACTAGGACAAACAACACACAGACAAAAAAACCCTGCATATTTCTGGGTACATATATGTATATATATTATTATATGTGGATGTTCAAAACCTCGGGATATGTTGGATCTTTGAAAAAATCAAGATCATYGCTGAGTGCTGAATGCCATTTATTATGTCATATGCAAACTCAAAGCCTCTTTTTAAGAAGTATTGTCTTTTTACAGAATGTCAGTGTTCTGCCTAGTTATAATAAAATGCCCTCTGTCCAATGGCATGTCTGCTCAGTTTAATCATACTCAAGTCTTTTTGGAAACCAAACCAGAAAACTGAACATTAACATCTAAGCTTTTTGTTCTTCTGTTTCTTCTTCTTTTCTGGTTTTGATGGAGGCGGCAGCATACACCAGTAATATTCAACTAGAATTGCTAGCACTCTCACTTTGTTGTTTTCCTAGCAAGTAAGTATCATGTTCCTAGCAGGCAATAATTCTGCTCATCTGTGGCACTTCTAAGATGATTTGTGAAAATGTTATTTTGGAAGGCTTTATAAAAGAAATTTGGAATTCTCCTGACGAAAGACAGTACTACCTCTGCTATCTGGATGATGTCCTAGCMGCTCACCAGTGAAGGAATGGCAGTTAGCCTAAAATTCTGTAGTAATAATACCCAGTCTTATACCTTTAGCTATGTATCTTACAGTTCTTTGGTCTTCAAAATGGGGAGTAACGTCCTTCATCATAGCAAAATTTTTTCTCTGCATCACGTTTAATCCACAGTTAGTCATTTTCAGATATGTTGCCTGACATCAAGATCTTCTAACAAGCTAGCCAATTTCTTTCTAAATCCAGTCCTTGAAAGTGCTTATACAGTACAATGATTCCATATCCAACCAGCAGGATCTTGGGCTACATCCAAAGGTGGGGAAGAATTCAAAGGACTATGCATTCTAAATATGGTAAGATCAGATTGCTAGAGTTAGTGTGAACATTAGGATTTATCCTGCCAGGACATGAAATGTGTTTTTAAGGCATTCTGACATCTATAACAGGTACACGTGCTTAAATGATCTAAAGATACTTTAGGTGACTTGCAAGAGATTGAAAAGCAAGTCAATGGAAAAATGGGAAACCGAATAAAGCTCATTTTCAGGGTCTTAAACAGTTAACCTAAGTAGCAGATTATCTGTTCTCTTTGATGTTTGCCATCTGTTTTGAGAGATATGATGCAAGACTGGACCTCCAACTCTGTAGCTGCAACATGAAAATGATGCCAAGAATTTGCCAGGCCTTCTAATGCCAGCTTTCATAGCGGCAAGGCTTTGACCTTAGTTATTTCATCAAAATTTACATTTCCCATACTGATGCATGTTCTTCAGACTGCAAACTAGAGAGTTCCAAAGTCTGGGTGGGCCATTATGCTCCCCATTGTGCTTGAGACTGGATTTCATTTAAGTTCTCTCTCTTCTGTCTTGCAAAGGATAATACATGTGGACATCTTATGTGAGATGAAATAAAAGAGCATCCTATGAATTGGCTGGGAGAGAACTGTTCAAGACCAGAACTAGGCTAATCCTATTCAGGAATGCTTTCCACACTTCTAGGACAATCTCAAGATCTGCCCATAAGGAAAGGAAAATTTGTTTTTAAGCCATCTTTGTGCTACCCCACAATCAGATCTGCAAGGATGTGCTGGAGGTGGCTTCATCTGGTTCAGTTAAATCTGCCTCCGCTCCCTACCACTGGTTCTTCCTTCCCTAGAAACCATTCATCTAAATCCAGATCAGCAGTTTCTTTACCAGCCCACTTACAGTCTCTGAAAAGCCTACTTCTACAGGGATTAAGTGGGAAGACAATCCTTGAAGGAAACTCCTTGTTGGTATGGCTATACCTCCTGGATCATAAGAACCAGTTCCTTTTACAGTATGATGTAGCTTGACAATCCAAAAGTAAAGTCAGCACTGTGGACTTGCAGTGTGGACACACATGGAGCATTCTGCAGTAGATGAAAGGCTGTGAACACCACCATAATTTAAGACAGTCAGACAAAATAATCCAAGACTGTTTACATGGTAAACAGCCATATGGCAGCAGGTTTTAAAGGAYAGTAAGCAAGCTAAGCAGTCAGTGACCACAGCTAATGTCACTTCACCATGAGCTGAGGGCACAAGTGGTGCCTTGATTATACTGGGTTGATAATCATTGTAGATTAAGAACAGATTACTTTAGAGGGTGCAGTCCAAAACAACCATTGGCCTCTCTAATTTTTTACCTAGATAGCTGTGTCTTCAAAAGACTGTTTTAGGAGTCAGAAACACCCAGATTTTAGTGGCACTCTAACCACGGTATTTTTGATATAGAACTACATGTAAACTTCGCCTCCCCTTAGCAGTACCTCCAGCCCTTTCACACCAGTATTCACAGAAAAGGGGCATGTGGCAACCCAAGRTTGTCACAAATAGTGATGATAGTGTCAAAAATAGTGCCTGGGGATAAAATGAAGACATAGGAAGTCAAATTCACAGGAAGACAGGGATCAGTAACATAAAAGGTTCAAGAATTTAAGTTTCAAGTTTAAGAATTCAAGTTTAAAGGTGGTTGGTGATGCTACTGTTTTGGTTCACTTTTAAAAATTATTTCTTAACATCCTTTAGAAGTTTCTAAGACCTAACTCAGCTATGTAGTGACAAAGAGGGATACCACAGTGATTCAGTTCACAGCCAAGAAAGATACACAAGGACTAAATCTAGGAAATAAATCTTAAACAGAACTGGTACCAATACCAAGTCACAAGACCCTATAATTTGTAACATTTAGCCAGAAACCTCTCCTTCACACAGATTAACACCCTCTGCATGCTGCCACATTATTAAGGCTTTTCACCTGTCTTCTACTGTCTTCTACTGATGCCATCACAGCTGGCCTTACCATCTCCCTAAGACGCATTTTGTCAAATGCTAAAATCCAAATAAATGATCTCAAGCTTGTCCCCTTCTTTTGTCTGCCCAGTCACTGTGTTTCTCCACAAAAGAAAAGAAATCATCAGACAGCTCTGGCAAGATAAATGTTCATTTGCATTTGCTTAATATCTCTTCTCCCTCTGAACACTTAGACTATTTCTCCTTTGATAAGTGACTTGCCTGGATCATCTTTTCTGCCTAGGAAGTTGTCTATTTAGTTGTCTGTTTAGTTGTCTATTTAGTTGTCTACTGTATAGTAGACTCTGAGAAAGTTCCTGAGGGAGAAAGGCAAAAACAATCAATGAGAAACACACCCATGCAATGTTCAGGGCCATGAAGATAAGTTATCATTTCTGACTTTGCCACTGGCTAACTCTGAGATCTCAGACAGGACTGTCTTTGGTTCTGTAATTTTCCTTTACTGTTCTGCTCTCCAGAGCAAGTATTGTCTCT
Source organism: Nothoprocta perdicaria (assembly GCF_003342845.1). NCBI lineage: Eukaryota > Metazoa > Chordata > Aves > Tinamiformes > Tinamidae > Nothoprocta > Nothoprocta perdicaria. The sequence goes on from NW_020455943.1 coordinate 3,644,673, forward strand.
TAATAGCTACTTGTAATGTGCCTTGCGGTGTAAAATCTACATATCAGATGATATCTCTGAGTTATGTATAACCTAATATGTGATATTGACACATATTAATAGACAATAACAAAAGTTAGATGAGAAGGTCACAAGTGAATAACCAGGGCTAACATGAAGCATAGGTTAAACCATAGTTAAACCATTCAAGATGGTAGAGGAGCAAGTATACTCTCTGAGTAGTTACGTTTGGAAGCTCAGATCTTGCACATTATATCCCTTAAAACAGATGTAAATGCCTAACTATGAGCAAACAGATCATAACATTTTGTTCTAGTATTCAAAGCTAAATATGAGATCAAGCAAGAGCCTTTTTGTGAGGATTTCCTTGGAATTTCCTTACAGGTAAAGGCACAATCTTTGTCCCAACAGAGAGGTATCCAGACACAAATCTCTGGGAAATAGTTGCCTTTTTTTTTTTTTTTTTTTTCTTCCTAAGCACCATAGATACATCTGTAAAGATTGACTTAAACACTCTCTGTTTTCTCTTTATGACCAGGCATGTTATTCTTTTCTGCTATGTTCTGCTTTCAAACCATTTAAGTTCACACAAAAGGATTCTTTTTATTTTTATGGAGTAATTTGCTACGCAGAGGCTGGTCTTTTCATTTTCAGATTTCTAATGTTTTCAAGTATCTAAAACAGGAGGGKTTTTTTTTCCACTTCATGGAAAAAAGCCACGCTGGCAGATTTCAGGGCTTAATTTCTTTATAACAATAGATTTAATACAAAACACATTTTTATTGTAATAAAAAAATAAATAAAAGAAGCAATATGCATTTGAAAATTCTGCCAAACAAGGCAATGTTTGTTTATTCTTAACAAGAACATCTAGTATTTTTTTAAAAAGTTGTATAGACTTTTTATATGTAAAATGTGTAGATATACATGTGTTTGTATATTTAATGACTACAATTTAGTTTGGTTTAACTATGAAGGCCTCAGAATTTGTCCTATCAGACCGTAACGAAGATTTCTGGTAAGGAACTCTGTACACTATTACTACATTTTTTGTTCTCTAACTAATCATTGTGATAATGATATATTTTCTTTTTACTTGAGACTTTCTTATTCCAGATTATTATCCTCACCTTGTTGAATAGCACTGTTGCTTTTTCTATGGTCCAAAAACTAATAGAAAGGGTTAGTATCTTCCGCAAAGACCAAGCAATTCAATTTACTGAATAACCATTAATATGTAGTCATCAATTTTGTTGGAAACTAGCCTCTCATTGACTTTGAGAAAAGTTGACCTTAAGAGAACAAGCAACTTGTGGAACCTTTAGACTCAAGTTTCTTCAATGCTAGTGTTTCTTGCCAATGGGATTGTACAAATATTTTTGWACTTGTTCAGATCTTAGTGAAATATGTCTGCTGACTTCACTGTGCCTGGGGTCAGCACCTTTAGTGAACATATACTAGGCACCAACTACCTTTCTGAAAGCAACAGACATTTCTTTAAAATTATTTACCACCTCTTTCAGCAATATGACAATAATCTAATGAATTTGATACATTACTGTATATTAGCAATCCACAGAAATCAATAGATTTCATTAGAGCCAAAGATTCCATATACTGATAATCTGATAATAAATCTGTTTTTCAGTTTTCTATTAAGTAAAAGATTTTAGATATTATTAGTGTYAGGAGCAGGACCTAACAGAACACCAAAGTCATAAAAAATAAGTGATTGCCATAACATAATAGCTTCAGAGTAAATTTCTGTTTTTCTGGAKGCAAAAGGTTAGTACCTCCAGAAAAACAGAAATATACTCTGAAGCTACCATGTTACTTGTAGCTACCATGTTTTTGGACTAAAAAAGGCTGCTTATCTTGCAGTGCACAGCTTGTGACTACTGCAGACAGGTCATAGAAGTTTATTAACTCCATCTTAAAAGCAAAGAAGTGTTTTGTTCATGTTACTTTCATTAGAAGACTTTTTCAGAAGTTTGCTGGCGCAATTGCTAGAAAATTTCTAATTTCTAAATCRAGTTTATTTTTGACTTTGCCTGATGTATAGCTTAAATTGAGGAATGTATGTCTTATGACATAAATATATAAAAACCTTACAAAATTGTTATCATTTATCTAAGATAATACTTCACTAACTGCTCATCTTATTGCAAAGGAATACTTTACAGTGGGAGGTAAACTGGGTGGAAACTTCCAGGAAAGTTTCTGAAATTGCAAAACTCACATTCTACACTGAGCCAAACCCAAGACCTTTTTTTTTTTTTTTTTTTTTTTTTCCCCATGGGAAAATAAAACATGAAAACATGACCAGAATAGCTGCAAGTCCAGTAATTTAGGACCTTCCTTTGGGATATGGGAAACCCAGGTCCAAATCTATGATGTGAAGTAGCCTAAACAGGGACTTGAATTTCATTCTCCCACATCCTGGGAGATGCTTGTGACAGTCAGGTTACTAGCAGTTCTGACTCACTCTCTTTTTGATCAGAAATTCTACCGTAGACTCCAAGAAACCTTTCTTGTATAAATGGCATGTACTTTCCACAATTCGATTGACATTTTTAATGAGAAATTTTGTTGAAAAATGTTCAATCTCACTTGAGATACCAGCTTCTAGATGTAATGAAAAATTATATTCCTTACCACATTCAGTCCTCAGTATTTTGGTGGCCCACTGTGCCAGAATAGCGGGATTAGTCTTTGTGTACTGATCATTTTACCAATTTGGGTAATTATTTTCCCCCCATCTAAGTTTAATCTTACATCTCAATTGGATACAGGATTATTCTTCATTTCATGACTTAAACTATAATGTACTGTTGTTTTGTACTGTTAAACAGCTGCTTAGTTCTGTGCAAATAAGAACCATGTGTTCCACCCCAGAGGTGGCTGGCATTTCAGTGGTAAATGAATTCATCCTTGCTTTTTAAACTGTTTTTGGATTCAAGTGTTATGTAGATATAAGATATTTATTGTTTCAGTTTTATTAAGTTTTGCTCCCAGCTAAGAGGACCAGAGCCAGAATCTAGAGAAAGGACCACCCTTTATGATCAATAATAGGTCAATACAGAATTCAAAGAATTCTTCCATGGTAGGTAACTAAAAACACATTAGACAGAAAAGCATCTTCTGACAACAGAGTCTATCAATGAAGCAAGAGTATAACAACCTTCTGTTTCCAGAAAACATGTCATCATAAATCTTGAAAAGATAATTACATGACTTTTCATTAAGGAACTTATAAGTTCCAAGTCATCCAAAGTCAAGAAACTGATGACAACAACCATATCAGCAATATTAACCTTTTTGTTCTCTAATATTCAAACACTTCAGAATTCCTCCATGTTATGTTCCTGATAATTTCACAGAATCACAGAATGGTTGAGGTGGAAGTAATCTCTAGAGATCATCTAGTCCAACTCCTCTGCTCAAGCAGGGACAGCTAGAGCACACGGTTTCTTTTGCTGAAGATCTCCATAGAAGTCTTTTGCAGTCTTCTTAGGAAGTTATCCTCAGAAATGGAGTGTAGAGTTCAGGTATTCTTTGTGTCTAAGTGTCATCAAGAAATTAGTTTTCTGTGTCCCAGTTGCCTCTATGTAAGTTAGTGCAGTTCATAAACCACAGGCCCTCAAAATTAGTAGAATTTTTCATTGATTGCAGTGAAAATAGAATTATACATGTAGACAGTATCTGGTCTTTCCCACAGGTTATCCAAATCATTCAAAAACTGCTGGAGCACCCTTCTCCAGCACATGCTCCTGAGTTTCCCAAAGCTTGAGAGGTGATAGAAGAATTATCACATATTTGTGCCCTGCCATAATTGCCATATGGCAGCTGGAGGAAAGTAAAAATACACAGCTATATACATGAGCAGGAAAGTTCTGGTCATAGAGTCTTCAGTCCACAGTGAAAAGTGTGAAAAAACAGTTAAGTACCCTTTTAGCTCAAACACTAACAGCCAGGAATGTACAAAGAACTGCCTTGCAGATACAGAACTGTGAGGAAACTATTTACCCAACCGGAGTGAAGGACTGCTCAGTAATAACTTCCATGGAAAAGATAAACTCTATGTGCCTCTAACTGCTTGCAAAATAAGGTGTAAGTATCCAGTCTTGCAGGCTGTGGTATTAGAAACTTAAGTGGAGGTGCTATGATCCTGAAAGGAAGGAAAGAAATAAGGCAAAGAAATTGTTTCACTGCATCATGTTTTTTTTCTTTTCTTTTCCTGCAAATTGAGGCAAAAATCAAAAAGTATGCATGTAAAAAAAATATGTCTGAAGCAAGCATATATATGTGTCTAATTTACTCTTAGGGATTACTCCTAAAAGAAGGAATTTTCCAAATCTGAAAGTTCTAATTAACTTACTCAACTGGATATGAAGTAGAAATCTTACTGATTTATAAAATGCATCTAATGGACCATTAGTTACTTCAGAGTAAGTAACTAATCACACAGAGTGTGGTGAGAATCTCACCACTATTTTCCTCTTAGTAGAGCATGCCATCATCAGACCTGTGATTTTCTGGGATCATCGGTTATTTACCAATGAAATCTCAGAAATTAAGTTTACCTTATGCTGGTGTACAAACTTCCATATGTATTCCTGACTTGTTAAATTGTGAAATTTTCTATATTTTCACAGAATCATAGAACTGTTAAGGTTGGAAGGAACTTTTAGACATCATCTAGTCCAGCCCCTCTACACATGTTACACAGGACTGCATCCAGGTGGGATTTGAATAAATTATTAGGCCAAAGTAGGCAGAAGTGCAATTTCTTGCAGTACAAACCACTCCTAGATCAAACATTCTGAAAGAGACCTTAAGACATCCATCTGTGAACTAAATCATAGGTATATCCTACCACAGCAACCCTCAAACTGTGTTCATGGACTCCAAATGATTCATAAAACCACAATAAGTCCTAACCAGTCAGTCTGCTAAATTGCGTTTAAAAATATTTTCAAATTTCAATTGATAGAATCCACACAATCCACAAAAACTTCAAAGAGAGTTTACCCAAAGACTTTGGAGCCGACTGGCCTATCTGTTAAAATTTGTTAAAATCACAGGTATTTGCAGGCATCTGTGAGGACTGAATTCTGATTTCATTTGCTGTTGTGCAATGCCGTTAACTCAAATGGCTTGGTAGAGATTTAACWAGGGACAGAATCTGTCCTAGATAATGTTATTGAAATGTTTGGAAACATCTTCACATACTGTTTATTTTTATTTTACAGAGAACAATGTGGTTTTCTGTTCCAGTTTCAAATCAAAAGTAGTAGGGTGCAACTCCATTGACATCAATGGAATCACAATTACTTACAGCAGGTCTGAATTTATTCCTGTGCATCTATATTCATTTAGCTTTTCTCCCCTGGGGAGAGGAAGAGGGAAGAAAAATGTGACAGATATTTGTCATATTGCCTAATGCAACTACTGGAAGGGAGTCAGATGCTACGCTGATGAGTATGGTATAAACGAACCTTTAAAGAAACTGAAAAGTTCCCCAGCAAACATGAAAGGACATAGAGGGAGTCTTCAGACTGCTGTCCCTTTTTCAGTGAAGGCTTGCCACAGTCAAAGGCATCAGCAAGGGCTTGGTGTTTGATAGACAGACACCTGCTCTCTATTTGCCTCTGCAGCCTATGTGTAGTCAGCAGCAGAGCTTATTACAAATGGAAATTTGTATTCCAGAGTGAGTAGTAATTAGTTCTTTTTGTGCATAGTGTCTTTCTTAAGACAACTCAGTAGGTGTCTTGTTAATTCGCTCATTGCTAAATGTATAAAAATGTTCAGCTTTTCTGTGAATACCAATTATTCTTCTTCTTAAATGAGGTGATGTCAGTAAGACTGAGTGAGGTACATATTTTTATTTCATTCAGTAAGAAGTTTGGCCTATGATACAATATTTTAAAAATTAACCTCTAAAGCAGGTGCTATTTTTTCTATCTAGATAAATCAGATAATATTTCGCAGTTTAGTAAAATGTTATAAAATAAATTATGCAATCAAATGAAAAAGAAATGAAATTTTACACAAAAGACCGAAGGATCTTTCTGACCTTCTTTTACAGCAGAAAAGAACTGCTGTGACCTGTAGACTACCTCAAAGCTTACTGAAGATAGGAAAACTGGTTAAACATTTAATAACAACTGAAGTAAATTACATGTGTTGTTCCAGGCTATTTTAACTTTATTCTCATTCTTTTTCTCATAATTTTTAAAATAGATCCTGTTTCTGTAAAAGTGAACAAAAGTGTGGTACTGCCTCAGCATGATCTGACAGGATACAAAGTGACCTTAAACTTCCTGCTTAATCTCAACATCTTACAGCACACAATGGAAAAAGAAATAGACTGGCCAAACTTGGGTTATTATTTATAACTGTTGTCCAAAAAATCTGATTGTGCAAATTAAATCATACAGATTAAAGATAGGCGCAAGCCAATACTTCAAATCTAAATGGTACTAAATTTGAAGAGAAATTCTGCAATGTATCTAAATGTTTATTTCATTTGCAAACTCACCACCACACATTTCAGAAGAATGACGATTTCATTATACACACTCGCAACTCATTTCAGAATATATTTCTTAATATTTTGATCTAACAGGGACAAAACCTAAAAGCTAATTATTTTGATAGTCTTTGCTACACAAGAGCAATTCCTATACTTTTGTCTGGTAGGATTCACAGGTTTTTAAAGCATTAGATATTATGAGAAACCCGTTGTGTTTACAATACACCTTTGTTTCCTGTCTTCTGCAATCACACTCTAAAAAYAAACAAGAAACTTAAGACTGATGATTTTTTTAGTTAATGTCCTCTAATTAATGAAGCAGATCCAATAAGTGGAATAAGAGATTAATCATAAGTAATCATGACTTTTATTCTTGTGATCCATTGAAAATTTGCATCATTGTATTTATCAGTGTCAGGCGAATGACAGTTATATGTCAAGAGAGGGAATCTGCCCCAAAAGACAAAGATTATACAGTTCCAATATTTTAGAGAATTCCCAAATAATTTAACAAATAAATGGATTTTCTTCAATACAATATAGCTAAGTTCAATTTTAAACCCAGAATTTTTGTAAAAGCTGACAGTGACTCATAAAGACTTCTTTAAAGAAAAAAAATTGCAAATGACCAAAATCTCAATAACAGCTTAAATGGGTCAAATGTGGTTATAAAGGTAGAATTTTGCCTGAGTTGGGATCAGTATTTTCCAGCTTTTGCAGTGGTCATACATACTTCAGTGGCTTTAGATATAAAAGTTGTAGCTTTTGTCACCAGTGGTCACACAAACATCAGTGGCTTTAAGTACAAAGGTGGTAACTCTATCATCATGACATATACTTCCTGAAGCAGAAATTTGATTCTCACTTAAAGAGATGATTAATATCGACTAAAGATGCGAATCTCCCTTGAACACCCAGSTTGCCCTTGAAAATCTTCCTCCCCAAAATTGATCTATGCAGATAATGCTTATAAGCTYTATCAAGGCCACACTATTATTAAAATATCAGCAAACTAATTAAACGCAAATGACTGGTCTGATTTTTTTGAGAGAATTAGAGAAGATTCAGCAGTTCACCTGGCTGATCTATGATAAGTTCTTCTTCCTTCTCTCAAAATTGCATTACATTTGTGCAAAAAGTTTTAAAGGATAACAAAGTATACAAGAAAACCTATTGCTTAGTATTAACAGGCATAAAAGAAGACAAATTAGGAATTATTATACAGCCTGTTTGGACTATGACTGAATAAATGTCCAACAATATTTAACCTCAAACTTAGCATGGCCATGAATGTAACAAAACCTAGCAAAGTGGTGTTACGTCTCATGCTAGAACATCAATTAGCAAATAGTTTTGGATGTGAACATGATCTTTAGACTAGAAGATGACTGTGTCTTTATTAAGGAGTTAAACTGTAGATTGACTATGATCTTTTCTGATGTCTCGTCTTGAGAAGGTTCAGACACTCACAAGATACATGACTGTGGTAAATAAAAGGAAGGATATCAACAGGGAGATTACAGACTTTATAAGGTCACTTGGTCACCCCAAGCTAGTATGTGAATTTGAGAGAAGAATTGTTTCTTCCTGACTTATATAGCTAGTGGCTTTCTTGGAAACTAGAATTTGTGTTAGATGGAGACTTCTTCTGTCTTGCATAGCAGGTCTGTCTTCTTTCTTGCCATTAGTCAATTTACTCTTTGGAAGGATCTAATGTTTTACAGTCGTGTCTTTGAAATGTGTTTTGAGTAAGGCTGCAGCCAAGAATGTTGTGCATGTCATTTGTGGGGAAATGCTAAAGACTGCAGGAGCCTGCCATGGTTATGTAACTTGCTTATTTTTATATCTGTCAACTACTGCTTTTGTTAATAAAGTTTATAACAAAATCCTTTATAGATTTATAAAACTACTAATAATTTTTAAAAACAGTCGCAAATTTTGGTATTTTTGTGAAGGTTCAAGTGTACAAATTTTGTGAATAAAAAMAAAATCCCAGATGATTAACAAAATATGTGTTTATTTAAACATAAAAATAAATACATTTTAAGGGGCTTTAACTTTGAAAAATCTGAATTCAATACTTGTACTACAGACTTAGAAATCTGAGCCATCTCTTTGGAGCTCTTATATGCACAGTAAAACAAAGAGAATGCAGTTTCCAAAACATGAAGGAATATAGGATGACATTTGAGACAATAGTGATATTGTGATACCAGAAGAGACATGAAAAGGAATTAACCGACTTAAGACAGACTGTACCCTTTTTCCTCCATGGCATCAATCTCATAGACAAATCTGTGAAAGTCTAAAAATAGATGCAAAATGATAAGTTTAGTAAATATGTTCCATCCAGTATTTGGATTGACAGGGCATGTGACTGGATTAAGAAACTTCAATCTAATCCACACAACATGAAGCAAACATTTACGTTATCATTAACTCTACGAATCTAAATACAACTGTGGAATTTATAGGCATTAATGAATTGTTCCCATTCTTAACATGTGAAGTCCATGACTCAAAATAGTGTTTCCAGAGCATGTTTCTTTCTGTCAACACATTAGAACATTTAGAGCCACTCCATATCTATCCCAAAAAGGCACATGCACAACCATAAGACAAAAAAATGTATAATAAAATAATAATAAAAGCAAAAATAGTGAGCCCAAAAGCCAGTGTTGTCACAATCACAAGCCCACAAGGTCTGTTAGAGAGTTTTTATTATGTAACTACTTTAAACGAGAAACGAGCATACTTGGTTTATTGGCTGGACACAGTATACTGAAATCTAAAGAACAATATCTAATTTAGAGAAAGTGGATACATCTAAGTTGCCATTATTTTGCATATCTAGAGATGACTAACTGATCCCGGTATGTGATGTCTATCTTGACACTCAAGCCAGTCTGATCATATCCAAGTTTGAGCACACTATACACATTCTCTAAATTACAAATCAGGATTATGTTGTGAAGCGATATGGACATTCACTAATGGTTATATTTTGGCTAGTCCTGTATGTTGCTTCAAAACTTCCTGAATTCATCACAAATCTGTCAATTCCTTAACACACTTTAAATCCCAAACCAGAATCTAGGTCTTATTGCTAAAAATAAAAACACAGATTTCTATAAAATAGCTAAAAACTTATGATAAATTTAGACATGACAAATTCCCACAATGAAGATTAGTATTATCAATTTTATTCAAATTTGCAGTAGGTCTATGAAAATTCTAATATAACTTTAGGCAGAAAAAGAAACTTTTAAAAAATCTACAAATAACAAACATATGCTTTTCTTAACTCCTGTCTCTTTTAACTCTAATGTATATACTGCTCATTTCATACAAAAGCAGACTCCTGTAGTAACTGGGCTTTGCACAAATCTTCAACCTTCCAAAGATAACAAACAAAACAAAATATCGTATCCTATGAAGCCCTAAGTTATTTAAATAACATTAAAATTCCCATGGTTAATAACAGAATTATTTATGAACTACAACAACTCATTATTGACTGAAGTAGCCTCAGTGAAAGCCCAGATTCTACCTCTGATTTTTCTAAATGTTCATATAAAAACTTGAATTCAAACTCCATGAGAAGGAAGGGAGGTAAGTCTATCCCAGCGCTAAATATAAAACAAGAATAAACCTTAGATATACAATCAATGTACTATTTCTTATATCTTCATCCTTGTTATCTTTTCATTTTCTTGTCTACTTTGCAAATGCCAGTCTTCGTGTCTTCATATCCTATTACCTTCTCCTAGACCTCTTCCCCCTCTACCCTACACTTTTAATTCTATGTACAAGTTGGTTTCCCAGAATCATTTTTCAGATCTTTTCCCCAAAACAATTCCAGTTGAAATTCCAGGAAGTGTCCTGTAATTAAAACATCTTATTTATGAAAAATGAGTCAACACATGCATATGACTGCAATGAATTATCATATGACCAGATTCTTGACACCTCCTGCAATGTTTTCACCATATTTTATACCCACTAGACCATATGTAATAGCAGACTGCAAAATCTTCATGTCAGGAGTCTTGTTCTTTTATCTATTTCTTTACAGTTAAGCACTCATATCAATCATACTCATTAAAGAATGAAGTCTCCTAAGCTTATTTGTCCACTGGTTGTACTGGAATGCAGTACAGGGCTTTTAACAACAAGCTGAAACAATAATCGATATATATCATAATGGAAGCAATACCATTGCTCCACTTTTCTACAGCTCTGAGACTTTGGATGGAATCTTGGCCTCATGTAGTAATGTAAAAACACAGGATAGATTAATTTAGATTAGGTTTTCAGGTAACATAAGTCACATAAACTGCCCTAATGATTCACTTCTAGGAATGATAGATAATGTTGTTCTATAAGAAAGTTGGAACAGGAGGACCTAGTCTGATAAGCTTGTAATATATCTTTAATTTAACACAACAAGCAAAGGCAAAGTGAAACTGTTTTAGAGGCCAAAGGCTTTACTATAAAATGTACCTTGAATTAGGAGAATGTCTTGTTTATTACCTTAAAAATAATAATTATTGTCAGTGAATGGAAACTCTTGCCAGGTAAAGTCAGTGTAGAGAATGAGAGGCAGGATATGAATGGATATGAATGGATATTCATGAACTACTAAAGGAGATGTTTCAGAAATGCACTGTCTATGGCCTAGCTAGATAAATTCTGTCTTCCTTCAAATAGTCCCTACCTAATACCCATCTATGTATGAGTAATTTAGATGGTAAATTCCTCAGCAGACAGACCATGCTAAATAAATGATAAATAATAATTATACATATTGCAAGAAACAGAATAAACCAACATTGTAGAGGGTTAGATGTTTGAGGCAGCTTCTAGAACAGCCACAGGGTAACAGTTCCAGCACAGTACCATACTTATCACGTTTTCAATCATAAAAATGATATTCATGGAATATCTTCAAGCTTATCTTTTTCAGGATAAACCAGTTATTCACAGTATGGGTTTATCCTAGCTCCTAGGCCTAATTATCGCATCACATATTTAAATCATGCCTGACTTAATACTGCAGCTGTACATCAAAAGGGAAAATATACTGTAACGTGTTCCCTTGGGATAATATGTATGAACTGGAGTTCTGCCTAATCAACCTGATGTCTGAAAGGTTAAAGGTGTGTGTGTGTAAGGGGGATTATTCTCACTATAACTTTAAGGGTGTTTATTTGTGGTATACTGAAATAGTTGTTGCATATAGGTATCATTGCCCTCTACTGGATCAAACCAAAACAGCTCAACTGTATATCCCATGGGGTTGACAGTATTAATCGTAAAAATTCTTAATTAAAAAGAAAAAAATAATGTCTGTCTTGTTCGTCCAAGAACAATCTGAATTGTATTCTTGTAATTATTCTCAGTGGCCAAACTAAACTTACGGATGAACAGAAATCACAGAAAAAAATATAACTGGAAAAAAACCCCACACAGTCATGAAATCCAGTCTCAGGACTTGTCTCGAAGTGCATAGTAGCACCTCTTCATTTTTGCTCTTCCTTGTCCTCTATACGAGCCAGGCTCTCATACAACAGGCATTCCTCTTCTGTATTATGTTTCATCATCTTACACTCTATTTTTGTCATGATTGCTTCATTCCTGAATCCCGAATCCTTGCATCTTGTGCATAGATGTCTCAAACTTTCAGCAGGTTGCCCAGTTCTCTATCACCCTCGTCTTTCTAGTAGCATTTCTGATCTTTGTCAGATTCTGTACACATGACTAGATCAATTATTGTTGTTGCTGTTTGTCTTTTAATTTCCCTTTGGACTTTTGCCTCACAGGCTTTTAAATCAAATTTAAAGCTCTTGTTACTGGGTCAGTGAGTCAACACCCTAAAATGATCTCCTTGTCTGAGGGACACCATCTGTTCTTTCCATTTCTCTGACACAAAACACTCTCCAGAAATCAGGAAGCTGAAATCTTCACACATAGTATCTTCATATATATTCAAATTCTACATACTGGAAAAAAAGTGCTTAAGTGGGGAGGCTGGACTACATAATCTCTAGAGGTCCCTTCCAACCTCATCCATTCTGTGATTCTGTAAGAAGTTTTGGGAAAAAAAAAATAGAGAAGTTTCTTTCCCAAGTCTTATTCTGTCATATGGCTCCAATCATAAGATTTCAAAAACAGAATTTAGGTTAGCATGGAACAGATATGGGCAGCTCTTATTCCTCTTTAACTTTCACTTATCCATGCAGTTTCAAAAAGAGAGAAGTCATGTAAAAACCAGATCTTATCACTCGTTCCATTGAGTATTACAGGAGGACCTGCATAAGCAATCATAATCACATGCATAAACAATCAGGCAATAACTTAAATGCCGGGAAATAGCACTCAAAAATGTGCATCAGAATTCCTAAATATTGTAGGACAGTTGTATGATGATTTTTTTTCTAACTGCTCTTTTCTTCAGTATTTGATTGTGCTACAGAAAGAGAATTGTTCAGGATTTTTCTTCTTTTTTAACTAAGAGGAAGACTTTTGGTCCAATGAGATAGACAATCTCATGTGTATTGATAGTCAGATCCAATTAATAATTTATGCAAATAATATGCCTATGTCTTTATACTGAACTGGAAATCCAGCTATTTTTTGATATTTGTCCTTGATTTCCATCTTCAGATTGACCTCTTCAAAAGTGACTCAGCTATACAGCCATGAAGTTACAATGAAATCAAAGAACAAATTGTAAAACAAATAAAGGACATCTGCATAAAAACAAAGGACAAAAAAATAAAGGATATCCACAAAGAAAGCTGAGGATGAGCATACTCTGTGGTACCTTCTCTTGTGATACTACAAAGGCAAATGCCTATAGTCAGAGTAGACACAAGGCGAGCTTCCAGGTTTGCTTGATTCTGTTGACTCTGTGTTTTGTAAGAGTGCTTTCTTAATACTTCGTATGAGTGCTTTCTTAATACTTGAGAATGTCAGAATGTAAATCAGTGACAGCAAAGGAATTACGCCCCACTAGAAGTGGGGGTTTCAGCCCCAGATACAGACACTTAACCATCAAAATTTAACTGTCTAAATTCCTGCTAAAGCCATGAAAGAGTTAGACAAGAAAGTTGTTAGAATCTACAGAGCTATTTAATTACTTCTAATTGTCAGTCTCAAATAGACCCCTATATGCTATCATGGAAGCTTAGATTTAGCTCAGCACTTTGCAGATAGCTACACTGCAGATGTAAATAGAGGTGTTTTAAGCTGTAAGATGAATTCCAGCTTTTATATCAGCCAACCAGATGTTAACAATATCAAATGAGTCTCTAAATCACAAAGCAAAAATCAAAATGCTGACATCCAAACACATATTTTCATTTGAGCTTGAAATATAGCAATATATCCTTATGCGCATTTAAAAAAATAGTACTAAAAGAGGAATGGACCTATTACAACTTTTTCTGAGTGACCAAAACTGTAAAGGAACATATGAAAAGATCATCTGGCTCTGAACACTTTATATCTAAAACCAGACAAAATTAAAAGCGTGGAAAAGAAAAGTTAACACAACAGTCAAAATAATTTGCCCCATATTTGCCTATTCCTTCATTCATTAGAAACATGTCCTCATTAGAAACATCTCCATATTTTACAGCTGAAGCGTATGTAAGAACTGTCACATATTAGAAGTTATTTTTCAGAAGATAATGCTTCTAAACCAGTTTGAACACTGGTTCTGTGAGCATGGACCTGTTCTGAAGAATTCAAAGAATGTGAGGAACTATAGCAGGCAGCAAAAGCCACAGTAAAATTCAGCCTTGACAAGGTACTTAAGAACACATCTAACTTTAGAGTAAACATAAATTATCACTAAGGAAATCAAGGTTTTGCTTAAATGTTTTCTTGAACTCAACCGAGAAAGCTCTAATACATATATAATTTGAAAATACAACAATGGCCAGGACAGAAAGGTACTGAAGTAGAAGCAGATAAATATCAGAGAAAGACAAATATCTTGGCAGGAAAGTTGCTTAAAATGGAGTGTTATTCTGTCAGGGGCCTTAACTTCCTAAATATCTGCCTCTGTGTTTTGACAATTAGTGCCATGTAGAAATACATTTATGGTTCACAATATGCATATCAAATTGCAAGTCTATTGAGATTTTAGGCTGTCAATAACCATCCTTTTCTCCTACGTTTGAAAAATATTAATAGGTGTTATTCTCTAAAATAAACTACATTTTCTAAATTTTCTAAAATAAAATTGGAAAACATCTCTGTATGATGCCTTAGCACAACGGATACCTAGTATAAAAGTGATTACATCTTCAGTGTTGTTCATTTCCTTTCCAATTTTATTTAATTGCATTAATGAATATTAGAGAATATTAAAGAATGACTTAACTGTAAAAATGGTGACATTAAAGCCAAGTTCTAGGTTTGCAGTGGCTTATTTTTGAACTGCATGCTTTTAAAACAGATCAGAGTTGAATGAAATATTTAATATGCTTTAAGAGCATAAGGGAAAATGTCTTCAACGCCTTCCATTTCTAGCTGATGAATTTAAGAAGATGAGAAGCAAAGAGCATTTGGATTCCAGTGACAAGAGTTAGGAAATATGATGAAAAGCAGGGAAATTATATTAAATAACACTGGAAATAGACCAAGGATAACCAATACAGCTACCTCCACAACAGCTGTTTAAAAAGGCAGGCTGGACTAAATGATAATCTTCAGAGGTCCCTTTCAAGTTCAACTACTTAGTGATTCTGTGAGTGAGTAAAACCAACATATGAAACAGAAATGAAGGAGCAAAAGAGTTGAACTACTGCTGTAACAAAGTGGGAATCCTGTGAAGCTGTGATAGAAATATTTTGAATTCTGAAAGCCTATGAAAATAGGTATGATTAATTAGAAAATAGGGCCTCATTATGCACATTTTAACTGAATTTTTTATTTAATAATTTATTTTATTCAAGGCTTTTCTGTCCCTGCCTATAAAAGGAAATAAAAAAGGACAGAAAACAAAACCTTATAAAATCTTTCTCTCTCTGCTCTGAGTGCTAGAGAGGGCTGCATGTATTTACAAAGGAGAAGAAGCTGCAAACCTCTGAGAGCTGCACCCTGGACCAGTAGCAGCCTAAGGTCAAGCAAAGGGAAGTGATATTTTTGCACTGGCTCAGCCATGTACATGCTTTTTGACATAGAAGAACAGAAAGGTGATCCCTTTTGCTTCTTCAAAACACATGCCAGGATTGAAGAATTGGCCTTTGATCAGAATGGCCACCAGCTTGGTCTCCATATATTATTTACACTCTGAGTCTCAACAATCTACTTTTATTTTTTTTCTCTAATCTAGTAGTGGTTAAATATTAATTCCACTGTGATCTCAGCTCTTCAATAAGATCTAGGTTTTAGATCTTTACCCACATTTACAAGTTGGTAAATGCAAAAGTCCATTCAAGAAGGTGAATTTGAAGGTGAATCAGGTAAATGTATGTCATGTAAATCAGAGCTCTGTGGAGGAAGATAGAGACGAAAGTAAGCCTGAAGGAACAGTTCCTTAATATGGAAATATGTGCAGTTGTAAATAAAAATATATAATGATATTAATGTTAAATATTACTATGTCAATAGGGAATCTGTAAGCATATAAACATTGAGAATTATTCCCAAGAAACAAAAAAAACCCTCTATTCTTCTGTGCTTTATGGTATTAAAAAAAAAACAGTCTTGTGAAATAAGTAGGAAAACAATGATTTATATCATAGAATCTTCTTTTATATATATACCTTATAGAAATATAAAATAATTGAGGTTAGAAGAGACTTCTCAAGTTCTCCTTGTCCAATCCCTATGCTCAAAGTAGAGTTAGCTACATCTGCCCACAGGTTGCCCGAAACCTCATCCAGCTGTGTTTTCAGTCTCCAAGAATGGAGACTACACAGTCACTCTGGGTAGGAGTGACAGGACCCTCATAGTCCTTCCTTTTGTATTTCAGTTTGTGCCATTGCTTCTTTTACTTTCACTGGGCAGCACTGGGAAGAGTCTGACACCATCTTCTTTAATGTGCCTTTAGACACACTACTAAGATCACCTCCAGGAGCATTTTCTTCTTCAGAGTTAACAGTGCCAGCTCTCTCAGCTTCTGCCCATATGACAGACATTCCAGTCCCTTAACCACCCTCCTCGTCTTTTGCTGGATTCACAGTATCACCTAACAGCACCTAAAGGTGCTGTTTGACTTTAGCTAGAATGAAATTAGACAAAGGCTTCAAGCTCTTAAATCCAGCCATCTCTCCCTCAAAACATGTTCAAAGTATAACCTTGATCCAGCAAAGCAGAGTTGTTAATTAATTTATATCAATTACATCCATTATATGAATGAGTCAATATGGATTTTATATGACTGTCATACTTTGTTTTATTTACTATTTTATTTATATAATAGTCATATGTTGCTGTCTAAAATTTGAAGATAAGTTTGGAATTCTCTTACTGTGAAAAAAAAAAAAGAAATTTTCTGTATTGTGGCAGAGAATTCTGAATTTGTTCAGAATTTTGTACCTGAGGTGACTATGACTTCCCTTTTTCGTGGTATGCTCAGCATTTTTAGTCATTCTTTGAGTACAGCTCCTGAATCCTCAGGTGATTTATTATTCTCACACTCAGTGTGAGAATTCCAAATGGGGTTGACTGCTGTTGACCTGATGGCTCATCTCAGCAGAGGAACTGATGTTGCTGCAAATGCTTAGGCAGGTAGATGGAGCAGTGTTGGGAATAACTACTTCCCTTCTCCCTCAATGGCTCTTTGGCATCGTGAAGGTTGAAGGTCTAGGTCTAGGTCAAGGTCACAGAATTCACCTGCATGTCACCATGTATTTCACCGGAGGGTCAAGGGCCTGTCAGGAAAACAGGCATATACAACAGCCTGCGTCCTCAGTGCTGGGAAGGCAAGCCCACCCAAAAGTAATGAGAGAGAGTAAGGGGTAACTGAATCTGTTTCTTTTAGAAGCTTAAATGCCTGTATCAAGAGCAGCTCACTAGTAGTAGTGTGCTGCCAGCTGAGCCTGAAAACCCCTTCAGACTGAGCAGGCTCTGTGAAACCAAGGTCACAGGTGACTCTTCTGATCATTTGGATTAACATTTGATTTTTAGATGTGACAGTAGGTACCACCATCATCTTAACCTGATTTAAGTAGGCTGTAATTGTTCTCAGCATATCCAGCACTGTGAAATCCACAGAGGACTGAAATACAAAGGTTTTTCTTTCCTGAACTTCAATCAGCCTCTGAGTGAGGGCAATTAATCAGTAACTGCAAGGACCTGCCCTGACATGCCGAAGAGAACAGTTTGAGTGTCATTGTAACATTTCTGTCTTAAACCTTACAATTTAAAGAGACATCTCTACAAATTAAACAGATTTTCCTAGATAATACAGTTGAACTTGGACTCCAGGAATGTTGCTACATAGAATTACAGGCATGCAAATGCTGGTTGTCATGGTCCAAAATCCATTCTTAAAAGTGGCATAACAGCCCACTGCTTCACAGCTGCTGAACAGAAAACTGCTAAACATCAAAGAACAGATTTTAAAGTTCCAATGTAAGCCACAGACCAGCTCCATGATGGACATCTACTTAAAGCATTCACCAAACCCTAACCTCAGAGCTCAGCTCAGCTGCCAAAATCCAAGAGAACCTATTCAACCAAACTCTAAATGCTGTACACTGACCACCTAAATCTATGGATTCTGGGAATTATGGATTCTCAGAATTATGGATTATGGAATCTATGGGGAAAACAGCAAATAGATACACAACAGACTTCTTCCAGTTTCTCCCCCAGACTCTGAGGGATGTTTCTCTGAGAAATGACATCAGTGACACAGAACTTCTTTAATTAGAGATGACAATTCAAATGAGGCAAAATAGGATGTTATGTCTTCCAATTTGCCATTTATAATTATGAGTAGGTCAGTTACAATCAGAACTGTAGCCCCTGGAAGCCTGTTTT
This sequence comes from Nothoprocta perdicaria, assembly GCF_003342845.1. NCBI lineage: Eukaryota > Metazoa > Chordata > Aves > Tinamiformes > Tinamidae > Nothoprocta > Nothoprocta perdicaria. The sequence continues at coordinate 3,663,211 of NW_020455943.1, forward strand.
CCCTTCCAATTATTCAGGTATGGTAGGTTTAAAGCAATATTCTCTGTATTAGATTTTTCCTTTGATATTAATTCCCATCAGCTTGCAGTGACACTTGTCAGAGACCACATCTGATCAGCTACAGACTTCCCAATTGCTGAGCTAAGCCAGAAAAACCCTCCTGACTGCAGCAGAAATGTTAGTAATAATCCTAGAGAAACTGTATGTCTCCAGTACTTAATAGCCAACTCACTGATTAACAACTGGAGGTAAAGAGAGGGCAGTTAATAACATAAACAGTTGTGGTTTATAATATCAATATTGCCACAGAATTCCTCAGTTTCAGAGGACTATTCCTGATATAAAGTATATTCAACAACTTGCACTAGCAATGTTATATATTTAAAGAAAGAAAGATGACCTGGGTATAACCTCAGTTGTTTCACATCATTAACAATGCTATTTTTCCTTTCAGAATACAGCTCTTTGTTTTCTATGTTTACAATTTTACTTTTGGATCGATACAAACTTTATAGTACTTTTTTTTTCCTCTGCCTCTCTCACAGCAACAACAAATGCCAGCACAGTCAATATACAGAATTGCCTGGCTCAGCACAAGAGAAGATAGTGCTAATCAAAGCAACAGCAGAAAAACTTGAACCATCCCTTAGAAGGAGAAGGTATTACAGTTTAATTCATTAATCTGTTAAGCCCTTGTGTCAGCAAGAAGTGTTCTCTTTAGTCAAGTGTCCATAATAGGATATACCAGGCTCTGAAACTGAGGCAGCTCAGTTTTTTTAAGTCCAGCAAAACCACTAGTATAGGGATCTGAAATATAATAAAAAACTTTCGCTGTGAATGTATCCAGGCAATATGTAAGTGATTTCTGCTACTGAATGAGTTATAATAAAGCTATGTCTAAACAACTTCAAAATATACCAATCCATTTCATTGGGATAAATGATCATCAGAAAAATTACTGTTATATCATCATAATTGCCTTCTATTTTTAGCTACACATTAAATCCACGGTGAAGGCTCTCTTAATAATTGTTAAATTCCTCTCTCCATAACAAGAGCAGGAGGTACAACACTAGCAAGCCATGCAGTCTCAGAAGTACCCTCGCTGGTGGGATGCTTCATAAGTCACAGAGAATCAGTTGGCTCATTTACCGGTGTTTGCAGTTATACAATCAGGTACTACTGTTCAGTAGACCTCTTCAGACTCTGAAAAAGTCAAACAAGCCAAACAAAACAAACAAACAGAAACAAGCAAACAAAACAAAAACAAACAAACAAACAAAAAAAAACCCAAAACACACACAAAAAAAAAACCCCAAAAAACAGGTGCCACTGAAAGAAAAAACTTTTTTTCTCCATGTCTGAAATGTACTCTCTGAATGTACTCTGAAATGTAAGAATCCAGAGTGTATTTTGCAAAGCCAAAGTTTTGCCTTGGTGTCATCTAAAATAATCCTAATGAGAACTGTAGGAAACTTTTCCTGTAGGAAAAGCTAGTGTGGTTTATTAATTTATTTTTGTTCTGCTTGTAAACTCAAAGCCTCTAAAAAGATGGACAAAATTTTGTTCGTGTTTTTAATACAAACCAAAATACCCTCTGGCTGACACCAGTGATGGAAAGTTTACACAAAAGGGTTTAGTTTCAGAACATTTTCAATTTCCAAAGAAAATACGGATTATCTATTGGAACCTGAAAAGCAAGCTTGCATATGCCTGAAGAGGAGTCTAACAGCTAATATTCCTTACTGTCTTCAACAACTAGAAAAATACATTTTTTTTTTTTAAATCTGCCATAGCAGAAAATAGAGAAATTACTGAGACGGCAGCAAGACTATTAGAAGAGTAGATCCTCTTTTACAAATAAAAGCTTCTGTTAGTTGACTTTTTTTCTGTGGGAAACTAGCTGTCTGCATGGAAAATGATGTGAAAGAAATGAAAAATGCATTTAATCCATTTTCACTTTGGGAATTTCAATGAGGAAACTGAATATTATCAGCACTCAGGTTTTCAACTGAAAGTGTTTTTTTTATAAAATTTTAAAAAATCATTTCATACTAAATTATTTTGAAAGAAGGCAGTTTCTCAAGCAGCTCTACTGACAATTAAATTCTTCAGAATTTCACAACATTGCTTCCTACTGTGCTTCCTCCAACTCCAGAGAAAAACAAATGCAAAGATTTGCAAAATATTAAAATCATGGCAGGCATATGATTTATTGTAGTATGCATGATTTAGAGCACTATGTTTACTCCAAGCTGGTAGCACATTTGCAATGGCATTACATGACTTTTCTCAGGAAAAGAAAACAGCAGCAAGAAGGAATTATACAGAAAGGCCCACTAACTTAAGCCATGTAGCCTTCAAAAATAGGAGGCACTAGTTGTTGTATAAAAGTTAAATCAAATCATGCAGGTCATGCTAATTCTTCTCTTTTCAAATCTTGCTGGATATAAAAATCCTTGATATGGGAGGCACATCTGGGGACCATTAAAAGCAGTCACAACCTAGCATTCAGAAATGGGCCAAATTTTATTCCTTTCTTTTCTCTCCAGTTTATCTAATTTGAAGCTAACCCATTCCTATCTCCTTGGTGTCTACATGAGAACAACTAAAAAGAAAAACAAAAAATCTCCACTCAAAAATGTGGCTCACAGAGCTTTTTGTGCCTCTTGTTGCCAAGGAAACCCATACAAACTCCTTCCAGAGAACATCCTTAACTGCTTGAGCTACTCAGGCTTCAACCTGGTAGCAGGAAAGAAACAAAGAGTGAAAACAAACAGGGCAACATGGTTGTGAAACCCATTGGGAAGAGAGAGAAAAATAAACTGTCGGATAAAGCATCTGCTAGAGAAGAATATCTTTCATTTAGTGGAAATCAAGGCTTTTCAATCTCTGCCTATTGTTCCTCCTCTGGAGGAACTCATTACTTCAAATAAATAGGAGAGAGAATAGGTCTCTTGTTTCAGTCACTGAGTTGATGGTGTTACAAATCATCTGCCTTTCGGAAAGCCATCTATTAGTGTGCTCTGATCCTTCATGAAAAGGAAGCTGATTAAAATTATTAACAAAATTATCTTCCACTTTTTATTTTGAAGTGTGATCCCAGCTCAGAGTGGAACAATGTCAGTAATTATCACTGGTTTAATCAGATGCCTTTTGTACAGTTTTTGCTCTTCCTTTTCCCTCCCCCCTACTTTCTCATTTTCTTTTCTGCTTTTCTCTGATTATATGTCTCAGTGGTTTCATTAAATGTTTAGGGCCAAATTCTGGCACTCTTCAGTTCTGGCTAGAAAACAGGCATATATTAATTTTAAAAAACCATCTATATTACAAGCTTGTGTCCTGGCTAGCCCAGGCCCTATACACTTCATATCCCTCCTCTACAACATCATTCCCTGAAGGCCTTGTTCATTCCAGGAGCAGGAGTCAATGCATGGGTTGGGGCGCTCAGAGCCATGTGTGCAGGGCTTATAAAGTGTGATGATCACATCTGCCGATCTTCTGGGCCCACCCTTTCTATCCTCATCATCATTGCATGGAAGTGCTCCACCGCCCTGGAATGCACCTCATGGATCCGCTGCAGCCGTGTAAGACACTGCGCTTGGTCCGAGTTTACTTTACGGCATAAATCTGAGGAACAGGATGTATGATGGCAGAAGAATCCCTACTCTCAGACCACCGGGATGTTCAAAGGGCAGAAAGAAGGTCTTCGAGCTTTAGAGGTTGATCCCAGCAGCTCTCATACCAAATTCAATCAGGCTTACACCACAGGTGTCAAAGGACACTCTTATGTAATAGGAAACTGAATAAAGGCAATCAAGTCTTAAATCACTAGAAGAAATATTCTGAACTGATGCCTTTTTTTTCTGCCAGGTTCAGGGGAACAGAGTCCCCAAGGCATAGGCTGATCCATAAGATGGAAAGCAATCAAGGATAATTCAGCTGCCACTTGCAATAATAATTAAAAATGAACAAGCAAGGCTATAAAAATAGTAAAAAAATCTACATTTAATTAAACTTCTCTCTACTCCTCTGGTACTGTGGCAGGGGACTTCTAAGGAGCTAGGAAAAACAGGGGTAAATCACAGTAAGTTTGGGAGGAAAGCCATAAGAGAGCTGGGAGCAAAACTGAAGGACTGCTGAGGCTTCCCTGGAGGCTTTCTAGTAGTCACTTGCTTTACTTACGCTTCTGTCCAGACCTAGTAATTTCCATCATAGCTTTAATGTTTTTAAAATAAATATAGAAGGCTTTTTTTCTCCCCCTCTGTGAGTTTCCTTGCAGTTTTCTAGATAGCAGATAAGACGAAAATATGAAGAATATGAAAGAAGCTGTGTCAGAGAAGCGTGTGAGAGTTGGCAAGAAGTCTTTGGCACTGCTATGATTGACCAGCTAAGAAAGTAGTAAGAGCCAAATAGTCCTCTCTGTGGATTATTTCTGCATAGGGTATTTGTGAGTTTGTGCTTATGGAATTTCTGCTTGATCCCTCCATTGGGAAGTWGGGATTCAGTCTCCACGTGGATTAGGAGGAAAGTTCACCCGCCCAAATCTTCAGTTCCTGGCAAACTCAAATATGGTCAGAGACATCTATACATCATGTCTGATAACAGGGGAGAAAACACACTTTATATTCACAGTAGCTAATGCAAAACTTAATCTGTATGAGTGAGAAAGGAAATACTCAATAGCTAACTGGTTTTTAAGCCATAGAATAGACAAGCAAATTGTATGTTTATGTTTATGTGTGTTTTAAAGATTGAAGTGAAAGTGCCCTGTCTATGCAAAATCTCTATTAAATGTTGGTTAAATAGATTAGTAAGTAAATATACTTTCTTCTTTTGACAGGATTTTCATTTTATACACACAGAACTGATATGAAATTCATAAGGAGGAAATTAGATGTCAAATAACTGTTTCTAACTGTGCCCATTCAGAGCTGTACGGTAGCTGCTCTGCTCTCTGTCTTTTAAGACCTGTAACAGTGTGGTTGATGCACTGAATGTTCAGAAACCTTTTGCAGCTATACTAAACTAATGTATATGCTCTGCTCTACCTGAAGGCTTTCACTTCTCCAAGGAAATGTTAAATAACCAATGCTTCATGAAATTTCCGCCTTGCGTTGCTTTTAAACATCCCACCTGGAGAAGCATGCTGCTGAGTCTAAAATGTAAGCTCTCTTGAAGCTGTTTCACTGGGGTAGTGCTTATATGACCTTAAGTATTACAAGACTGAATGGGGAACAAGAATGATCAGGTAGCAGTACCATACCTTAAGGCACCTCTGAATTTCTCATGAGCCCCCAAGAAGAAGGAGAGCAGTCAAGAGAGCAGGAGTTCCCAGCTCTTCTCTCCAGGCCATACCTGCTTTGGCTGGCATCAGCATCTCTTCCACTCCCTTGGAGGCAAATGGCTTTGCAGGTTCTGCCCATCCAAAGGTAATGGTATCTGTTTTTCACTTAGCAAGTGTCAGGCATGAGAAGCAGGAAGCGTTCTTGAAGAAGATACTAGATCTTTCCTTGTGAGTGGATCAGGGCATTTAGGGTAGTTCTCCTTTATATGACTCTGTTTCCAAGGGGAGCTGCTCTAAGTTCAGCTTTAGAGGAACAGAAGGAATATCCTGTGCACTGGAGCTGTGCAAGAGCTGGTTATAGTTGATGGACCAGCTTCCTGCAAGACGTGACGGCAGACAGACACAGTCGCTCTGGGATCCAAATTTAAAATTTGTTCTATGATTGAACTTCTCTGACAGGCTTGAAGCATGCAGTACCTTCCCATCCTCAATGAATTAGGAAACCGACCAGCAAGGGAGTTCCTTGTCAAAAAAAAAAAAAAAAAAAAAAAAAAAAAAAAAAAAAAAAAAAAACCACTAAATCTATCTTAAATTATCAGGAGATGGTGAAATAATCTGAAAAGTGCTGTAAAAGGATCATATAAAATAGACAGTACTACCTTACTTACAAAAACTTATTTAATCCTTACTAAGGAAACCCGTAAGAATGGCTTCAATATGCTCAAAGCATAGAAATTGCTTCAATCCTGTTTAAGATGAAAAACATCATTCTTTGGTGAAAAAGAGTGGTGCTGCACATACTTTATTCCAGGTATATGCTACCATTTGTAGACACCAGAGAGCAGGAGTAGCAGGGAGTGGGTTGGACAGTGGCAGGATCCTAATATCATCAGGTGCAGAGAAGGAGCAGGTCTGGCATATATGCATCCCTCATACTGAAGAGTTTTAATATGTTGTTTATATGTATTTATCATTCCACTTGAAAGTCGGAAGCACTGTTTTCTAAGAGCTATTTGTCTTCCTTTTTTTTTATTACTGCAATCAGCAAGATTAATCTTAATTAAAAGTTTAAAGTTCAATGACAGTTTAAAAAAGAGTACCTATAGCTTTCATTGTCTCTTCAAAAGGCTATCTGGATTTTATTTCTTTATAAAAAAGGAGATTTTTTTGTTTTATTTTATTTATTAAGTTCTATTTCCATGTTTAGTTGTGAGAGTTGCATTTTTTTTGTGAAAACAACTATTCTGCGATTTCCTCTGATAAGCTACTGCTATACTGGAGTCTCAAGTGTATAATCTATGTGGATTCTGCAATGCATCACAACTCAACATCTAATAGTAATGGTCATTTTTAACAATATAATAGCAATAATAACATTAAATATAACTATACTTTTTCTGTCTACAACTGTATTGTATGATTACAGATTTATGTAGAATTTTGATGCAATAAAATGTAGCACAGCAATTTTTTCCCAAGGTGTTACCACAACAGAAAATGTAACAAGGGTTTTCTTTCCATTCATCAGTTTCCATTTCTAATTATTGATTTCACAGAGCATAGAAATTTAATATTTACTCCAGTCACATTTTCTACTCCCACTATTTGTATGTCCTAAACCAGGAAATCAAGAAAAATACCATAGACTTCTCAAAATTATCTGTATTTAAAAGTTTGTGATTTCTCATGCTTGTCTTCATTCAGAAATGAACCATGTTAAGATAAAGTTATAATTCCATCCTTCACAGATTTCCACAGGGTAGATTATCCAGGCATTTGCGCACATTTTTCCGTAGAGCTGTGACTCATCTTTACAAGAAGCACCAAAGGCAAATTTTAGCAGTCACATGGGGTCAAGATCTGAGTCCCCAGTGGTAGAGTATGACCCATTGAGGCTAACCATAAATAGTTCTTCAGGGTAGATTGCTCTCGTGATGGTGCCACAGAACTGGGAAAGGCAGGAAACTTGGATCCTTTGCACTGTGCCTCCCTCTGCAATGGAGAACCACCCACCTTGCCTCCCCTTAAGCCACTCTGATATCTTTAAATAGTCTGTAGGCTCTCCTTTTTGTTCAGCCTCATGGCAGGCATTCTTATCTTCTGTAGCTAAGAGAATTTTACCTCAGTTGATGATGATAGAGGTCTCAACATCTTCTGTAACATATTTTGAATGTTGAAGGTATTTTAATTATTAATTAGGGTAACAATTCTTTCTTAATTTGAATTTTGAGAAATAATTTCCTTTTATGTCTTATTCAAGATGTTAGAATGAAAAGAAAATGCAAATTAGGAACTTATTTGTACATTCATTATTTATTCTTCTTTTAAATGATAATGTGGATAAAACATGAAATTCTGCATAGTGCTTCCATTTTACTTTCTACATTTGTCAGTCATTTTGTGCTTCAGTAAAGTCAGCTGTAGGATGAAAATAATGTATTTGGTTAAGTAGAGGAACCAAGCCCATTTTGAGTTATATGCATTGCTCTGTAAAATAGTTTCTGTGTTGCTAACAGAAAAGATAATGCATTTACAGAATTTTCACTCTCTTCTTTAGGGAAGTTACACCCTTTTTGTATGATGCCTCCACATCTGTTGCTGAAACTCAAGTAATTTGTGTACAAATCCAGAGGTGCAGGATACTTCTACAGGGCAGAGCATAATTCTGTCTCAGTCAAGTGAAAAAAACAGGATTATGGACTTGTCTGAGTCAAATGTGTTCAAAGTAAATACAGACACAGCTTTCATGATAAGTCAATATTGAGTCCAAAATATTAACACAGCAAAATGTTTATGAGCAGGCATTCTGTTTACTGTAATGCAATATCTTGAGCTTTTTTCCCATTGGAATTAAACCGAATATCCAAAATATGTTTTATGGCATTCCAGAGCTGCAAAAACTGTGAAAATTACTGCAAAACACAGTGACATCCACTCAAAGTTGTCAGAAGTTCAGCAGTAACTCTGTAAAAATAGTGCTATGCAGTGACTAGTTGTTCAACAAAATAAATAGATTAGAAAGACAATCTAGCTAGAGGGGGTCGTCACTGTTTATTCGGTGATATAAAATATTGTTTGAATATTGTATTTTCCTAGACATACTCAAAGAAATAACCATGAAAGGTCTTCTGGAACGTGTATAATATACAATAAGTGGAATGAAAAGGTACTTTTCCCCAGGAGGCGTATCTAATCTGGGAGACAGACATTCCTGTGTCATCCACTGTCAAACTAGCCAAACAACACACCAGGGATTTATTTTCTCAGGAGGGAAATTCTACAAAAAGGCCTAACGTTCAGACTGGGTCTACAGATTGCAGAGTCAGTCAGGGAGCTGCTCGTGAAAGAAGGTTCCATCTCCATGAGCAAGGTGGGCAGACTTCTGCCTCCCACAGAGAAGGAGGGAAAAAGACAGAAAGGAAAGAATGATGAGAAAAGACTCTCAGAACCACAGCCCACGTTTAGCACCTTTTCTCCCAGTAAACCCAGATAAAGTGTCATTGCGGGTGATAAGGGCTGTGGGAGCCCAGTAGGGCTGTTGGCAAGCTCCTGTCCAAGGATCTTGGTCCTGCAGAGCTTCATGGGGGAACAGCCCCAGTCTGGCTCGTTTGGAGCTCTACCCAGCCAAGGACATCTTGAGACCCAGCCCTTTTCCCCAGTTTTACTTATCCTGTTTTATCATGGGGCAGTATCACTACTGTCGCGACAAGTATGTTTTGGTATCTTCAGTAGACTCTGATATATGTTTTCTCAGTGAAATAGGCAAGTAGGGACAAAGGTTCATCAGTGACTAATGAATCAAATGCTAAGGTGGAGATGAGGTTTAATTGTTTAAACACAGTCGTTGCAGACATGTATCAGCCTTCCCTTTGAAACCTACCGAGCTACAGACGATGGGCAAGAAAATTTTGGATTTTTTCAATTTAAAGCTTGATCATATCAGTTGCTCCCAGTCTGAGCAGTTACAGGTTCTTTATTTTACTAATTATAAGAGTAATTATGCCATTAGTTCTCAGAAAGTAATTTTAATAACTAGGTCAAATACGAAATGACTCCAATCTCATGACATACTAATTTAAATTGTTTGGATATTGTAATTTAGAAGGAGGAGTTAGTGCTAGAGTCATTTGGAGGATTGTAAGAAGGAAAATACAGCTGGAGAAATAACAGAAGATGAATTCTCTGTCAAAGACATTAGTTAAGTTGTTTCTTGAATGATGTTAAGTGAATAACATTAAAAACTATTTGATAGCGATGACAGATTAAATTATCGTGTATTGAAAAATATATTAAAGATTTGATTAAGAGGCCATAATTTTGAATGAGCCTACTACCCCCCTTTCTCTATTACTGTAATAAAAGAAGAAAACATTTTAAATCTACCCGTCTAATTTTTTTCTTTAGAAATGAATCCATTCATATCTCTGCATGATATATGGTATTCTAGAATTCAGCTTCTAATCCCAGTTGCAGCCTCATAAATCTTGAGCAAAATTTACTGACACCGGGGTTCTCAGGCCAGTGAAGCCAGTTGCACAGATATAAAATCCATAAACATAAGACACAGGGGACAAAATAGGAAGAGAGTGGATACTCATCCTAAGACAGGAAATGCAGGCAATTTTGACCTAACTGGTCAAGCCCGAGTCATCTGAGACAGCACATCTAATCCAGTAGATGCCTCTCTTACCAGCAAATCCCACATAAATCCAATCAATAACACATGCAACCTTGTTGATCCTGATGAATCAGAAAACACTAAGTTTGGCATCTATCTACCATGTCAAACATTCTATTTAGAATTTTCCACTCTGAAAACTCTAGAAAAGAAAGAAAACAGCCACTGAAAGATCACACATCAAATGATTCTTAAATTGAGGAGTCCTCTGTCTGAACCTACCAGAAAATGGAATATATTTGTTAGTGTTCAAAGTTCTCTTGATTTATTTACCTGAAAGTATGCAGTGTAATGGAAAAGCAGACATACAGTCCTTTTGCTTCATATTCAAGGAATAGAGAAGTTGAAACTTTGGAAGTTCATTATATGAAAAACTTATTCATTTTCTTAAAGCAGTAAACATTGTAGTATAAAAATAATCTTTACATAGAAAACATATCCTTTCTAGCCCACAATACTCTCTTAATTTGAAGCTCTAACTTAAAAATGAACAGGACTGGCACCTTGGTCAAAGAACATGTATTTTTACTGACATAATAGACGGTTGCTGGCAAGTTTCATTACATTTATTACAACTACCAATGTTTTTAAAAATGTATCACTGAGCAGCGTGATTTTAGATATTAGTTGTTGCAGTCCTTCTGTGGAAGGATCAAATGAGATTTCTTCATCTGAAATTTATTAAATAACACGAGTAACTTTATACACCAGATTAATCACTACAACACACTACTAAGAACTTGCCTAGTATTTAGTGAAATTTTCAGCTAAAATGATAAGGAAGATAATAAATCTGTGCTTCCCTTAGATATGATTGAAATTTTCAAATTATCAACTCGATTTTACATTTTTTTTTCTGAAATTTTCTTCAAAAATATTATAAATTCAGGAAAATACTTGAGTGATTAGTTTAAAAAAAGCTTAAGAATTTGCTTTTGCAGCAATATTCCTAGAATCAGTTTTTCTTACCCCCTTTAGTAAGTACTACATGTTTGAAGTAACACTGATGAGACAATTGTGGTTGGAATTGCTGGGGAATTTTACTCTCTAGAAGGAATGTTAGTACTGGTAGATTTTTAAACATGTCTACACATAACAGTTATGCTATTTGCAAATCATATGCAAAAGAAACCCATTTGCATGCAGTACAGTACGTGAGATTTAGACCAAATACAAATCCCACAAAAATGCCATGTCACATTCCATAGAAATAAAGATGCTAGCCACTGCTTTTGTTAAATTAATTACTTATGCTTACAAAAACAATGCCCATGTTTCAAAACCTGGTGAATGGATCCTTCTAAATGGTCAGTACATCTCCTCTAAGGTAGTTTTGCAGAATTACTCCTACTACTTCCTCAAAACCTTTCATATTTTCGGAATAAGTATTGTGGTCTTTATAGAATAGAGGCGAGATTCTCCCAACATGTTAAAAGCTGAAAAGAATGACCTTCCACCCTAGCCCATAGAGTGAAATTCCCTTGTGGAAAGTGGGAGATGTTAACATCACGGCAGCTTCAGTTTCACTAGATGGTTCTAAAGTCAGAGTTTTTCTCTCTTCTGTTAAAGTCAGGATTTTTCCCTCTAAGATCTCAAAAGCTCACTTCCTGGACAAGACTGACCATCTTTCTCCAGTATTTGCTCCTCTATATTCTTCTAAGAGGAAAAGAAGGCTGATCCTAATCATTTGCTAATGTTTCAGCTTTCCTTTTTCCTCTCTCTCATCTGCTGCAACTTACACTTTATCACTAAAGATAGACTGAATTTTAGCCTCTTTCCATTCTGTCTTGTTCTGGAGTCCAGTCTGCAGAGGATCGGTGAACAAAACATGAATAATCTAAGATTGTTCTTCATCTTGTATGGGGAAAAGAAGATTTTTTTCTGATTTTTTTTTTTTTATTGTAATGTATTCTTTTTCTCTGTCATACCTGGACCTAAACCAGAATGTATTTGAAATTCTAGGCTACCAGTAGACAGCAACAGGAAAAAAAGCTGCGGGAACAGGGATTTCTACTAAGTTTAAAGATCGTTTAGTCATGAAACTCCTAACCACAAAGTGTGTAAAGAACTAATCAATTATAATAAAGCTGTTTAGAGATCTTCCTTAAGGAATCTGGAACCAAAATGGAAAAAGACATTCAAAATCCCCCGGTGCATTTTGTATGGATGCAGAATACTTGAAACATATTTTGCTTTTTCATTGTAATTAATAGCTACTGAATTTTGCAAACATATCTGTGACAGACCTTTCTCACAAAACCTCATGCCTTCCCTTGCAAGACTAAAGCAGATGCTCCCTGGAGTCAGCATCGTGGGGAGGCAGCTTTGGCAGAAGCACCATGCACCTTCCATAATGCCCTTCCAGTTCCACTGGCCACAAATTCCTTCTCGACAGCAATTGATGGGGGAGCCCTCCTGAGGTTACTGTATCCAGCTCTCTCTGTGACTGCACATCCTAATTCAGTTTGACTTGCCTCCACCTATTCACCACAACCCCTGGAGCTTCCGTCATCACATCCTTCTCCTGTGTCTTCTAGCTTCCTGTTCAGCATTTAGACTAATGTCTGTTTAATAATTTTTGGCATACTTCTCAGTTGTTACTGTCAGTGACATACAGAGGTTATGAGCTTTGAGGTTTTCTTCTCACTGAGTCGGTTCTCTCCCTTCACCTCTCCTTGTGTCTGTCCCCTCTAACTTCATGTTTCCAGGCATTCAAAAAGAAGATGTGCTTACTGTCTTCACCTTTTTTTGCCCGTTGTTATGTTAGTTGTGGTGAGTGGAGGACACCAAGATCTTTTCCAAAGAGCCTTCAGGTTAAGTATCTCACAGTTTTCCTAGAGGTCCACTGCTCCATTTCATGCTTTTCTGGAAGAACCATGACGAGCTCAGTTTCAGAACTATACGTAGAAATATGTCTAATCTGTTCTGATGCCTGTTGCAAACCTAAAGCAAAGTAGGCGAGTAATATAGCTACTGAAAATGATAGAATAAACGTAACAGGATGGATGTTGTGATTCCATATTTATCTGCATTACATAAAATCAAATAATCGTTTACTGAAGCATTTCTGGCCAAATAGACCCAGTCCTCCACATTATTGGTAAACTGCATCAAAACACTGTTCTCTGCTACCATTTTAAGCAAGGTGTTCATGGACTTTCAATCTACATACCCTGAAATCCTACAAATAACTTGTCACACATTTCAGCTATTCTAGTCCAGAGGATTTCTGTGCTGACAAATGCAGCTAGAAAACTTGAGCCTTGTTTGATCACATGGTAATTTGCTCTAGTCCTTCGTAACTGCTTGGAAGGAAACAATCACTTTTTGCTGAAACATACAGCACATCTGACAGCCAAAAAGTGATCAGTTTCAGAACTTTTCATGGCCAACTGAATGCTCTCCATAGTCATTTCCACCTTCTCTGCCATTCAATATGTTTGGCCCCAGCCTTGGGGCTGAAAACCCCTGGTCTTTTTGGAAGAAAGGTCTGTTTGCCCCAGAAGTATCAGTGAAGTTATGGAAGATTTACTATTTTCCTTCAGTTTTATTGCAAAATATCAATGCGTAGACAAAACAGAAAATTCAAAGGAAAGATAAACAGGGCTTCCAATAGAGTGGGACACTTCTTGCACCACCTCTCCAGTAGGTAGAATGCAGTACGTGTAATTTTGTCACAAAAGATTCAAGATTTATTAGAAGCAGGCAAATGTCATTCTCTTTAAAATGAAAATATTTTAGTACTCTTGTAGTATTCTTTGCTGCTTTTGTGTGTTATCTAGGAACTCCTTTATTAGCAAAAATACAAATAAAGAAAAAAATAGGTTCTTTGCCCCTAGGAACTCATGATACGGCCTTTCAAACAGTGTGCTGAAGGTAGTAATGGCCCAGAGAGGCAGAAGATGCAACATCAATGACATAAGGCAGTTGTTCACTGGGGACTAGATCATGTCACAGCAAAAAGACTGAGTAAAACACACCAAAAAGGATGAATAAAACAGTTTACATTGATTCTTTTTCCTTTATTCTTTTATCTTTATTCTTTTTTTTTTTTCTTTTTTTTTTTTTTTTCATTTTGGTAGTGACAGAAACTAAAGGTTCCAGCAACTAATTTCTTACAGGATCTTACAGGGTTGTAATAAAACATATCCCAGGAGCATGAGTGAGGGTCATCCAAACCCTGACAAGCCCCACAGTGACAAGAACTTGCACTTCAGCAGATATTTTGATAGCTATCATTGACCCTGTGGTACCTCTATTCACCCTGATTTCTCTTGATACGAAAGAGAGAATGAGTCTAAAGAGAGAATTATGAGAAAAAGGTTCACTCTTTTACTTGTGGGCAGTGTTAGGCAAAGGACTGGAGGAATGTTGCATGCACTGTTTGCGTGCCTTTTGCCAGGCAGTTTTACAGAAACTGGCAATAGTACAGTAGAGTCTTGAATCTATTTATTTGGGAATGAACTCATTATGGTTCACTCGCATCATATTTTAAGTAACTGAGAGAGCATTTTGCAAATTCTCAAAAGTACTTAAAAAGTGCCTCAAGTCAGTATAAAAAAAAAAAGTATAAGAGTTAATTCTTAGGCTTTCCAATAGTGCAATCTACAGGAACAATAGTCCAGATTAAAAACTGAAAGAACTATTTAGCTCAATCAGAGTTAATCTTAGCAATGAATTCAGTTTTACTGTGCCAAACTGTTGATTGGATGTGGGGGTAAAATTTCTTTTGCTTAACTAATTATTTTCTGGTCATCTTTCAGGAAAACTGGACTGTCTCCACTACTCTGAGCCAGTCACAGTATGCTAAAATGTTAATTCATCTCAGCATCTTATCCAGCTATGTGGGATATTTTTTTCTGTTATTCCTCTAGACGAAATATAGATCATCTCATTTCTCTTTTCAGTTGTTATCTGACATTTTTGTCTTAGTTCAGTTGCCAAATCTAAGTTGTTTTGTGTCCTCAGACTTTACTGCAGCTTTGCAGGTCATACAGAATTCATCAAATCATAATCTCTAAATTCTGCACCTAACAGAAAGCCAAAAAGAATTATTTATCTTTCTAAAAAGAATAAATATTTCTATTATGAATAAAAATGCATCTAATTTGACTCTGTAACTGATGTATCATATCACATATTATATCATGTAATGTGTTACATTCACAGCAGGACTAATTCCTTAGTTCATTCTCTGTCTTGCTGTAGGATTAAATATGGGACATGTTAGAAGAGAGGGGAAATCAGATGAACTGACGGCTTGCAGGGAAATTCACACTGAGACCTCTATAGCAACAGATTTCCAAAACAAAAGAAAGGTTTCTTTAAGATAGTACCTCATTTGGGGCCCACAAACACTTAAAGTGAGACTCTGCAACTGAATGGGACTATTAAGAGACAAGTGAAACAGGACAAAATCAGACAACTAACCACATTATCTTCTATCCTGGATCATTTAATTTGTCCCATTTTTTCTGACTCTGATTCTGTTCTACTTTGGTCTTTGTGATGATGAAATCATCACAGTGTCTGCCTTCTTGAGGTATCTCACTAAACAATGATGTTAGTGTTTTTTAACCTCTCTCATTTCTTCTACACTTGAGGAAAAGCACACTCAGGAAAATTTTAAAAATTATATTGTTGCACTACAGTTATTCCCTGAGCTGAATGTGGACAGTGCAAAGGACAATATGCTGCATGTGGAGAACTGATTCATAAGATGGGCTATGTGACCTGCTCAGTGGCTGGAGTGGGAAGAGCATGAGAGCTGCTCACTATCTTGGGTTCTGCCACTGGCTTATGTGTGACCTTGGCTTCATCTCTATGCCTTAACTTCTCACATGCAAAATTGGACTGTACACTGCAAAAATCAATGCCTCTTTGCTCTCATACCTCTAGGGAGAATATTTAGGTGTTATTTTCAACTGGCCACATTTATCCATTCAACTGAGTGCAATGAATCTGCTCACACATCTCTAGAAATGAAAAAGTTGGTAGCAGAAATGCCCTATGTGATGGAGTATAGTACTAATATATTAAATTCCGTTTGCTAATTACTAATAAGAAAAACTGAAGGTGGAGATTTTAAGGTAAAGAAGCTGTGATGCGCTGGCATTACGTCTATTACAGAGCTCCCCCTAATGGTGCTTCTATAAATATAGTCCCGCAGATACGGAGGTCTTCAGGTACCGCTCTTCCCATTTGTGCAAGAGTTAATTCGAAAGCCTCTCTGTTTGCAAATGCCTCACACTCAGCTCCCCCCAAAACATCTCACAGATACTACAAAGCAAGACACATATTTTTGTCATTAGACTTCAGAGATGTCTCTCATCCCTGAAGATAAAAAGGCGAGTCCTGGTGGCGGTACTAAACCATGGCATTGTTGAAGACCTCATAAAGAGGAGACAACGGAATAAATATTGAGAGCATTTGTTGGGTTGTTGTTGTTGTTTGCATTTTCTCTCCCTAATGGCTTTGCCATGTAGAATAAACTAGCTCAGGATTTTTGCATTCTTGAGCTTGGCAGCACTGTTAACATATAACAGCATTTGTATCTGACAAGCCTCCAAAATAAACTAGCTTTATGTGAAGTAACAGGGAAACTTGGTCATCAAATGCAAGTTCTCTATTACAGGCTAACAACATTGCCAAGTCCAAGTACTGAAAAATCATGTGTTGGATCCCTTAAAATCATAAAATTCTCTGTAAAATCATGTCTGTTACATAAATAATCACATTTTGGTTTTGATTGTTTTTCACATTGTCTAGCAGTCCATGTAGCCTTTGGGCTACATATGAATGATGCTTTTTATTTCCAGATTTTTCCCACAGTATATAGCCTAGATATATTTTTATTTAATATATGGATATGAAATTTAAAAAGTATATGAATATATATGAAATACATGAAATATATGAATTTTAACAGAAATCAGATGACCCCTCAAACCAGACTTTTCATGAAGAGAACAAGACTCTTGCAATAAGGTTAAACTAGGGAGAATTGTATGGTCTGAGCACAGAGCTACTAAAAAAAAAAAATCTGAATTATAATCATGGTTGGGACAAAAATCTTCAGTTCCCACACAAAAATCTTTGCCTCCAGTTCTATTTCTGCTTCTGCGTAATAGAAATAATTTGCTTTGTCCCAGGGGTTAACACATATGGTGATTTTACCATTTATCTTATTCAAATATCTTGAACGTAAAAAGTCTTTGCAAATTCTGTATACTATTATTCTGCATTGTTCTACCCTCTACCAAGCTACATTGTCTTCATGTGTATCCAGATTTTAATTTTCCTAACCAATATGTCTAGGAACATTTTCTTTTGATGCAGCTGGGACTGCGGAAAATAACTGTAGAGGGGCACCAAACCCAGCATTAGTAAATGTCTGCACCCAGTTTTCCTGCTATCCTCGTCAGTCAGGCTCCTGGGGTTGGCTGCCTAGAGTGATGCAGCTCTGCTTGTCAGTGCTAGTGGAATATTTCATTATACATTAAACAATGTTTTCCAAAACACATGAGTTATTTCTTACTGAAAACAACAACAGCAAAATCCCCTGGAAGAAAATTTAAATCATTTATATTACCCAAACAGTAGGACATGGGCTATCAATGCAGCTTCACTCACAGTGCTGTTACCAAAGCCACACCTAACCCTCTTCTGAGATCACCCACATGCCCTAAGATGGTCCCATGAGTATAGACAATAACGTAGCATGACCAGCTATAGCCATTAGTTTCAAATGACCATCTATAACATGGTAAGATGCTTCTGAGCCTATGTCAGAACAGCAGACTCACCAACATACACTGGTTACAGTATTTTGCATTTATATCACTCCCTTCTTCCAGATCACATTGTAAATATCAGAGGTTTTAGCTTCATTTTTGACAGAAAGATAAAACAAGGTTTACTACCCGCTATCAGCAGTGGAACTAGGTATCTGTGATTGCTATTTACAACTCAAGTGTGCAGTTCAAGTTTTGGTGGTTCTGTCACCCATGTTTCTCCAAATAATTGAGTGCTGTTGCACTGCCTCAGTTTAAGCACCCAAGCTAGAAATTTTCATCAAAGCTTTTTGCCCATGGTCACTGGCAAATGACTCAGCCTGCTATGTCTGATTTAGACTGCTAATGCCCCAGTTTCATACTCTAACCACTAACCTCTACAAAGGAAATGTAGTACTCGTTATCAGAGAACTCAAGTACATGATTCACACTTTGTGGAAGGTTTCATATTATTCCCGAAAACATAAGTCACATTTTTCAGCTTTTCTAATGTTAATGAACCCATATAAATCACTCTTAGAGCTGGTTATATATATTGAGGGATATGGAGGGGTAGGAGTAGCTTCCCTTTTATTTTGATTTGCACTTCTCCCAAGAGTATATCTGAAGGAAGTTACTGTACACATGGTGGATGTGGGATTTAGTAAATAGGAAAGACATGAAATTTAAGTGATTTTTGGCAGCTATCCCTTTGTAAATGTTAGCTTTTTCCCTGCAAAGGGTGTGTAACCCTTAGTGAATCAGCCTTTTAGTGTTTTATTTGGTAACAGACTTAATAGTATGTTGTACAGTGTCTAAAGGCTTAAGATTAAAATGATACGTATCCGGTAAAAGGACTAAGCTAATCCCCACCAGCTGGAATACAGTGCTGAGGGGCCCTCCTTTCTGGATGGATTTTACATTGAAATTAAGACCTCTTCTTAAAACAAACGAACGAGATTTTGCAGAAGTGAAGACATACAGTAGTACAGCAAAATGAAGTTGCAGCAATAAAGCTGCAGAAACCCTTCTAACTGGCTCCAATCTTCCAGACTAGCACAGAAAGAGCCACAATCCCTCTTGCTGCAAAGCAGGGGCAGACAATCCTCTCTCTGCTGTGTGCAGGAATCGGGCTAATAAAAAGCCTTCTTCCTGATTTGGAAGACATATTACTTTTGGATTCAAATGCTTCCAAAAATATACGAGATGTAGAAAACACTCCTCATTTGCCAGAAACACATCGGAGTTTTGCTTACATTACATTCTTTCCTCGTATATGTCTGAAAAAAGAAAAAGAGAGAGGGAGAGGGAAAAAATATAAAAATGATAAAAAAAAAAACCATAAAAAAGACCATAATAACCTAAACTAAAAACTTTCATCACAGTGATAAGATAGAACTTTGGGTAAAGAGCCTGGGAGACAGCTTAGTCAATACTGTCTTGAAATCTTCTTTTACACCTCTTTCTGAAGTATAAATATGGACCTCATCCAGTTTTCCCAATCAGAACGACTTTGGCTGGGGGAGGTTGGTATGGAAGTCATTTCCCTTTTAGGTGCAGTAGCTGCTTTCCACAGACTCAACAAAGACATGAAATATCATTAACATCTGATTCTGAAAAGCTGACAACCACTTCTTTGTTTTGCACAGTCGTCCGGGGAAAGCTGCTGTACATTACCATATCGCTAGCAAAATTATACCTATTAAGCTCTGATAGGAGCTCTGGAATATTTCTCTCATTTGTTCTGGGATACAGTGATTGAATATGTCTATTGTTTCCACAATAGGCATTTCACATTTTAAGCAGATATTACACGTAAACATCAGTTAGGGATGAGCATTGCTAAGGCAACCTCATAAGCCTGGCTGACCTATTCAGGGCACAGTTTCAGGGAGAAGAGTTAAAAAATAGAGATTAAAAAGACAGGAAGAGGAGGGAGATGGCCTGTGCGATGGGTGCTGAATCACACAAGATAATAGTCTCGTCTTTCTTCAAACAAGCTGGAAGGCTCTGCAGGCCTCAGCAGCTCTTCTGTGTTCTGCAATGGAAGGAAGCAAGTTGAAAGTCTTGCCTGGGGGATTTCTCAGCTCCAGAACTCATTGGAAGCGTAACAGGGAAATGCCACTTTTTATGTGTGTGCTTATTTCTAAAAAACAATCAAAGCATTCCTCTAAGTTATTTTAAAAGGTGCAAAAAGCATCTTTGTTTTCCTCTAATTCTCTCTAACAGCCCATCCAGATCGTGCTAATAATGTTAAAATGTTCTATCAGAAATTAAACTTCGTGGGTATACAAAAGATAGGGGATTACTGTGGTTTTCTTTTTTTTTTTTCTTTCTTTTTTTTTCCTTTGGAGTTGACAGCAAGAATAGAAAATAAAACTTTAAAGTACGGGAATCAAATAATTCTTTTTGCAATTGAGGAACCTTTTTTACTTTTACTTTTTAAAATACACATAATTAGTGTAAAATAAACATAATACTACAAAAAAAAAAAAGTTTCATTTGAAGGAAAGATTTACATTTGCAGGCCCAACCTGAACCAACTTAAATGTCTCTCAGGCTCTGAAGCCTTGTAACAAGGACTGAAAAAAAATCTTCCCAATTCCTTTGTTGGGAAGGGCAGTTAAACATTACTATCATCCCATTTCACAATGAAATGGTCCCAAAGAGAGGAAATGGCTTGGTGCAAGGTCAAAAGTGTTTTTGTGCCAGGTCTGGGAACAGAATTCTTATCTGCTGCCTTCTAGGCATTTGTTTAAACCACATCCTTCCTTCCAAAGCATAGCCACTTTTTTCACCCCAAGAAAAAAACATTTCTTTGCTGCTTATTTTCCCCCAGAAGGCACCTGAAATCTAAACTAGAGAGAGGAGGTAGAAACACTGCACAGTGCACCTTTTATGCTTATTTTCTCATTAATATTTCAGTGAAAAAAGTATACTGGAAATTCAGAGACAGTGCATGCTGAAATATTACACAAAAATGCCCACCACCAGTGTTGCCAAGCAGCATCTTCTAAGAATATGAGCAAATGTTCAGTGCTATTGCTACTCTTTGCTATTTAAAATTCTGCTTTTGGTGTTTTTTGCAGAGATCTTTAAACAAGCAGTGAAATCTGATAAAATTAACTCTTGCTGAGGCCTTGTATTCACATTGGCAGGCAGTCTGAAATGGACATTTCTCTCCATACTGCACAGCTTGACCTTTTCCACAATTAATATGTCTATATATATATAAATACACCTGGAATATGCATAGAATCTGTGCCACTTTTCCTCCTTTTTTTGAAGTTAGAAGAGAGRCAAAGGAGGCAAGATGACCTTAGGTTAAATTCATAATCATGATTCTGTCTTCTGAAGTTAGACTCCAAGATCAAATATGATGTATTGGCAAATTTCAATAAAAGATAATGAAGGTCAAATTTTGAACTTTTTGTTAATTTATCTTTATAAATTGTCTCCCTATATTTGGATAGAAAGTTTCTCCATAATTAAAAAAAAAAAAATCACAAGACGAGATGTGACTTTCAAAATTTTGCTCCCTTCTTTCACCTCACTTCCAAGTTTGTGAGACCATTTGCAATCACCTTATAAGTATCCTTGCTTCCACTATATTCCCAAAGGCCTCATTTCCAACATCTGTCTTGTCTTGGTTGGGCAACTGACTGCAGCAACTCCGAAGTCTCAAAATTTGCTATTAACAACTCAGTCACAATATTATTTCAGATTGTTAGGCAATAGCAAGGTGTAAATGGATGGAGTTTCACTGAAGTTTTCTACCTGCTTAGAATGTTTCTTTATTTGCTCAATTAAATTAATAGTTAATTTAATGGGGATTTTAATAGAGGGGATTTTCACCTGGAATTTCTCACATGCAATAAAGATTTCAGCAGAGTTTTGTGTAGGATAATGGGAATTCTTCTCTATTTTGCTTTCATAAGATCTAAATTACGTGTCATATCCTCTGAGGAGTTTCTCTACCTAATTTGTAAAGTAAAAATGTGTATGACAAATTTTTTTTTTTTTTCACTAAAACCTGCCAAACTACTCTACATAAATACTGCATTTCAGATACTCAAACATACCAATAATGGACTCTTTGTTGGGACATCTGACCCTAAGTTTATGGATAGCATGACACAATATCTGGTTGTTGAAATAATAAATCACCTTGCCTTGTTTTTAGATCCCTCATTTTATTTTATTTAACAATTTTTTCCCTTAATATTTTAGGGACAAAAAAAAAAAAAAAAAAAAAAAGAGTTTAAACCCATTTTAAAACTGCTGCCACTTGTACTTTATGCAATTCAATTAGCTTCTCTGAAAAGTCTATCTAAATTCCATTAATACTTGGCCTATTTCATTAGTTCAATTTCTCCTCCTCCATTTGTCTCTGTATCTGAGACAATCTCAATCAGTCCTGAAGTTTTAACCTTTTCCTAACATGTGTTTTCCTTTATGATGCTGCGGTTGTACATTCACGTATGTAATACACAAGCTGAGAAGAATAGTAGGAGAGGAAGCACTGATATGATGAGACAAACGAAGAGGCTACCAAGGAGCTAGGGGACATAAATGCTCTGCAGACGTAGATGCAACCTCAAGCTAGACAGAAGCAATTTGTTTAAAGTAGCAATGAAAATAACTGCCATAATTATTAAGGAAGCTATTAAACCAAAAGCCTAGTCTTTCTTTTAGCTGCATATGCAGGGTAAGACCTTGTAGATAAGACCTCTGCCATATAACAGGTTGTTCTGTTTTAGAATAGGAATTCTTCATATCCTCTGTCATTCCTGATGCTAGCTTTGACGCAGTAGCACTGTGCTTCATTGTTCTGTGAAGCAAAATGTTTTTTTTCACTAGCCTGGACAGGTCTAGGTGCCCAAGGTCATTCTACCTAGCTAAATCTCATCTCCAACAGGTATCCTCAAACCAGCAACAGAAAGATAGGCTTCCTTTGGTCTAGAATACCAGTATTCTCAAAGCAGAGATGAGAAGAAAGAGCATGTGGCCTTTTAGCTGGGATGACATCAGTATCACCTTTATTTCTAACCTCTGTACCTCCACATTGCTGGAAACACCTTATTAAAAGGTATTGGTCAGCAGTAAAGCTTTGAAAAGGGCCTAAATCTGTTCTTACATTTGTAAGAAACTCACTTAAATCACAGTGTCATTGCATATCATAAAGATTATGAAAGCGATAGGCAAGAAGGGAAATAACCATGGAATTAAAATTTGACTATTTTTCCAGCAAAACTTAGCAGTGCTGCCAGAGGAAATGGATTGAGAGAACACGGTTTCTAAACACGCAAGATCAGACAAAACTGACATTACACAATTAGTAAGCTTTGGAAATAGAAACTGCACTTAACCCAGCAATACTTACCATGAAAATATAGCGTAGAATTTATTTATTTTTAAATAATTAACTCCAGGGAGCAAAATATTTGGGATATTTTAGGAGTAAGTTACAATGTAGGTGAATCTGATAGGCTGCCCTTTAGCTCAAATCAGGTAAAAGCTGTTTATCAGAAAGGAATTTACAAGAAAAGCTCCTGTCGTGTGGTTGGAGCATACACTGAATGTTTATTTTTTCAGATTGAATATCCAGTCCCTGTGGTGAAAGAATAATGAATGACATCTTACTGGCTGCCTAGACAGATCTTGTGTTGCACTTTTAGATAATATGTTGTAATTTGATATCAGTACTCATAAAATCTTATGTTCATGGAAACCATATAAAAAGAAACTGCTTTGCCCAACTTAGGTTTCAAGTTAACAAGATAAATGTTGCATTTTTTTCTTTAATTCATGACTTGTGCTTTAATTATTTTTGGATATATTTCATTTTATTTATGATGTGTTGGGTTTTCACATGTTAATTTTTGTTTCAATGCACTTGAACAATGTTTCATACAGTTTGATTTCATTTTAAAACCTTAAATTCCTCCTTGTGCAAGAAGCAAAAATCACATAAGCCTTGGTTTTCAGGCCTTGTGTAAGGAAACAGTTGTACTTGCACAGACCTTATTACTCTACTAGACATATGCTCCAGCTTTTGGTCTCCTAAAACTAGACATTAATCTTAATCTTAATATTGATCAAAAAAGAAGACTTTGCCCATGAAAATATTTTGAAAAAATTAATAGCCTTTGAAAAATTTTTTCATAGGTTATTTTTTCTTAATTCTGACAAAAAGTCAATGTTTTTATGGAAAGTAAGTATGACTGATTAAAAAATTGTTTCCTTGGAAAAAAAACAAGCTAGTTTTATTTCATGAAACAGACCATCAAAATGTCCTGCTAACTCTGGAAGAGTGTATGTGTACATTGACTATCAATCTACCAGGAATGGTAGTTGTTGTATAGTCTGTAGATATGACCAGTTAGTCATCTGAAAGGTGTGAGGATTGGTAGAAAAAAGAGGAATAATATTTATACAAATTATAAAATGACCGCTACCGAGATGGACCCAACCGAAGCCTCACAACAGATTCAAAGGAATTAAAATGACCACTTACATTACCTACTTGTAAATAAATGGATCATAGCACTATAACAGTCCGAGCACTGGCAAAATAAAAGCAGCATACACATATCTCCAAAGAACCATAGGAATTCCTAATCATGTCCAAGACATTAACAATTGAAAAAACACAGGCAGGTGCAGATCTACTGCTTGCTGCTGTTAGTAAATCTGTAAACAGTTTTGCAAAAAAAGGCAAATACATTCAACAGAGTTTCCATCTGTAATTTAAATTATGAGGCATATCAATGTCATGTAATATTATTTCGGAACAGAAAATTACCATCTGTAATGTTGCAGATATGAGGCTACCCCAGATAATTTAAAACTTTTTCAAAATCAGACACATCCATGAGTCTTGGAAGAGTTAGCTAAGAAGGTAATTAATGCCCAGAATTATTTAGACAAGGGAATTAACAGGCTAAATTCAATCTTACTTCTGAAGGTGAAATGTCTATAAATTAAATTTACATAAAAAAGGTGCAATTTGCAAGCAATAATCAAAATTATATTTTAAAAAGCCCTCCCCCAAAATAAAGATTTTGTTTCTAGATCTGTTTCCAAAACAAATTCCTTAATCTATTTGGAGGTTACATGACTGCACTGCTCTTTCCTGGGCTGAGAGTGCCCTATAAAGTCATGGATCATGACGAGAACTTTTTCCCTTTTGAATATATTTTTCTTTACATGTTAAGACTCTCTTCTGCAGTGAGAGAGGGAGAGAAATTCAAGTTGTAGTGAAACCAAATTAATTATATGTACAGTCTCTATACAGTTCCAAACAAATCCTGTGTATTAAWGGATGATAAAAGAAACTGGAGATGAAACCCCCAGCTTATTACAGTGCTGTCTCACATAATATTAGTAATACTTGGCACTCACTTCATGTTCATAGCAATTCAGAAACATTAAGTAATTAACCTACATAGGATTTAATGCCTTCTGCCAAGTCTGCTGTACACAAGTAAGTAACAAAATGAAAAAGGAACTAAAACCAGATTTAATATGAGAATATTAGTAACAGTTATAATAAAGTTTCTTCCTACTTTTCACCTAGTTTTTTTTGTCTAAAATCATTTTAGATGTTTTATGAACATGAGACCAAAACTTGTGATTCTCAGCCATACAGGAATCTCATTGAACTCACAAGTAGACCTATGAAACCTGACTATCTATGAGTGATTACTGGAAACCTGGATGAACTGGATTATACACTGTATATATAGCACTTACCCTCTAGAATTCTGTAACCCACTGGCAGCTGTTGAACAGCACAACAGTTTTGTAACACACATATAAATGAAGAACAGAAAGCTGTACTGAGGGAGTTTTTACTCTTTAAGGATGCACAAAGAACTAAGGAAGGCCATCTTGCTGCAACAGATTCATTGTTCTGAGCAAAAATCAGAACTTCTAAACAGCAGAGACCTAGTCTGGAGTTTTTCTTTGGTTTTGTTTTGTTTTTTTGTTTTGTTTTGGCTTGTTTTTTTGGCTTTGATTTTCTCACCATTTTTTTTCTGTATTATTTTCTGAAATAACCACAGTCTCTGCCTCCATGGCAAGAGGATTTTGCTGTTTCTGCCTGGCAAATAACCTTCTCTCCCTTTTCATATCCCACCTCCTGTCAGGCAGGTGGACAGTCATCTGAGGAAAGGTAAGAATTCATTCAACTCAGGAGAAGATCACAACTGTAAATGGTGAGTGGACACAGCAGCAACATAAAGACCATGGTCATGTTGCTTCACACAGAGCAGACAGAACAAAATATAAATCTGCATTTGAGTTTCTTTCCCTCCTGAGGCTCTCCATCTGTGACGGAGGTTTAGCTACTACACATTTTTCTAATAAAAAATCCTTTTGAATATTATTGTCTCTCCACCTTCTCACACATGGGAAATTCTCACACTGGGATCTCCCCACATGTGCTTGTGTTTTATTAAGCCTTGTTGAGTTTAAGGTTTGTGGGCTTTGAGAATGAAACAGGTGAGCACTTTAGGGATTTTAAACAGAAGTCAATTTTGGAAATGGATCGGTCTGCAGGTATGGTCAAAGAAGAATGCTCCAGTTCTGGGTAGATAAAAAAAAAATTATGATTAACATGAAGCCTGAAGCCATCTGATGAATAAAAAAAAAATAATAAAAAAACACAGCTAAAGCAATATAAAGAAATAAAAGAGAGAAAAAAAGAAAACAAACAAACAAACAAAAAAGCTAAGCAGGGAGGCAGGAAGGTTAATTATGAATGATAAGCCTTGGGAAGAAAGTGACTTATATTTCTTTTGCTACATAAGTATCAGAGAAAGAGATTGCTTGGTGATAAGTGGAAGTGAGTGCAAAGTACCACAGGGCTCCTCAAGAAACTAAAGGGCACAGAACAAGCCCTGCATGCAGGGGAACCATTGAGTCCTATATAGCACCCAATAGCTCCCAGCTAGACTCCATCATTTGGCATCATTCCACCAGTAAACCACCATGAAGAGCTGCAGGAAGAAAAGAATGGACTCCTCACATTCAATCATGTACACTTTAGAAAGGACTAAGAGGATCCTGAAGGTAAAAATTTTTCTCAGCCCTCCCCCTCCTTCTTCTCTGCCTGTGTGTCTCCAGTCACTAATTCTCTCCTTCTGCTCTCACTCTTTCCGTTACACCAGCGGTGGGGGGCTAGGAAAGGGGAGAATTTGACTCGACCAGTTGACAGCCGCTGTCCCCGGCTGGGCGCTTTGGCTGGCAGAAGGGTCTCCACACAAAGTGGGGAGCCATGTGGAGCTGGGCTGCTTGCACGTCCCTACCACCAGCCTCCGAGCTCGCACTCAGGAGGGGTGGAATATTGGATATCATTTTGGTCAGGGCTGAATCTATAATTGAGAAGATGAGAGTTCATTACAGATTTTGGCCTTGGAGTGCTTGTCTTGGCAGGATGCTTGGCTGAGTGTTAAAATCATTACTGAGTGGCCCAAATCTAAACAAACACCCACCTTTTCCATTTATTACGAGGATGAAATGACTTGCCTTGTAGAGCTGAAATACCTATAGTCGTCAGCTTCTCATTTCCCAATGGTGCTTAAAATTCTCTCTCTTATGTTTAGTTTTCCCTCTGGTCTAGCTTTCCCTTATGTTATTCTTCTGACTGGAGTTATGTATTAAATTACAAAGTTATCTATTGTAGAGTGAGAATTTCACTTTATGCAAGACAGAGAATTAATGTACAGCATTAAGAACTTCTGTTTCTCTGATATAATGTTGTAATGCAAGACAAAGTTTAAAAAAAAAAAGAGGACTATTTTAACATTATAGTAGATGAAAATCCAGACATATATGCCAAGTGAGCCATTTTCTTTAGGGTCCATAGGTAACTAGAGAGAATCAGAGAATATTCATACAACCATATTCTTTTTGTCACTATAATTAAACAACCTTGTGGGATTATACATATAGAAGAATCATGTTAGTCGTTTTAGGGAGCTGTCTCCATATTTTCCAATGAAGTCTGTCCGCATTGTTCAAGCTCCAACAAATGCTTCAGGAGCTGTGACCCGTTCCTTCACATTAGCATGCAGAAACCACAGCATTCTGTCTAAGAGAACAACTTTTTTATTATTACAAAGGAGATAAAAATGATGTATTGTATATTATATTCCATCACTGAAGATCATAATGCATGAAATATCTTCTGTCCCTACCTGCCTATCTAAAGATAGATTGAATGCTGCAGAAATAGCACTACTCGCTGGGGGACTTTCCCCCTCATTTTATTTGTGTGTGCAGAATATACACATGAAGGAACGTGTAAATCAAATCACTCAAAAGAGCAATTGGAAACAAATTTAAATGAGTAGTGTTTAAATAATTAACACCTGCCAAAGTAGGAACAGAGGCCTTATTGCTGATATTAAATCATATCCTTTAACGTCTGAAACAGATGACAGTAAGTAATTCCAAAACAGTCAAGACAGGAAACCAATTTTTAGTTCTTGGAAAGTTGAATTAGTTTCAATAAAGTTGATAAAAAGGCATATTTTGATTCTGTTAATTCTACTATGGAAAGCTGGTTTTACATAAAACTTTTTTTTTTTCTAATTTAATATACTATAACTGAGCATTTTTAAATCATGATTTAAAGTATATTCATTATTCAGTAAACTAATGATGTATGTTCCACCTGGTTGCTGCAGAGTCCTGTAAGTAAAAACTGTGGGTAGTATCTTGTTACCAAGAACAAATATTGGACTTGCCAAGTTTCCAGTCAGTAAATATAACTCACAATAGCTATGCCAGATAGGCAAATAAGGATGTTCCCTAACAGAAGAAAAACTGAAAAAGAGATACTGTGTATTGGTTCAGTCTAAAATTCAATTTCTGGAAAAGTACCCATTTCAGAAACTGTCAATCTTGCCAAAGCGAAGACTGTGGCATAGCAGTTTGGAGCAATGCCTAGATTTTATGTTCAGAAGAGTAAGTTAGAAAATATGTGCATGTTAAAATAACACTAATGCTGAAACACATATGAGTAAAAGCAATTTTTTTTCTGGTCATCACTTTCCTCCTAACTCACCTTTCTGTCTCAGGGTAGCTCATCATGTTTGTGATTCCTTGTTAGGTCTCAGGTCTCACTGGAGATTCTCTTTAGTGAAAAGTAGGTCTTTTATATTATTTTGTAATATCTGAACCTCTTACAGTAGTTAAGGTTTTTTATTGACCTAGCATGACTCAAGGTAGAGTTGGGCATGCAATGGTCTGAGCCCAGGAGACCTGTAGTACTGTCCAAACCTCTAGGCTATAACCTGTGGTGAAGATCTTCCCTCTGCTGGCACGACGGAGATCTCTGCCATTAGGAGAAAGATGTGCTGTTTGGAAGAGAGCACTTTCTGGAGACAGAAACTCTGGGCTAATTCTCCCAAGAAACTAAACACCATGACAAATCCCAAAACATTCTGATTCAGACAAAAGCCTCAACTCTTTGCTATGCCTTAAAAAGATGCTACTTGAAATAAAAAGTATCTGAAGAACTCTACTTAACCAAGACTAAGGTGCCATCTCAAAATACCTACCTGAAGTACCACGTAATGACTGAGGTACCAGGTAAATGACTGCTTCATGTTGCTCATTACTCCGAGCAGGTTTGGCAGGGCTGATAGCAATAGCAAAACTTAAATCAGTCAGGGCTACTGGAAACTCAAGCAAATGGCAACACACATCCTAAAATGGTGTTGCACAAGTTTCTTAATGAGCAGTTGGCAGACATTCAGCTCCAGTAGCAATGACTGTGATGTAAGAGTTAACATAAAAGAGTACTTTGCAGATGAGGTAACTAAGGTACAGATGGATCAAGCTGTCACTTGCTCCTCTAGGATTTGAACCTACCTTCTCAGTTAAAGCATCCTTCTTTTGTATGCCTCATTTCCAAAGCACAACCAAAGATGTCAGAGCAGGTACAGTGTTCATAAATAAGACCCATGGAGGAGAGCAGAAAAACTCCGAGGGGAGGAAATATTTCATCCCTGGTGGCCGCAATTTGTTTGGGATAAACTCAAAATGCTTAATACACTGACATCAGATTTGGGCTCCCTTTGGTGCTACTGTGAACAGAACTGAACTCTTCTACTTACAAACAATTGCATAATCTTCCTATAGAAACTATGGGGTTTTTTTTCTGAAAAATACGTGATTTGACTCTTTAATGCCTTTTCCTCTCGTTTACCCCCCTCTAGTTAGTTAACAACAGAGGTGAAATGCTGAAGAACTCTTTTCTATAAATTTTAAGCAAATAGACGCAGAAAAGAGATTCATAGAGGTTTTGAGAGGAAGGAATAAAAGTGGGCTTATTGCTTTTCCTTTTTCCCCACAATGAATCATTTCAGTGTTCAGTGTTTTACTCCCCAGAAGCTCCTCATCTATAGAGAGCAGATATGTATTACATAATAAATACTAGGTACCTTCAGAGAGCAATTTTGAAAGTATATATTTCAAAAGCTGTATCTACTTTTAGACTTACAGGAGAAGCTTGTCCATATGAGAAAGTAAGTACTGGTAAAATCAACCATGTCTGCTTTATGCCCTTACATTCCTAAGTTTTTTTTTTTTTTTTTTAATTTTAATTAAGAAACCACTTTCCAATTGTGGGCCAGAGAAATATGTGGAGGCTAAAATTAACAGCTTGAAACCAAAGATTTTTTTTTAAAAATGCCTTTCATTAAAATGCAAAACGAGATTTTCCATGTGGCCTGAGCATCCACATTCCGGGAGAGTCCCAAGGGCACAGTGCACCTGGTGGAGCAGCAGCTTCCCAGTGCAGCACATGTGTCTGGTTGCACCTTCAGCACTGGAGAAGAGGGATCCCTTCCCCTTACCTCTGTGGAGATTTGTTACTGCTGAGCCATGTAGATCAGTGCTGTGGTATTGTTTAACCCTCCCTCCCTTTTTAAAGAGACCTGGGATATAAAAGGATGCTTAAACAGCCCAACACAGAAAAAGTCTATACACGATGTTGTTACCTGGGCAATATACCATAGTCCTGTCAGAGATTCTTTTAACAGATCTGTTTTTCATGGAATATAAAGATTAGAAATTAAGTCTAGAGATTAACGCAGGAGTTGGAAATAAGATATTGGTAGAGAAGAACACCACATTTAAAAGTATTTATGCTAAAGAGAGACTGGCAAGTCTTTGACAGCTCATAAAGTTAGCTCATGAGATAGCTCACATTATTCTAATTAGTTGCAACTTCAGAATAGAAGAGAGACACTTGCCAATGAAATAATACTTTCCAAGTTCCTTTGATCAGGCACAAGTATGGCAGGTCATCTCTGCCCTCTGAGTAATTTTATCACCCCAGTGAAAGTGGTTCTTAGCTCTTCTTACTATTTTCTAGACTCTTGTCTTTCCCTGCCACCCTCTCTTTCCCTGCCCTTGTTTAGTTCCTGCCTAGTTATCTATTTCTTTCTCTCTAACACACTTATTTTTTCTTAAAATTTTCTAGGAGCATGAAATCAGAAATATCTACCTATCAATCCAGTACATTTATTTACTTGTATCTCTTTCCTTTCTGTTTTCCTATCTATTCTATTATTTTTAAGACATGCTTTGACTTGGTTTTGGACATCAATACAGTTCCCTAAACCAGGTGAAACAACATAATAATCTTTCAGCACATCGACTGAGTTGGTGGGAAAGGCAAGCTTGTTTAGCAAGCTTGTATACAGCAGCTCAGAATATGTTCACAGAGCAAAGCTCATCAGTACAAACCAGATGATACACTCATTGTAACTCACCAATCATTGTTTGTTGATCTGTGCTTTGACGATACGTTGCATGACTAGAAGCGTTCTCTTGGAGAACAGCATCACATCATGCAGTGGCCAATTTAACACCAAAAATAACAGACTGTTAATAGCCTAAATTAAAATCATCAAAAGCCACAAGCTGCATGCTGATCACCCACATTGCAAATTTACCATTAATAAAAGTAGTTAATTCAGTGCAGCACACAAAACCTTTGATAGCAAACTAAATACATCAGTGAGGAATTTGTCAGAAACAATGAATTCAGTTTTCCTGCAGAATCATTATGCATAGTAGTGTCTCTCCTTTTTTGTTAATGTAGAAAGCCCATGGCCTTTCTGAGGAAAGATCTTGGATTGTTTCTTTTTTTTCCAAAGTGGCACACAAAAATAAACAAAAATTATATTAAATTTTGTTTGCTTGCTTACTACCTATACAGTTGTTTTACAGATTGCTTTGAAATGTATTTCTGTGATCCCTAGGTCACAAATTTATAAAGATTTAGTGAGAGCAAAAAAGGAAAGCCCTACCTTTTTTTTTTTTTTTTTCAGGAATGGTGTCTGCTCTGTCATAATGTTTCACAGTGAAGGAGAAAAAATAATGGCTTAAGGCACACTGCCCACTAACATGCTATAAAGTTAGTGAGTTTTCAGTCTGAAATTCTTTGTCCCCATGGCTGCAAATGAAGAGCTATCAGCAAATAGCCAACGCTGGGGGAGCAGCCTTTCCCACTGAGCCCTGGAGGACGAAGTCAGTCAATGCTATTCTTATTGAAAAAAATATTTAATGCAGTACCTTATTTAGCAAATGAAATATTCTGGGAGCACATACAAGATACTGCATTCTAGTTCTATGAAAAACGTAGACTTCAGCATCATTAACTAATCTGATTTATAATGAAAATTAATTATTATGGTCATTAGACTAAATGGCTTCTGTCATCTGCAAAGACATAATTGGTACAGAAAATTGTTTCATAGCTAAGGAACAATCAATCAACAGCAGCTCAATGTACAGATGTATTTTTCTTTCTCTCTGTTGTGTCCCACAGTGAATCACAGAATCACAAAACAAAGTTGAGGTTGGAAGGGACCTCTACAGATCATCTATTCCAGCCCGCCCTGCTGAAGAAGGGACCCCTAGAGTATGCGTCATGGGGTTGCATTCAGGTGGGTTTTGATGATCTCCAGAGAAGGAGACGCCACAGCCTCCCTGGGCAGCCTGTTCCAGGGCTCTGGCACCCTCACAGGAAAGAAGTTCTTCCTCACATGCAAATGGAACTGCCTGTGTTTCAATTTCTACCCATTGTCCCTTGTCCTATCACGAGCCACCAACAAGAAGAGTTTGGCCCCTTCCTCCCTACATTTTCCCCTCAGTTACTTCTTATACATATTGATCAGATCTCCTCTCAGTCTTCTCTCCTCTAGGCTAAACAGGTCCAGCTCTCTTTTAGTCTTTCCTCATATGAGAGATACTCCAGTCCCTTAATCATCTTTGTTGTCCTCTGCTGGACCCTCTCCAGAAGCTCCACATCCCTCTTACACTGGGGAGCCCAGAACTGCACACAGTACTCCAGGTGCAGCCTCACCAGAGCTGAGTAGAGGGGCAGGATCCCCTCCCTCGACCTGCTGGCAACATCCTCCTGATGCAGCCAGGATCCCATTGGCCTTCTTGGCCCTGAGGACACACTGCTGGCTCATGGTTAACTCCTTGTCAACCAGGACTCCCAAATCCCTCTCCACAGAGCTGCTCTCCAGCTGGTCAGCCCCTAGTCTGTCCTGGTGCCTGGGGTTATTCCTCCGCAGATGCAGGACCCTGCACTTGTCGTTGAATCTCATGATCTTCCTCTCTGCTCAACTTTCCAACCTATCTAGGTTGGAAAGTCTGTGCTGCTGAATGCTGTGCCGCAACCTGTCTGTGCTGCTGAATGGCAGCACAGCTCTCTGCTGTGTCAGCCACTCCACCCAGCTTGGTATTGTCCACAAACTTGTTTAGGGTGCACTCCGTTCCCTCATCCAAGTCACTGATGAACAATCCCCAAACACAGAGTGGGGAACTGGGATGCAAGATGATTTTTCCCACAGGCAGATGCCTCCCAGGCTAAATGAAGAGCTAGAAAATGGGGTAAGCAAGGAGAGATGGGACTTGCAGCCATATGGCTACCACCATGCCACATGCTGCTGGAGTCACTATCAGTAGATCAATGCTAGCAATGGAGTAATATATCCAAAAGCTTTCTCAGTAAATGTGCAACAGTCTAAAGGTTATACTTATCTCTCTACTTCCAGACCTGCATTGATCCTTTGTGGAAGTAGAGCTGTCGGAGCTTAAATGAAAAGGAACTCATTCTTCTTCACTTTACGCCCTTCAGAATAAAACTCTTTGAAAGAGCAATGACAGACACAGCACAAAAAGCTTTTTTTTTTTCAAATCTCCAACATTCTCTTAGAAGCATGAAATAAATATTGTTAGTTAATTTGAATTTCCTGTGTTGTTTAATTAGTTGGTTCTGGTTCAGAAATACATCAGAAGTAAAGCTGGGAATTTTCTAAATCACATCTGACAATAGACAAAAACTTGAACAAATTCTTAGAAAAACGTATGATTAACCAGCCTTTCAGTTAAGACTTACAAGGATATATAACGTATTTATTCAGCAAATTTTACTGAAAAAATGCGCATTCCGTGTTTTAGATACTCTAAAAAGCAGAGACATACAAAAGTAGATGTAAGGAAACTAAAGGATCCTAGGGAAAACTTGGAATGATTTGGCTATTCTTTTTAAAAAGGAATTCATATCTGAACTACACTGATATGTGCCTACAAAAAATCTTTAACTGATTTATGCAATAGCTAAACCCACCACATACATTTATTTAATACAACTAAACATAAAGCGATAGAAGTTTCGATACAGGTATTCACAAAAACAATGTGCACTTCATTTATGTCATCTTACAACAGTAAACAAAATCAATTAAGTTATACCAATATGAGAGATTCTTAGAACTCTTAAAACCTACTTATCAACAACTTCAAAGTAATATAGCTGGCTTAGTTAAAAATAGTTAAACTGATGCATTTTTTTTATGTGTAGAATGGTTTTAGAAAAAGAGAATGCTGTGAGGTTGCTCTGTGGGATGGGAGATTTCTTGTCTTAATCCACTCCATTCCCCAATCTGTTCTTTAAACCCATTCCAGATGATCTGGAATATTCAGAACCATAAATGTATTGAGTCTGGAAATTTGGAAAGAGAAAGTATTGAAAACAGAAGACCTATTTCCTTAAGGAAGAACATAAGAACATCTGAGCTCTTGCCAAAGGGCTTGTTCAAAGTTCTGTATTCAGCTTCTGAGAGGTCATTTGATATAAAAACTGTTCTTTCCATCAGAAGATATGCTATTGTTCTTTGTATATTCTCATACCAGAATGAACAATTAGCAATTTAAGCAATGGATTGGCTCCACAGGACATTGAAGCACAGCCACAATATTTTCATATCTATGTGGATCTAGTTTCAGCTTGGCAGTTAAGATAACCAAACCTAAATCTACCAAAGATGTTTATTTTTGAACAGTGGAACATATTTACTCATTACTTACAATAGCAGTAGTAAAATACTAAATGTGGATATCTCCTTGGAACACTGCAAAGGCGTACAGACATTAATTACTGTTCTCACTTTCTCACTGGCAAACAAGTATTTGGAGCAGTAGGGTTAGCTGGCTAATTCTTTAAGAGTACAGACTGGGACAGAAACGAACAGCACCACAAGAGGCAATCAACCCACCCTTTTCTTTAGGTCAGTATCACATCCAGAAGTTTTCTCCCTTTCTTTAAAGCCACAAAATACTGCTCTTTTACACCAGTAAGTCATGAGTCAGACCAGAAGAGGCAGCATCACCCAACATCACTTATCAGAGGGCTCATCAGGGGCAAGATCTGAAGGAAGGACTAACGCACATCTGACTTTCTAGCTCATGTTCTTCTGAGTATGCAAACACTTTCACTTCTCCCGAAGTATTCAGATTCCTAAGTGATATCTTTTGAGTAGGTGGCTAAGAGGAATGCCTCGTGTGTTGGAAGACACCAGATGTCGGCTAGGGGAAGAAAGACAGAAGACAAGAGCAGTCATGCAGAGGCACTTCAGGGATCACTGCCGATCAAGGGCACTCTGGATCCCAGAAGAAGGAGAATACACCAAGAAAGAATTAGCTGTATATTTTATCCATCTTTCCAAGGTTTCAGTGTTCTTACATGCATAGCTTCTCCAGACCTGTCACATTTTCCACCGCTTATACTGCTTTTATGGCATTGTACACATAGGGGAGAAAGGTTTTATGTGTCCAATAAAAACTGTGAATGTGTATCTATATTAACATATAGGGTAGCTTATAATGATTTCCAAATTGCACAGACTATGAAGAAAAGAAAGAAAAAGCAATGAGAAAATTATTCTAATAGCTTTCATGAATGTGCTCCTTCCACTGTTGTTGCCTACAGCTAACAGTATCTGAACAATGAAAACACACAAGAAGATTGACTGAACCTCAGGATTTCCCTGACAAAGCTGCATCTGCTCCATTTTTTGCCAACAAGATCTCTGGGGGGCGGTTTCTGAATTATGATCAGAGAAGATACAAAAGCAAACCCAGAGCGCAACCCTGAAGATGAAAGGAACAAAATTCAGATAAAATTGAACAAAGTAGAAAAAAGCAGAGGCACGACACTTTCATTAGATGTGTGAAGTGAAGTTCATAATACTAAAAATGACATATTTTTGTTGTAAAAGGAGATGCAGGATCCTAGGATTTCCATTTGTCCTGACCAGAAAAGGACATTTTTATCACAACTTTCATTTATGTCTCATCTGCACAACTACTCAATATATTATGATCATTTACCCTTGTACAGCTCTAATGAAGGCAGTCAGAAGCATTGCATTTGAAGATAAGGATACAGCAAAGCTCTAGGAAAGGAATAAGTCTCAGAGCATTTACTGCTGCCATTAATGCACAGACTAGACTCAGCTCAAGTTTTGGGTCTCAGGATGAAGTGGGACAGTCAGAATTTGAGGAGCTATCCCTTTTTACTTGTCAGCACAGCAAATCTGATAGAGTAATCATGAAGAGGCTATAAACATCTAAAATTTCAAATTCTGTTTCTACAGAATAAAAAGTAGCATCCAACAGCTTTAAGGCTCCAGATAGCTGTAGTTTCAGCTTGCCAATTTCAGAGTGGAACCACACTTTACATATGCTGCAGACTGTAGTTAAGTTTTGTAGTATGTTAAACTTTCCAGTCTTACATATTTCAGTTGATTCTTTGTTCTCTTCCTTCAGAACAGGTTAATGAACCTAAAGGGAAAAAAAGAAGGATTGATCATTCAATTAAACTGCAAAATATGGAAAATTCAGTATTTCTATGAGTGATACACCTGTTCTGGTGAAATTGGAACTAATAGATACTTATTCTTGTGTTTCATCAATTCATCAATTTAAGGATGAATAAGCATTTTACCGATGTGAATTGTCACATCAACTTCCAAGAGAATATGTTAATGTATACATATGAATATTCTGTATATTTACATATATATATATATACACACACACATATATACAGAATATACAGAAATATAAACAGAAATATACAGAAATATAAACAAAGGCAACTGATGTAAAATAACTTAACCAAGATCACAGTAAATCTCTGTAATTCCAGTCCCATTTATGAAATCCTGATCCTACATGACTCTTCTTTGCAACAAATAAAGGGGAAAGGAGTGAAGGTAACTCTAACTTAATCTCGATACATTTTCAGTTTTTTTTGTTGAACTGTCTCACTTATGTGCACACAAACAGGTAGGAAATCTAAATACCTCCCTTTTTCAGATTAACAAAGTTTCCCAATTCCAAATATATAAGAAAAGTGCTTTTTGAGCATAAGCATTTAAAGGGTAACATAAAAGTCAGGAATGAAAAGACAGAACCTCAAAGTCCCAGTAATTAGCTCCACATGTCTAGCTGATAATTAGTGTTGTCTTTTTTCTTTTTTTAATGAAGAAAATAAGGACACCAGAATGGCTGTGGCTTGATTAAATAAACAATGTAATTGTTATGGCTGCATAATCCCAAAGTCAGGACACAGCTCTTAGCCAAGATCACAATATATATGTGCTACCCACTGATTTTCCTCAAGTGCCTGTCTCCTCTCTCTCCTCAGCTCCTGTACATAAAGCAAAGTGCACCTAAGTAACCTTGCTCCATGAGCGCTTCAGAAAGCAAATTACTTGTAAATGTCAAGAATGGCTGATAAGGAGGCAGCGGGAGGGTGCAGTTGAGAAAACTCTGTTTGCATTACACACCTAGTCATCCAAAGCATTATCAATAGGTCACAGTTTGGCAAAGCAGTTTCTTTTCAGATGTTAGTCATTCCTAAGTATGTAAAACAAGAGCTTAAGAGTTGCAGAAGCTCAGTACCTATCAGAGGGAGCCATGTAACATTCTTCCAAATAAAGTAAAATTAATCATTCTCATGTATATACCTTCAAATTGATCAATACCAATGCCTAAAAATAGGAAACTAAAAGAGCAACTGCAAAATATTGAAAAAAAGTACCTATTCTAATTAGAAGTGGTATACTTCCCTCCTAATTAGAAGTACTACTTTTGCAAATAAAGCTATTCTCATTATCCTAGCTCTACCACTGTTGCCTAATCCCATGCTTTCCTCTTCACATTGACCTGCACAATCCCTCGCCCACCATGACTGCTCACACACTCCATAATATAGCAGTTACTTTAAGTTCAGCTGTAAATAATGCATGCCCATGCCTGCCATCTAAATCCTCTTAAGTTAGAAGTTATTTCCAGTCATAAAATCATAGAAATTAGAGGCAGAAAGAACCTATTAGGTCATTTCAACCAAAACTCCATGCCAATGCAGGATTGTTCCCTCTAGTATACTTTCTAGTGCTTTGTCCAGTCTTGTTTTAATTGTCTCTGGGGACCTCTTTAAATGTCTCCAAAGTGGTGTTTCTACTACTTCCCTAAGAAGGATATTCCACAGGCTAATAGCCGTGCTTGACAAATGAGTCATGCTTATTTCAAAGTGTTAGTCATGTTAAAACTCTATGGCTTTGGCTTGTGTCTTTTAATGCCTGATTAGCGTTGTCTATGGCAAGTCAGCTGAGGTCTTTAGAAAGCAGAGGTGTATGAGGAGTCCATTGTTAATGTTACAGTTCTGTACAATTAATTAGGAGCAATTTAGTACTGGCAAGCTGGTAACCTTTGGAGTAGTTGCATTGTTTTGAGATGTCACAAGACCACACGTGTCTCATCCTGTAACTTCTAGCCCAGTTGATCCTTACCTATATAAGTGCTTCCTACTATGGGAAGAGTATGGTTAAGAAAAAGCTGTGACATCTACACAGTACCATTAGGCAAAAGACTTGAAGATGGGTAGAAAAAGAGTGATGGGCTGGGTACTGAGTAATTCATAGTTTGGGCAGGAATTTCTAAGGCATATTAAGTCTAAGTCTCATTTCTGAGAAATTTCAGGTGCTTATAGCACTGGCTGACATTTAGACCAGAAATTTGTGAAAATGTTCTTGTGCTCATTGTGTGAACAGATTCTGGCAAGTTCTGTTAGGGTGCAGTTTCATGTTCATATGAAGCCAGTCTACGTGTACTTGAAGTACACTGTCAGCTCTCTATTGCACAAAAAAAGACTTTTTAATAATAAAATGATAAATAAAATAAATAAATCCACTCTGTGATTTGACTGCCACATAAATATGCATGTCACTTAAGGGACAGGACTAGCACATGCAG
This sequence comes from Nothoprocta perdicaria, assembly GCF_003342845.1. Classification (NCBI taxonomy): domain Eukaryota; kingdom Metazoa; phylum Chordata; class Aves; order Tinamiformes; family Tinamidae; genus Nothoprocta; species Nothoprocta perdicaria. Next base: position 3,702,584 of record NW_020455943.1, read on the forward strand.
CCAGCATGGGAGAAGAATGACAAGATCACTCTTGAGCAAAGTCCTCACTCCAGCACCGGTTATGAAACTACTTTCAAACTCTGGTAGCTCATCCACAGTCTGTGCCACCTCACCAATAAAGCAACAGGGCAAGACAGGGGGGAAAGGCAATGCACCAATTAATTCAAATAGATGCAGTTTTGTTTTAATGTAAACAGTGTATCAGAGATGCCCTAGAGGAAACCGAACTTCTAGACCTGTGACAGTCATTGTGCCTAACCCTAATTAACCCTTATAAATATCTGATCTTTTATATCTATCTAAAGCTAGATAGTATTGTCCAGAAGCTAATATCAAATCTACAAAGGAAAACAAAAAGCCAGGTAAGAAACACAAAATTTATACTCCACAATCATCTGGTGGAAACAGAACAACAACAAAAAATCATATAATCAAGCAAACAAAACATGTCTTTTCCTTTTTTTCCTGTGAAAACCCAAGCAGAGATTCCCTCTCACCAAGCCAAGCCTCCCTTTGGTCTTTTGCTTTCACAGAAAACAACACCCTTCAGGATCTGACAGAAATACATACGTAAAAATTACTATCCAAATAAAGGTAAGTGGAATACGTATAAAACAGAATTTATCATAGAAAAGTGAGTCCATATATGTGCATGCAGGTCGCCTTGCATGAAGGAGGCAAATCCAAGAGATTAATTCTATGGCTCATAGTCACATATCTTCCCATGGATTCTTGTACTGGATGAGTGAGCTATCAACACTTTCTCTGATCTTTGTTATATCATCCCTCAGCCCATGTCCCAAACCAACCCAGAAGTTACCTAAAATAGCATATGACTCCTTAAAAGCATTATCTGCTCATTTACATTCTGCAAGATTGTTTATGAGCATGAAGAGAAAATGCTAGGTTAGTGAAAACGATCGTGCTTGTGCATAAAGGCTCATTGTATTCAATAGCAATGATGCAAAATGCAACAAGGAAAAACTTTCAACTAGTAAACAGTTCTTTCACAGGATCTGTTGATGAGGGAAATGTTACTCTGACCACATTGTTCCACAGAAGCATTCATGTCATCTCCTATAACATGCTTTATGCCCCACATCACCTACATAATCACAATGTGGTGGATGGTCCCACAATAAGAAGTAAATAAGTAAATAAAAGTTAAGTCAACAAATTTAAGTAAGCATTAATACACTTCACCTACTCTGCTCCTGACTCCATTTCAATTCACATAGTGAGTCTGTGTGGTCTCTGGAAACGGGAGATGGTCTCATAGAATATCGACCTTTTTGTGTCCAAGTGACCCACAAGCTTCATCATCTCAGACAGATGTCTTTAGGCAGTGAAGTGTTAAGGAGTGCAACAGAGGACTGGCAGAGTAGCTCTACATGCCACAGGTAAGAGATGTTGAAAGAGGGTAGAAAGAGAGCATAAGGTGCAAATACTCTTGATGATCTGGCCCCAAGTTCCCCTTGAATGTGGTCCCTGCAAGTATAACCAGCTGCCTGCAGCAGATACCTCAGTTAGCATCCACAGTAAAAAAGCCTGAAGGAAAAATGAGGGAGACCTCTACCCAGGATATTCATGTCCAAGCTGTGCAAGGCTTCAGCAGCATCAGTTACTCCTCACTAAACCTTTCTGTTCATTTTTAAAGAATTTTTCCATCGCCAGTTTATGTTTCACATACAAACTCTCACAGAGATAGAAGTTCTGTATGTCATGGTCATGAGGTCTTCCACCACCTACGAGCCTGACTAATGCAATGTATCACAGTGACAGCTAAGGAGGTGGTGAGTGAACTGCAAATCAAATTGCCTCACACAAGACATTTCTGCCTACCCAGCAATAATGTTGTCCAGCTGTTGCTTGAGTAACAAGAGGAAAAGAGTGACACTTTATGGCAAAATCACAGAATGAACTTCGTTCAGCAGAAAGGGAACCAAGCAGATCCTCCTCACGCTTTCTCTGGTTAAGCACTCTGGTTAAGCACTGGTTAAGCAGATAAGGGCTGCTTCTAAACTTCATACTTATGAGTATTTTCCTTCTAGACTTTTAATAAGTTTTCATTTATGCAGCCTTCTCTCTGGTTAATGTGAGTAAAATTGGCAAATATAAACTCCTCCAAGAATATACATACAAAAACACAGTTTCAGAGATGCCCTCAGTATAGCCACCCATGCTCTGACTGGCAGCTACTCAAAAAATATAATTTCTTGAATACAAAATACTAAGTAACACCATATTTCTTTAGCTCGTATCCCACCACAGCTTCATTTCAGCACAGCAAAACCTCATTAATTCGCACTTTGCTTATCCACACACCTTATAATTCACATGTAAAAACAGCAGTCAGCAAAGATTTAACAACAATATGCTTTCTTGAGGTCTCATGTTGCGGAGATTTCATTATTCCTACAAAATATGCTACTGTTCATTCAGTAGTACAGTAAGATTTCAACATTACCATAAATATCTCAAACTAGAGATAGGTTCACACTAGCAAAATTTGGCTCTAAAGTCCAGGTCTAGGAAATGTCAAAGTTTGAAACTAGAGGGGAAGTATTTGTAAGTAAAGACAGAATGAAGTGATGAAGTTGATCACAGTCCAGACTGTTTTCTGTTTTGTTTTATTATACTTCCTTGCCTTTTTAAAGTGTCTTTTGTTAAACTATACAATAAGAAATGGATTCTAAATTGCAGCCAGAAGAGCTTATATCCTAGAGAACAAGGGTGGCTTTTACATAGATTTGTACTTCTTCAGCCCTAGAAGTTTCTAGAGTCCTAGACAAAGGATCTTTAACTAACTGCACCCATACATACAATTTATAAATATATTTATGCCAGGTGCTAACATAATGGGTTATAAAACTGGTGGATTTTTACTATTTTTTTTCCCCAACAGTTATTGATTTTTCAGAAGTGAATGAGACACAACTGTTAGCTTTCAGAGGAAATTTGATGTACAAACACATGGCAGGTAGATGCTGTTCATTCCCAGGCTCAAAGCAGCAAGACAAGAAGTGACAGAGAAAATCTTCATAGCTCAATTTGGGTATTTGATCAGAGAGATTGTGTGAAACTCACATAGGCTTAAGACTTAAGTTGAGCAAGTCTGAAGATACTGCGGCACCAGGAGAGTATTCCAGGAGACTAAAACACATCTCAGTATTCACATAGGATTTATGGAGCCCCAAGCAGAGGTTAAGATATGTATCTGCCTCCCATATACTTATAATCTTCACAGCGCTGTCTAACTCAGAGTTAATACTGGTGCTTGTATCCTAAACTTCTTCTGGAAAAACTCTCAAAATCTAAGATTTCAGGATTTGAGGGCTGAATCTGCCCTTTCTTAGGCACAAGCACATTAGGACCATGATTTGGGGATGAAGACTGCCACTGCAAAACAAAAAAGAGCATCACCAGAGCCAGCACCACCAAACTGATGCTTAACTTCATGATCTTATCCTCACTGAAACCAGGGAGCACCAAAATTCCATTTGCATTCAGTTGACTGTCCAGGTCCCCATCACAGCTCTCAGGGACAGGGAAAACTCTTTATAATATTATCGGTTATATATAGTATGTCTGTGTTTCTTTGCCTACTTGAAGTCTATTGGGCATATAGGGCATATAAGGCATCTACTGAGGGAAATATTGGGCATATTTCCCCAAGGGATCAGTACTGGGCCCTGTACTGCTCAACTTGTTTATACTTGTTTATCAATGACTTCGACGATGGGACAGAGTGCACCCTGAGCAAGTTTGCAGACGATACCAAGCTGGATGGAGTATCCGACACTCCGGAGGGCTGTGCTGCAATTCAGAGGGACCTGGACAGGTTGGAGAGCTGGGCAGAGGGGGACCTCATAAGGTTCAACAATCACAAGTGCAGGGTCCTGCACCTGGGGAGGAATATCCTAAGGCACCACTAGAGATTAACGGTTCATGTGCTGGAAAACAGCTCCAAGGAGAGGTTTTGGGAATCCTAGTTGAAAACAAGTTAACCATGAGACAGCAGTGTGCCCTCATGGCCAAGAAGGCCAAAGGGATCCTGACTGCATTAGGAGGAGTGTTGCCAGCAGGTGGAGGGAGGTGATCCTACCCCTTTACTCAGCTCTGCCGAGGTTGCATCTGGAGCATTGGGTGCAGTTCTGGGCTCTCCAGGACAAGAGGGACAGGAACTTCTAGAGAGGATCCAGCATTGAGCAAGAAAGATGATTAAGGGACTGGAGTATCTGTCTTATGAGGAGAGAATAAGTGATTTGGACCTATTTAGCCTAGAGAAGAGGAGACTGAGAGCAGAAGACTGATCAATACTTATAAGTACTTGAGGGAAGAATGTAGGGAAGATGGGGCCAAACTCTTCTTGGTGGTGGCCCATGACAGGACAAGGGGTAAAGTGTTCTATAGTTCTATAAGAAAGCTATCCTAAGATGGATTACTGCTAACATTAAAAAAAAAGTCATTGATAGTTCATATTTTAAAACAATTTACAATAGCTTTAAGGTTTTAAACCTTTTGGGACCAGATTATTCTGTGTTTGCGTGGGATATCTTGAATTTTCTTGCAAAACATGAGGTAATGGCTGCTGTTTTGCATCATTGCATCTGATGGTGCCAACTTCAGTCTGAGCTGAACTTCAGTTGCTCATATGCTTTCATAACTTTAAACTTTGGGTGTAGAATAAAGAAGCTTTACAGGCTTCTGAAGGAGCTGGAATACTAAAATACTCTTGTATAGAAAAGAGACTATAGACTCGAAGACTTAAATAGCATATTAGAAAATTTTTATACGAGTTAGTTAACTACTAAAATCTTGAAGTGGAGGAGAAAAAAAGAGAGGCGTAGAGGGAGGTGCTAAACAAAATATAATTCTTTATAACTTAGTAATATAACAACTCTAGTACTAAAGAAAATTGCTAATGTGAGATTCATCTGGTATTTGTGGTAAAATGGTAAAAGTCTCAGTCACTGTGTTGTCTATGAAAGAATACACACAATACTCTTATTAGGGACTTTGTGCCCCTAAAATCAGAAACAAGGAATATATGGCAATTGTACAGAACCTTGCAATTTCTAAGTAAACAATATGAAAATTGCCACCTCTTCCCTGGAAATAAGCAGGATGTCAAAACGAACACAGCAATCAGGATAAAACAGTAAGCTTAATTATATTACAAAATAGTGAATGAGTAACTCTACTTGACTGATGGAATCAATCATTCCCAATGAAAGAATACCTCTCAGCTTATACTTATTCATTCATTTAATATTTTACCACATGTATATCACAGAATCTCAGAATCACAAAATGCTTAAGGTTGGAATGGACCTCTAGAGATCATCTAGTCCAACTCACCCAGCTCCAGCAGGGACACCCAGAGCATGGGGCACAGGTGGATTTGGAGACCTCCAGAGAAGGAGACGCCACAATTGCCTCTCTTGGCAACCTGTTCCAAGGTTCTGTCACCTTCACAGGAAAGAAGTTCTTCCCCATGTGCAGATGGAACTGATTGTGTTTCAACTTGTACCCTTTACCCCTTGTCCTATCATGGGCCACCACCAAGAAGAGTTTGGCCCCATCCTCCCTGCATTCTTCCCTCAAGTACTTATAAATATTGATCAGTCTTCTGCTCTCAGTCTTCTCCAAGCTAAACAGGCCCATCGCACTCAGTCTTTCCTCATTAAAACAGATACTCCTGTCCTTTAATCATCTTTCTTGCTCAATGCTGGATCCTCTCTAGAAGTTCCTGTCCCTCTTGTCCTGGAGAGCCCAGAACTGCACCCAATGCTCCAGATGCAACCTCGGCAGAGCTGAGTATAGGGGTAGGATCACCTCCCTCTACCTGCTGGCAACACTCCTCTTGATGCAGGCCAGGATCCCATTTGCCTTCTTGGCCAGGAGGGCACACTGCTGTCTCATGGTTAACTTGTTTACAACCAGGACTGCCAGATCCCTCTCCATGAAGATGCTCTCCAGCAGGACAACTCATAATCTTACTGGTGCCTGGGGTTATTCCTCCACAGGTGCAGGACCCTGCACTTGTCCTTGTTGAATCTCATTAGGTTCCTCTTTGCTCTGCTCTCCAATCTGTCATCAGGTCCCTCTCCAAGCCATCCTGAGAGTCTGCAGTGATTATGCAGCCTAACATCAGCTCTTCACATTTCTCTCATTATAGATGCAAATCAAAACACCTTGTAATCCAGACCTTGTAAACCAACCCACATTTTTCTGATAAAATGAGATGTAAAGGATCATATCCTTTCCTTCGTAGAATCAATTGGTAAATGGGTGGCACTTTCAGCTTGATTATTCCTCAAAGTATGAACTGAAAATAGATTTCAGCAATATAGACTCCCTTGGCCACTTAACTAATTTTTTGACTATGCTCCCAGTCACCTGTAAGCAAGACAAATGTGCTCTCAGTGAAAAAAAAAATGTAAAAGTTTTAGGCAAAGTTGGTTAAAATCTCACTTGTAGTTGAGGCTGCCTGGGTATCACTTCCTTTTATAAATTCTTAAAAGGACTATGTMCTATTAGAAAAGACCAATATTTCACTTTTTTATATATTTTTTGTTTTCAGTTTATAATAGTAATAATGAGATGCAGATTAAGTGTTTCCTGACAATTAACAGCTGTCTGAGTGAAAGGCTCTGGGCCTCATTACTACTCATTACTTCTGGGCCTCAACTATGCCATCAAGTCATTAGGGCCCAAAACAAGCCTCACTGTCTGGTCCACCTGCTTTGGCAGGGGATCCTGCAGAATTCATTGCATCCTTCCTGTTACTGGAGTCTAAATTCTGTGCCTCTTAGAAAAGTGCAGCATAAAACTTGTTCAGTCACCAATCTCGGAATTAGGTTAACAACTGGGTTCCTTAGTGCTCCTTCTTTTATGTGATGAGTTCAGAAGGCCTAAACAGAAAATAAGAAGTGCAGACTTATTCCCACTCTCTGAATCCCATTAAGTGAAAGAGTTTTGGTTAATCTGGCTGTGGTTAATCAGTTCAGTTAATCCATAAGCACTGGATGCAGGGAGGAGAATTTGCCCGCAGACATATGTGTGAGAGATGCTTCAGATCTCCCATAAGAGTATTTCAGAGKAGCTGCAGAGGCTCTAAATTAAAGGTTACAGATGTTTTATACCAGGTATGCCCATTTATACACTTTGCCCTGATGCTCATTTTATAACATTCCCCTCTAGGATCTTTTTCTGTCTCATATTCTTTTACTACAGTACCAGTTAGTTGAAACAACTATATGAACCCTTCACCCTGCTGTGAATATTAAAGAATGCTATGGAATGAAATGGAGAGCTCTACTGGAGAAATAAAGAGTGTTTTATTACCCAGACTTAAAGTACCATAGAAATCTTTGGGGGTTGTCTCAGTTAACTGCATTTCAGTGGGATTAAAGAAGACTGTTTAGAGAGTGTTATAAATGCATGCACTTGTATATTTATTAAGTCACTTCATTATTTATGTGCACAGCTCCCGACACGCCAGGACTCTATTCACCAGCACTCCCAAGCACAAATGAAATATAGATCAATAATGAACAAAATATAAATCAATAAAGAAAGATCATCCAACCTATGATAAAATATTTAAATATGTTTGGTATCATCATCCATATGAAATACCTGAAAATAAAATAACAGGTAGACCTGAAAAAAATGAGTATTAAGGTATGTGGACACTCCAAGTGGACAGCATTACAATCTTCAGCACRTCAAAAACACTCCAAAATATGTGCATAACTCTTGCTTAATATTAAAAACAACAACAAACCTAAAATTTTACACAGCTTTTTTTTGTTTCCTCTGAATTGTTCACAAGTTGCCAGTGTCCCCTTAAATCTTCCTTCTGAAGGACATCTGCTTGTCACTCTCCAGAAATGAAGGGTGACCAAGTACTGCTTTGACAGAATTGACTAACTTGTAGTTGAGTCTTTCCTGAGCCTTTGCATATCATCTRACCTCCACTGCGCTGGGCAACTTGTGAAGTATTGAAAGCACTGTCCTAGCTCTTCAAGAAAAGGAGAATTACATCTGAAATGTGCCAATGGAAATGCCTACAAGATAACCATTGTTGTCATCTCTTTCTATCTGCCCTTCTGCTCAGCTCTGCACATCCTGGGCAAGGACTAATCACCTTTCTATTCTTCAGCATTTTTTTTTTTTTGAGGTAGATTTTCCCCAAAACTCTTTTAACTACTTCCAGGGCTAAATCCAGCCCAAACTTCTGCCTCTTCTGGAGCTGTCAAGAGACAGAGAAGTTGTAAGAGAAACTTGTCTCTCAACATTCAGTCAAGAGGCATGGGCCATGCATCCACAGTTCCTGTGGAAGTGAGGGAGGGAGGGAGGGAGGAGCACAATCTTGGTGTTAATTTGGATTCCTTGAGCACACAGGCATCTAAATATGTTCCTCTTTAAGAAACAGCAGCTAGTGATCAGTGAATAACACCAATGACCAGACATTTATTCTCTCTCAGGATAGATTCAGAGTACTGAAATCAGGATACAATTGTCACACGGTGGTTTGTTATTAAATGTCATCGTTTTTTACCACATCTGGAAGGTTGATTTGCAACATACTTGCTCTACTGATAATATAAAACCAGAGAGATGTTAAAAAGCTTCCTCCCCTACAAACTAGATGAGAGCAGTTTCCAGCAATGCTGCTTCATCCCCACAGAGAAAAAGCCCACCCTGTAATGATTGTAGAAGCTCTTATTTAAATTTTTTTATAACAATGGGAAGGAGAAAAAGGGAGTGAAAAAGGGACATTTAAGTGTTCCAAAACTTTGAACAGATTTGTTCTTCTCATGTTGATGCACACTGTGCAGCATTAGATCACATGCTGCTAATATCATTTTGATTTATGGTCTGCATAAATGGAAATAAATGGTATTTGCTGTTACCCAGAGAATAATAGACGGCCCTGGAATGAACACCACACCACAGTCACACAAGAGACTGTTCATGTCACAAGCAAGGGGAGTGCAACTTCGCACGGGCCCTCTCTGCCATTCCCACCAAAATCTTTGATACCCACTGGTTTTAATGAGTGGTAGTGACTCTAAAGACTGAATTTTCCAATATGTCTGAATGATTTAGGAACTAAAGTCATGATACAACAAAACAGGAGAAATGTTGGGTGAATCTCTCCCTTGAATGAGAAACTAGAGTCTTCCCAGACCTTTCCACAGCTTTTACCCATCAAACAAGTTGGTTAGGATCCTCTGTGTCCTCCCCTACTCCTCCATCCCAGCACCCTTTCTCATCACTTTCATCTTGACCTGAAGAACTTGTGCTCTTTCTCAAGAAGGGCATAGTCCCCTTGTCCAAAGTGTGAGGCTGAAACATGTAAGAGAGAAACTGCTAAGTGAAGGAACCCTCATTTTTGAAAATACAGCTTTGGAAACCAATTCCGAGATGTTTTGAAAACTTACCCATAATACCTCACAGTTAGAACTTGAGCCCCAGCTAGGGCTGTGATTATGTCTTACAAGCAAAAGCAGTGAGTTACTTTGGTTTAATGACTCATTATTTAACCTAATATATTTTACTTTACAACCAGGGAGGGTAAGTTTGTGCAACTAACCCATTGCCATCAGTCAGCTGATGAGCAATACCCTGGTAAGCTGTGGCAAACTTGTTGCTCTTGAATATCTGCCCACACGCTCCCCCCATTATAATGGGGCCTAATAGAGCTCCAAATAGCTTAGGTTCCAAAACAATCTCAAACAAAACTTCTCCTTTAATAGACTTACAGCACTGCCAAAACATTCACATTTCAGGCTGAAAGACTGAGTATTTAACCTCAGGACACAGATGATTTTCTGTTATTGTTGCTGTTGGCACAGAGGGAAGGTTAAATAAGTTTGAGACAATTTCATATTTGATTCTGTATAAATATAGTCATGTCCATAGTGTTTCTATTTCTCTAGCTAGATGATTAGATCCTTACCATTAATTTGTGTGAAATTCCATATTGTAACTAGATGAACAGCTGGTAAAGCCACATATCATTAAGGTTGCCTGACGTTTCATCTTAAATATTAAAATTTTGTTTCCTTATCGGTAAGTTTATGTTATGGATGAATTCCTATCTTTATTTTAATTTCCTGATGAGTTTACATCTAAATTGTGCAAATTTTATGTTTTTTTTTCCCTGTCCTGCATTGTTTCCCAAATATATTAGTAGAAGATTAAAATTCTTGTGGTCCACATATTTCCTTGAACAAGTGTCACCATATTCCATGTTCAGTCACTGATGACAATTAAAAGGTCTAATAGTTCAATGGAGTCCAATAAAGATAGGCATGCCAGCACTATACAACAATGCTGTTCATTTTACTTGCCTGCTATATCCCAGCAGGATATATCACTAAAAAGGATTTAAAAAAATAACATTTAAATGACGATTACCCTGTCCTACCCAGTGTCTTAAAGGAGCTAGTATCAAACACTCCAGAGAAAGTAAAAACTGCTGTGTTTTATAATGGGTAAAAATATGCTACAACTCTGGTACTTCTTATCTTCTGAAGCCAATAGAGCCTTGAGAAAGAATTAAAAATAAAATAAAATAAAATAAAATAAAATAAAATAAAATAAAATAAAATAAAATAAAATAAAATAAAATAAAATAAAATAAAAATTACTTTGCTCTGATGTTCTGCACTCTCCAAGACAAGAAAAGCTGTAAGTGCAGAAAATAGAAACCTAACACAAATCTTTTTGAAGGAGGGATATTTTTAATTCTCCTACTGTGGATCTGGACTAACTTAGGTCATTGCCAAAAGGGTCTGATGCTTGATCTCCACTGTCTTCTTCAATTGCCTCTGCTAAATTTGATGAGGATGATGAATCAGAGCCTTCAGTGACACAAAACAGCTCACACAGCCACCAATGAAAGCAAATTTGTGCCCACTTCCACAAAGATAATTGACAAAAGAAAGTGCAAGAATACACTAACTGGTAGCTGGTGCTGGTAGATATTCTGTGCTTAGAAAGCTCAGTCAAATGGGTGAGGGAGAGGAAAAGAGAAAAGGCACCAAGACACAGTTAAGTGAAATCTCCAGGGTTCCTTAACAAATAAAATCTAAGGTCCACAACAGAGGTTTTATAAATGCTACCATGCTGAGTAGTTCATATAGGAATATGCAATTTCTCAAGGAGGAGGTAAATGGGAAGAAAGTTCATTTCTTCCACTATAACTATAATAAGGAAATAAGCCTTCATTATCTTATTTCTTTAGCATTTTCATTAAAAACAGTGTCCAGATCTAGCAATAATACAGGCACACATATATATGTGTGTGGTTGTATGTATATATGTGTATATATATGTATGTACATATTAGAAAATGACAATTCTTAGCCGAACAGCTAAAATAAATGGAAAAATTCCATCTTAACAAAGAGAAACATTTCAATACTTCCTCAATAATTCTAAAGGAAAATGTTCTACACACTTTTGTAGAAGCAGTAATTCCACACACTTGTGTAGAATTATAGTGTATGAACAAACTCAAAAAGAGATTTTCTGCAATAAACATTCTTATTTTTTAGTACTTACTGCATTATTTTAGACTGGAGTTCTTCAGACAAAACTTTCCCTTTTTAGTAATAGTTTATATCTATATCCAGGTACACCTAAAACCAGTGAGGTAGAAATGAAGGCAGAGTCATCACAGAACATAGAAAGCCCAGCCCTAAGCACCGAACTAATTAATACAGGCTAGATAAAATGAGAATGTACAGAATAACTCTACACTACATGGATATCATCTGGAGAGACGCAATACCACTGAAATCTAGAAGTGTTTTAAACCTCAATTGTCTTTTTGCATTTAGATAATTTATGCAAGCATACTTAAGATTTTTCTGCTGCAGGAAAAAACAAAGATAAATGTACCACAAGTTGTCACAAGGACAAGTTGTCACTAAGGACCTCCAGAGGTGCCAGCAATGAGATCTTTCTTCTAGCATTATAACTTCCTGCCTGACGCAAATCCAGATGATTTAGCTTTGAGTTTAGAAGGAAAATTCAGAACATTACTCATTCAGACAGGTATTGTATGTATGAATGTATGTATGTATAAACCTTTGAGTAGTTGAAACACTAATGTCAAGAATTGCCTTTATTATTTCTTCCTCCCTCACACTTTCTGAGAAGATAATATTCAACATTTGACTGGGGAAGGTCAAGCTTTTTAAGCAGAAGTATCACTGCCTTTGTGAGGGAGAGTTCTACAGATCTGACCTGATCAGGAACAGAGAGACTACCCTCCAGATACTGAAGTATCTTTTTTTGCTATCCGAACATGGTTGCTCTAGCAGGTTGGGTGGTACATACAATATGACAGCACTTTTTTATTAAGTCACAGCACTCTACATAATACACATCCCCAGAGATATCTGAGTGCTGTATTTTATTGCTCTTTATAAACACTGTGCTAATAAATTCCAGTCTCATATAAGCTACATGCACAGAAGTGTTCTGCCCATGCAATCTGCCTGCCCAGGACAGAACATGTATTATTCTGAGAAGGTCCAAAACCTAAGGTTCCTCACTTGAATGGTATAAATAAAAGGAAGAACTGTGTTACACTTTCTCTCCTTGGAAAATAAGAGCATCACTAAATATACCAGTTATAATAATTCATAGACTTATGGCTCCAGTGTTCTTGTATAGTTTCTTTTATTTGCACCTGGTTTAGTCTAAAAACAGTTCCTACAGATTCTTTTCATTCTCTCCTCTAAATGATTTATTTATTTATTTAAAATTAGTATAAAATCTTCTTCTAGTCTCCTGGAAATTTCTGCTGTTTCATATTATAACCAAGTCATGCAATAAGAACAAATCTAAATTGGAAAATTTTATTATCTATCATCTTATATTTTGCAGTTAAATAGTTTTTCACAAGCTTAAAGTGTCACCTTCTAAGAAAATAAGTTACTCAAGAGTCTAGTAATTCTGAAACAATATGAGAAATGTGGAGAAAACTGAGAGTATGACATTCTCCCCAACATCGTCAAATTTGTCTTCAATAAATTCCCACAACCTAGACTCACCAAAGCAAGACAGAAGATATCATAAGTGGAATTTGCCCTCCTTCTTTAATCTGTTGGGATAGCATGGTGTTGCCTCCTCATAGTAATCAGTTTATCCAAAATCTTTCACTGAGGTTTCTTTTTCAGGCTAAAACTAATGAGATTACATCCAGTTCCTCTACTCTTCTTTTCTTGTATGCACCCAATCTCTTTTTCTCATCTTCAGGAGGCTCCTTTCACAGAATCACAGAATCATTAAGGTTGGAAGGGACCTCCAGTGATCATCTAGTCCAACCCCCTGCTCCAGCAGGGACACCCAGAGCACAGGGCACAGGGCGGCATCCAGGCGGACCTCCAGAGAAGGAGACTCCACAACCTCCCTGGGCAGCCTGTTCCAGGGCTCTGTCACCCTCACAGTGAAGAAGTTCTTCCTCACATGCAAATGGAACTTCCTGTGTTTCAGCTTGTACCCATTGCCCCTTGTCCTATCACGGGCCACCAATGAGAAGAGTTTGGCCCCTTCCTCCCTATATTCTCCCCTCAGGTATTTATACATATTGATCAGATCTCCTCTCAATCTTCTCTTTTCTAGGCTAAACAGGCCCAGCTCACTTAGTCTTTCCTCATAAGATAGATACTCCAGTACCTTAATCATCTTTCTTGCTCTCTGCTGGATCCTCTCTGGAAGCTCTGATGTAGATGCACAACTCAGGCTCCACTTCCCCAAGAAGGCAACAGAGGGACTTTGAAAATTGTTTTCCCAATTTTTTGCTGGAAGCAGACCTCCACTGACACAGAGGGAGAAAAACTTTAATAATTTTATAAAATTCTTTTAAAATCGTCAGTCAGCATTTAGATCACTTATTGTAATTCTCAGCTGGTTTATTTAGCTTTGCTCACTGTGATGTACGCAGTTACTGAGCATTTTTGATTATATACTCAACTCCTTTCCCTAGGTGGGGACTGCAGTCCACTGTGTGAGGCCATCTGTGCAATGCACAGGTCTCAGGAGGGGCTCAGCAATTCCATTCTGTGCCTTCTCTGCAAATTCTCCTTCATTCCCAATAGGTATTTGGAGATTAATGTTGTTCTTTGTGAATGGTAAACTCTTAAACACATGGAGATAAAGGACAATTCTGGGACTTTTTATTGTTTAGGATATTCTAGCACAGCAAATGAACTGTATAACCCTTCCTTTCCTCTTCCAGTACAGATACAGTTACCCTGGCATATGGTGTACATCTAATACCTTTATATCTATAGACCTGTTCCTATGTAGAAAAGGAAATAACTTTTATACCCTTACAACCAAATCTTTCCCAAAGCATTTGCCATATGACTCTCTACAATAAAATCATCTTCTTCTCAGAGTAATCATTCACCAGTAAAATATCTGTGAGTAGATCAGCCCAAATGAGAAAAAAAAGCATACCTAAAAGCTTGTGTCATAGCCTGGCTCAAGTGGCACCCACTCACAGATCTGAGTCAGATTTATGCATATTCTGGTGGCCAGTCCAAGTACAGCTCCTTTACTCTGACTCTCCTGGGACAAACAGCTCAGAAGTCCACCTCCAGCCTTGCAGACTGGGTCTCCAGCTTCTCTGCATTTGCCTAGTACATCTTCCACAGCCAGTAAAAGCTCCTACAAAAACACCTACAAGACTAACAAAGCAAAGCTCTAAGACTCTACAAAATAGTTTTCCTTTTAATGACCTTGGGCCTAACTAGTACTATCAGAGCCATAGATTTTTGTAAATTCCAAAACTTTACACCTTAATTTAGCTTTATCATGCACAACATTTGAAGAAATTGTATTTTTGCGGACAGATATTGTGGAATAAATCTGTGCTTCTAAAGGCATTTAGATTTGATGTCTAAATCTAAGCTGGGCTCATTGGCTCCCTGGATAGTGAAAGGAGAGAAAGGGTGTTTCATCTCACGTTTCTTAAATGCCTTTCTAAGGAGGAGATTAATTTTTCTTGCTGCTGAGTGTAAAAGGACCCTGGTACGACTTGGTAAGACTTATGCATCTAACTTTTTGATATTTTCTAACAGGACAGAGTAGCTCCATTGGCCATATACATACACGCATACATAGTAAAATGAGAGATCCCAGATTCCTGGTTTAAGGTCACCATCCCTATTCAGATGTTGATGTATGTCCTGGCACAGTTTTGGGCTGTACCAGTTATCACTGTGCCATTTGATGCACACAGTTTGAGGGTAGCACAGGTCAGGGACCTACTCTGTATATAATAGTGACACAGACAGGCTTTTTARGGAGAGTGGAAAAGATGATTTAGCCATGCAAATGAATGCACATCGCGTAAACTGGCCAGCAGCCCGTGGTCTGTTTTATTTGCTAATGAAGGCAGAGCCAAAGAGCTTCTTTTCTCTTTGTGTTTCCTGTACATGCTGTTTCTGTGGGACAGGGATCTGCTCTGTCCTTGCTCAGAGACAAGTGACCCACATTTTAAAGCAGAACCTTTCTTTTCCTAAAAGCTAGTGCTGAGAGGAAGAAATACAGCCAGCCATACTCCCACGTCTCTGCAGAAAAATCCAACCTAGAAGTGACTCCAATGAGCCAGCAACCAGAGGCAGTCACCAGAAGTGACTCTAAGCAGCTCCATGACACTTTCTTGGTGAGATTGTTCCAGCCAACTATCAAGCACTTTTTCTAGATATGAAAGCTATCTAAAATGTATCTAAAATAATGTGCTTTATTCAAAATACTAAGTTGGCTGAGATATTTCTGTCCTATTGTAGATATAATGCAAATATAACTGAGGACTGCACACAATTCTTCAAAAAAAAAGTTGTTCTCAGACCTCAAGAAAGGAATAAAGAGGTTCCATAAAATGTAAAAAAAAAAAAAAAGAAAGAAAAGAAAAGCAATCTTTTCAATTATTACAGGCTAGTCATCCCTCAATTGAAAACACCAGACCTTTAGATCCCTGCTTATAATTCTTTTACCAATACATACTGATAATTCAAGTTTACATTATGAATACAGTCATCCTTCTCTCTCTTTTTCTATATATTTTCAGCTTTTTGAAATGGATGGTAAATGGATTAATTGTTTGGTGAGAAAGCAGGAGGCATTCATTTACATTTACAATCACAATTTTAATCATTCATGCCATTAAAAAATGTCACTGTTAGTCAATTTTATGTTACTTACTCTGGTATTTTATTTCAGCGTGAAGTGTTAAAATGTTGGTGCTTCTCATTACTGACTTATTATTTTCCTCAAGATTTTTCTTTTTCTTTCTCTCTCCTTTTGCCCAAAATCCAATTTACAACCTGCTAAAGGCCTCATAAGATTTTTATGGATTATTTCCTGAAATCACATTAATCTAGCTCCTGTTACTTTGCACTAATTTCACCTACCATTGTATGAAGTAACTAAATTCGATTGCTTCAAAATGATCCTCTAGAGACTTCTACATGAAGCGAGAAGAAGAAAAAATGTAACCCTACCTTGATGAGGTTATAAATGTGGGAACAACAGGCCCATAAATTCATAGTATGTGAACCTTTATCAAGTGCAATTTCGACTACGATAATCAGAGTTCTTCAAGCTTTCAAGTAAGATATAGATCTTGGATTAGATTGCACTTGGATTTGTCTCAGCTCTCCTAAGAAGTTTTCTCATTTGGCTCCAAGAAGCCATACAGCACTTATCACTGTTGTAATCGGCTCACTAAGTTGTGCAGTGGCCTGTCAGCTGCACCTCTATTCATTACAACAGCAGTTCAACAAATATTCAAGATGCTTAATTACACCGGGCATCAGCTATCAATTAGGTGCGTCCCTTTTTGAGGAACAATGTGCAGATAACAGCACAAACCAGCAGAGAAAAAGGTATTTAAAAGCAATGAAGAGGCCTTACCTCTCCAGCATATGCCTACTCTGATTGTTTGCATGGTAAAAAAAATCTACTTTTTGCTTTGTGCCCAGCCAGTTCGGAGATATGCTGGAAATAGAGCAATTGAATGCAATTGCTCTGGGTTTTAGGAGAAGTTATTTAATGGTCACTGCCAACATGGAGGTTTTCTGTTTCTGAAGTGAATGCTGAGGTTGAGTGAACTCAAGTGGAGACCACAAGCTTACTCTGGCCAGCAAATAATTTTCTTAAGCTCCTTCTTATTTTTGTTTCTGGGAGTGTATATTCATTCTGCTGTCAGAGGTACCTTGACTAACCCAGAAAATGTCTAAATTAGGTTGTTAATGGCTATCAGAGTTCAGCCATCCTCTGCTTTACATCTTAGGCACTTAGACACTTGGAAATGCTCTTTTCTAGGCAGTGTAGGACCAGTACTACATAGGGGAATATTTTCAAAAGTAGTGTCATTTAGCACCTCCCATCCATATCTTTATGGCTGGACAACAGGAAAATAGAATATGTGCTTCTGATTTAAAACAGCATAATAATTTTTAATCTATAAAATGTTGGTCTCATAGAACTAGGTCCCCAGATGGCACCAAAAAAAATGTATGCACTTAGAGATGATGCATTGCTTCTTGAAATGCATTTGTATTTATACAATTGGACTGTCTTGTTACTAGGATTCTGACCACAAATCTCCCTGCACTGGCAAGTCTAGTTCCCCCAAAGGACTTGTCCGTCATATATCCTTAGATTTATCCTTTATGGCTATGTGATCACACCACTTGCACACAATATGGAAGATACATATTTTCTTACTCAAGCTTGAAAGAATCAAACCCAAACCTCCCACTTTTCAGGAAGTTGATCACAATACTAGGCTGTGAGTGAAACTGGAAGAAAGGACAGATAGAGAAGGGCTCCATTTTGCATGGCATACTTAAATGTTCCCTGAGCCAGAGAAAAAAGGATAACATGCAAACAGGAACCACTTCAAGAAGAYAGACTGGTTGTCCCCCACCCTAAGAATAGTCCATAGGCTGGCGGTTATAGCATTCTCCAAGGAAGTATGGGATGCGAGTTTACAGCCCCTAAGGCAGAGGAAGGAACTGAACTTGGGTCACCCACATCCTGAATGAGTGTACTAACCACGGAGCTGAATAACAAATAATGAAAAGGAGTACTGTCCCACAACCACTCTGCAGCCATGGAGAAAGATCTCTGCACTGTTTTTCAGAGCATATCTATTCTAAGGCTCCTAACTCCAGAAAGCCAAAGGCTTTTGAATGGAGGAGAAGCATCATGCTTCTCCATGCTTCTCAGCCTAAGACCAGGACCCAAGGACACCTAGGTAGACTTAACCTTTTTTACTAGGTGGTAAAACGAGTCTGTTGTTCTTTGAGATGCCAATATGAATCCCCAACTACATTTATTTATTTATAAATTCCTTGATGAGAGCTGTACATTCAGTTAATAAGCAAGTGCATAGGATCTTTTGCAACATCAGTGAATGCTGTGGTTGTGGCTACTTTCATCCCCCTGGTTCAGATTCTGATACATGCTTAGATACTTAACTCTTAGTGACTCCATTCCTATTCTCCAAATCGGTCCTACCAGAAACACCTCCTTTCACATGGGATGATTCGCTACCCACTGTGAGATGTTGAGGTTTTTCCAGAAAAAGGGAATACCAGCTTGCCTAAAACATGGGAGGACTGTGCATGCACTGTGTGCTGCAGTCATTAAAGTCATTTGGACACTTCCTTGTTTATAGTTTTAACATATAGTTCCAAAAGTGTTGTTCACCAAAAACTTTATTCATTTATAAAGCTAGGATATTTTAAAAAGAAACAGAAAGGTAAATTGCTTTACTACTGAAATCTCTAGGAATCAGTTTATCACACATTCATAAATCAAGGCATATATTATGAAGCATTTTTAACAAATATAAAATGCAACTACACACAACTGCATTTTTCCAACCACCCTGGTGTTTGAATATTCAAAAGATACTTCATGTCCTTCTCCTTCTTGCCAATAGTTGAAATGCTGAGTCTTTATTAGGCGTGTTTATGGTAAAATAAGCACATGATATTATCTCCTGTCTGATCAAACAGAATAAACATACTACTTCTTTAAAATGTCAGAGATCTATTTCTGCATCTTCCAGTAGTTATTGTTGTAAACAAGGGATTGCTGTATTTGCCCATTAGTTAGCCAGAAAGTTAATGTTTCCTATTAAACATTTTCTTCTTTCTTTCCTAGACTATTTTGTACTACCACACCCAGCCACTAACATCTGGCTCCAAGCAGTGACACCAGCTGATGAGAAATGGCATTCCTGCAGCTTTTCTTTCTGAAGACTCATCCAGAGGTGGCTATTATCCAGCAGACAACATACTACACTGCTGAACGTCAGTGTCTGAAGTCCCACTGGCCAGAGGCTCCTGGAGGAGTTATTCACACCAAACTGTGCAAGACAAAGGTTTTGGAGTCTGATTCTCAGACCTGTGATTCTCCAAATCAGCAAGCTCATCCGGCTAGTCACCTCCAATGTCGCGTCATCCATCTGATATATGAACTGAATCATTTGGCCATTCAGGCTGCAGCACCAGACAAATAATGATTACTAACTCAGACTGCTCTCCTGGCACAAACTGTGACTGTGCCAGTGGCAACTCTGCATTTGAAATCAGAAAGGATGACAGCAGTCCAAATCTGACACCACTTTATGTAATCTGGCATGGCACATAGCCGCCACTTCTCCACCCAGTAATGCAGAGGCAGCTTCTTGAGATGGAAATTCTCATCCTTCGAATCATGCTAATAGCAATATAGGAAAAGGGAAGAAATCTGTGTTACAAAACAATATTTTAATTATAAATCATAGTTTAATGCACTTAATTACAAATGCGATTTAATAATATTTTAATACTAACTAGCAGACAACAGCCTTTATCACACAATGTCAAAACAGTTTATAGGCAAAATCCTATTAAACTTCCCATTATTCACATGTGTGGCACTTCCCTCTGGCTGCTCATAGCCTTGTACAAGGGGCAGGTACCTGTCATCAGCAGCAGCAGCTTCTGAGGCACAAGTGAGGAAACTGCAAACAGGGCAGTGAGTTGCTCATTACCCTCTTAAAATGCCAGAGCTCAAATGAGCAAAAATCTTACATGTSTCAATATACAGCTTATTGCTATATCCAAATTATAGAATTACTTGAGTAACAACCCTCAACATTGCAGGTTAAGGCCACAATTGAAGCAAGGTTTCAGATGGCAGCAATCTGCCTGATTGCAGAGTATGACACATCTGCATAACCTCTTGCTCTCAGACCTACGTCTGCCTCAAGCCAGCCAAATGCAAGCAAGTAAAGGTCCAAAAACTGAAAAGGTTCATTACTTTGGGGCTGTCTCTGCAGAACTTACAGTAACAGCCTGAGAACATTGCCTTCCAGTCAAGGGATGGCCGATGTTCAGCTGGCTGGCATTGAGGTGAGTATGGACACAGGTGTTTCTGCAAAGGACTGGGCAGACATATCCCTAGCTTAATATTGCACATCCATGAATCTGAATGCAGATTAACAAGGATACTTTAGAATTCAATATTTTTGAGGTCAAAAATTGAAACTGAAAATGTTACTCAAGCACAGTCCTTATCTGATCTATGATAAACTTCTAAAAGATATGTCCAGCCCCCTTGTAAAAGTATATGACCAGACCATGAACTGCAGTGTGAACCAGCTGTCTGTGACCCTGAAATACTCTTCCTGTATTGCCCATTTTTTTATTGTCTCATAACCAAGAAAAGTGAAACACTTTAAAGTTTTAAGTTTCTAAGTTATGGATGTCTAATTCAAAATCAAATTAAGTTTTGCTGAATAACACTCTTTAGGACAGGAACTAGGACACTGATATGTTTTTATGGGGACTACAAAATGGCACCCAGTCCTTGAACTGTAGATACTCAGTAGTGAAAGAGGAGACCTCAGAACTGTAGGTGCTACTATCCACTTACCTTAGTGCTAGTTATGCTATTTATTTCCTCTGTAAGAGCAGTGAAGAAAAAAAAAAAAAAAAAAGATACAAGTCAAATATTTCCCTTACTAGGGCCATTTGACATAAGTAAGCATCAAATCAGGCTTTTGGTCACGTGATCACCTCTCAGCTCTAAATCATTCTCCACAAATTGCCCTGGAATCAGGGCAGCTATAATTTTAGTTTCAATAACTCAGTCAAGGCATGATAAAGCAAAGCCTTTGTCTAAATTTTGTTTGAAACAAGCACCTATACGCAGAGGTTGTTTAGGAGGTTTGGTTCTGAGCAACTCTGGCTCCTCAAAAATCTTTGAAAAAGCAAAGCAAACCCAGAATACAACTCCTCACGGGCTGACATTGTTATAATTCTCCCAGTACCACACATTTAGCCTTAGCAAAACAGATGTTAATACATTTTTTTTTTTTCATTTTGACAGACTGCTTGTACATTGGATATATTTAATCTAATTTTTCAGATACTAGTAAAGGTAGATTGGTTCCTGTGGGTAAATAATTCATGCTTCATTTAAAATGTTCTAAAAATCAAGGCCAAAACTATCTATGAACTTTGCAATCAGAAAAGCTTTTTTTGGAACAGATCTGAGACAAAATATTTCATTTGCTTTGTTAATGTCCTTTCATTCGAGCCATAATTGCATCCAAACTGCAGCTTCTGAGGGCCACACAGAATAATACAAACAGCTTTGTTTCCGTGAATTCATGTTGTGTTGTTTCCATTCCCATTGCAATCCTGCTTACATGAATGAAGAATCAAAATGCAAAGGCACGCATTATTCAGGGAGTTATAATAAGAAGCTACAAGGCTTTGATGTTTCTCTGAAGCCTATAGTCTGCTTCACTATTTCCCACTCATCTCCGTCCATAGCTTTCCCGGGTCCTTGCAGGGTTTTAAGCACGCTGCCCACCTTTGCAGTACCAGAATATGTTACCATGCAAACACGTCCCAATACTGAATTGTACCAGCTTACCTGAAACTGCTCTGTCCCATAGAAATGACTTCCCAAAACAACAGGACCTTCCGAAGCCTTGAATTCACAAGGTAACTTCTTCAGTAACTTTTCCCATTGAATCAATTTGCAGCTGTTGATCACAAGATGGAAAAGTAAGTCCAAGCATTATTTGATAAATTCCACAAGATTCCCTGTTTAAAGTTAAAATGCTGCCTTCTTTCTCTCAAAACTCTCAGCATGGGGAGTGATATTCTGGTTGGATATTTAAGGCTTAATGTGTGTGTGGGCATAAACTAAAGAGAGGGGAAATCCAGCATACCTGGCAAAGACCTTGACAAAAAAAAGTAAAAAATAGGAGGTTCAGAAACTTTTGCAAATTTAGACTCTGACCCAGATCCGCAGTTAGTACCTCCTGTATGTAACATGAAAGAGTGACAACTAATCTTGAGCATATTAATGTCATGATCCAACCTTTGCAACTGACATGTCTCTTCTTATTCAACTGTAGAATTCTCTGCTTCAAGATAATACTGAGAACGTCAGTTTATATAGATATGAGAAAGACTGCTGTATCTGGTTCTCAGAATACCCATTCTGAGATCACATCCCGAGTAAGGTGGACCACAGATTTGATCCAAGACAGTCAAGAAATATGTTTCTAAAAAAAAAAATCATTGTGTTCAATTGTACGTAGTAAAAGTAACAGAACAGCATAGCTAGAAACAAAACTGATTCATAACAAATTGTTTCCAAGAAGCATTCAAAAAGTCTTTCAAGTAATAGCAACAGAAATTATCAGGGTTGGCTAAAACATTAAGCATTTCTAACATAAATTCTAATAGTGTAAAAAGAAAAAGAAGAACTGAAGTGGTAAGACCACCACCATAATTCAGTCTAAGAAGATAACTGTAACCAACTAGACACTGCTGGTTAAAAATATCTCTCCGATGTTTCAAATTGATATCTCATGTTTCTTCTCAGCTAACAGCATGGGTCCAGAAATTTGTTGTATTCAACCATTTTCTAAAATATCTCAATGTGTTTGGATGTTTCTGATAAAGGCCAATTCTCCTGTCCTCACTGCAGAAATCTTGAATATTCTGCATGTGCAATTTCTGGTGATAACAATCGGATACTCGCACAGGGGATGAGAACAGAATATGCAATTGAGATCTGCAGTGCAGATAAGAGTTCTGCACTGAGAACAGAAGATATGAATTTTACCCATACATCAAAAACATGCAGTATTCTGAGACTTGCTTATCCTTAAGTGGCATGAAAACACAAAGGCAAGAAACTCTTTCTGATGTCTGATAATGAGAAACATGGTTGATTTCAAACCTGAAACTATTTAACCCATACGCACACACACACACAAGAGAGAGCAAGAGAAAGAGAGAAAATCTTTGAAACAAATCTGGAATGAAATGAGAAAAACGACTTATTACAGTAGACATCAACTAATAGATCACATTTATTTTCTGTCATTTTGAAATGGCAGGGGGATTTTAATTATTTTCCTTACTAAGCACATCAAAAAATATTCACTAGAAAACACAGCAAATATGTTATAAACTCATTTGAGCCACAGAGCTCATCAACACTGTTTGCAATTATGAAATCATTTGGGGATATGGTACTTTTTTAGAAGGAATTGTTTTGCTCTTAGATGGAAACCACATCATAGTCCTTCAGACATAAATCTTTTATTGTATCTTCAAGAAAGAAACTGGAAATTGTGCAACAAGGCGCCACTGATAAAATATAAGTATCCCCTTGGAGTAATCTAGATGAGCTCATCACTTGGGGAAGATAACAGGGTATGTCATGGTTACAAAACACTGCTTATCCTCTTCAGCTAGTGACAGAGGAACACAAGGCACATACTCCTGTAAAAGGATTCTGTGCACAACCCAAAACAAAACACTGAGTTCTTAAAGCCAGAAACTGCTTTTGAAACTTGGTGTTGATTTACTTGACTTCACAGTTGCAYATATATCCTATTTGGTGTTAGGTGAATTATTTCCTCTTTTCCTTTGCAGACAGAATTAGCATCATATCCAAGGGCTGCACGTCAAAAACAAACAAAACAAAACAAGATATGAGGTAAACTAATGCAATGATCTGACAGAACTTGTTTTAGATGTCAAATGGAATGGTCAGAGACTTTGGATTTTGGGAGGCCTCCAAGAAGATTAATCCTTAGGAGACTTCATTTATTTTTTGTTCTCTCAATTTTATTCACATTTTCTCTGTACTTCTCCCCCCCATCCCATTTTTCTCAGCATTGCCAGACTGTACTACAGGGCAAAGCTATTCTCACAGTTCAACAGGCTCTCATAGTTTTGGTTTAGTGAACCACCATCAACACAAGCTTTTTCCACTAATAAGCGGTAAAGCTGAATGGCACTGATTAACTCACAATACTTGCGCTTTAATATGGTTTGCTAGACCATGAAGGAGTATTTTCTATGATTTTCAAGATGATAATTTCAGAAGCATTGGTGTCTCCCTTTTTCTCTTAGCAGAAGGAGGCACTGGACATATAGTGTACCGAAGAAAGGTGTAGAGGACATATAGAATAAGGATACAGAAGTATATAGAAGAAGTATATGTGAACCTTCTGAAGTTCTTGTGGACATCAGCTAAAGTAGAAGATACAGACTCAGGCCCTTTAACTATGTTTTATTTAAATAACCATTGTCAGAACCATTCACACCAGTAGGACTTATTGTTGAGGAATCACCCATCAGGAACAATTCATTGAAAACTTGCTATTATACCACATACTGTCCTGCCCATGGAGCTTACAGGTTATAAAAGTCCATCTCTCCAACRGAACTGAGATCGGTTCCATTGATGGTGAGTGAGATGTGTTAGTTAGTTAGTTAAAAATGATGGAATTTATTTGACTAGGGTTCCCAATAGTATACAAGTATATCACACATCGCACTTATCAATATGACTATTTTCATGCTACATTCAATTTGAAATGAAATTGCAGTAAGTGCTCTACTGTATGTATTATCTATGTAGATATGCCTGGAGGCTATGCGTTCATTTTTTTAACAGTCAATACTATCAAGACAGTAAAGTCATGAATTTGGTCCTCGTACAAAATGTAATCCTATTATTATAGGATAATAATCCCATTATTATAGTGGAAAAACTCTTTTGAAACGTCATTCACAAATTAAATAATCTGTTTTAATCTGACTGTGATTCTTGGGCCTAGACTGGGATTTCCATCTGATCACAACAGCAATATTTTTTGATGACAACTCTGATGATGTTGCTTTAAGTTTCTTAAGAGCTGGAGAATGAGATTTTCCCAGATGGGTGRGAGAGCTTGCATAGATATAATATGTTATATTGAAAATAGGTAAAGGTCTAAGGGATAGTAAGAAAGAAGTCAAGGATGCAATTTAGATAAGTGAAAGAACACACAAATGCTCAGCAAAAAGCAAACAAACAAAAAAAACCTCACACCACTCTGGATGTATGTTTGATCTGACTTAAAGTACAGTAAATCTTGCAAAATTTAGCATGTTTTCAGATGCTGCATTTCATTCTGGTGTAGGTCCACTTTGTCAAGATCATCTTACCTTTGGTTAAGCCAAAAAGATTTTCCATGCAGATGTCAACAGCTGCATTGCTAATGTGGGGGAAGAGTCCTCAAGGGGGACTACAAGACAACAAACTAAACTGCTGCTAATCCACAGTACCTTAGAGCCACATGTGGAAGAATCCTATGGAAATCCCAACTACAGTCATTAGCCCTCAACCATACAGTCAGACCACCAGACTAAGGTGAGGAACATCTGTTACGAAACGATACA
This sequence comes from Nothoprocta perdicaria, assembly GCF_003342845.1. Lineage (NCBI taxonomy): Eukaryota > Metazoa > Chordata > Aves > Tinamiformes > Tinamidae > Nothoprocta > Nothoprocta perdicaria. The sequence continues at coordinate 3,728,386 of NW_020455943.1, forward strand.
GATAAAAAAACAATAACTTTCTTCTAAATGGAGAGCAGAAGAACAAAATATAATCTATGGAAAGGGGATCTTAATCAATGATGCCTGGAAAAAAAAAAAAAAAAAAAAAGGAAAAAAAAAAAGTATACTTGCCTAAAAAGACATTCTCTGCTGGGCTATAACAATTAAAAAAAAAATCTTCACTAGGACAAATAAATATTTTCCCGAATGTTCCAAACAAATTACGGAATCGATCATTTTGAAAAGCATCAGGTGCCCAAAATATGAGCATTTTGTGGGGTCCTAAAATCACAAATTTACTGCAGTTTCTAGAAATCTTTTCATGTCACTTGTAGACAAAGAAGTACAGAACAGCCCTTTGAGCTGAACTTTATTGTGTTGTTATCAACAAAGTTCATGGAACATAGCTTCCCTTGCATAAAATCATCCCAGTTCCTACAATCCAGTTCCTAGAACGAGAGGAAGTTGATTAGATGTTATAATACCTTTTTTCTTAAAATATTTTAGGATTGTTGTGATGAGTTTTACAAACTCAGTAAAGTACAGAAGAGGATGAAATAGGTAAAAATTAGACAAACGCTGAATAAGGATCTGGACAGATTTTTTTATGTATTTATGGTGGTTGCTCCAGCAAGAATGTTTCCTTTCCTTGGTTGGTATTTTTGCATGTACCTTTCCCATGTAGAGATCTATAATGGAAATGTGCAGATTGATATGAATGGTGCATGAATATTTATAGGGGAGAACACCAAAGGAAACTGAGCTGGGTTAAAAGATTGGCATATATTGGCACCTAAGGCAATGACTGAGAGCAGTCAAATTGGGTAAGCATGGAGGAATGTGGTGTTTACATAGAGACCAGAAGGACTATGCTCCGATAAGGCCACACGCAGATCAAGAGAGTTATCAGTAGAAGACCTGCACAGTGATAGCAGGAGGGAGGAAGCAAGGTCAGAACCCTTTGTGTGTGCCCGTCTTTTTCCTGCTATCCCAACAGGAAGGCAAGCTGTAAACATAAAGATACCCAAAACCAGGGAGCAAAGACAATAGGCAGCTCCATTGATCAAGATTTATGGAGGATGCACTAAGCAAGACTGTGGGTTAAAAAAGAAGTAGTTCAGTAACTGCTGACTCCTAAAGACTACAGAACACCTACCCAAAAACAGTTTGGTGCTGCCACTCAAGAGCAACTCAAGAAAGCCATGGTATCCCTTTTCCTCTCTCACAAATGATCCTAGCCAGGCCTTTTGGACAYATGTGTCTTGGTGCTGGGGAGTAGGTTTCAAGGAAATTTAGCAAAGTACATGCATGCAAGGGTGAAAGTAGCTTATTTCAAAACAAATACTACCTTCCTCTCTATTAGAGTTTTCCTCTGAGTTTATTACATTCCACATCCATTCTATATTCATCCTACTGCTCAATTTTTATTCTCTTCTAATTAACTCTTATATCTGGCTTAATATTCCTGATAATCCTGCTCTTATCTCTAGCAGAAATTAGATCTAATTGCCTGCTTTCACTGCACAGGAGACAGTGCACATTTCCTCTTCCTGAAAAATAGTATCAATGAATCAGTTAAGCCCTAAAGAATCTTTTCATGTCTAACGCCCATGTTGTAGCAGAACAAATACAGCTCAGTAGTATATACCAAAAGCATATAAAATCAACTCATTAATATGCCACTGTTCTCTGTTATACATAGATCACCATGAGACAGTGGCTTTTGGCGAAAACAGATTCATTGCAAATACCTGAAAACTCTCATCTGTTTGAATTAGCAATTAGAAAAAGTAGAGTGTCTACCATAGCAGAAGGAAAATAATCATCTGAGAGATAATGCCCGTTTATTTGCCATTGCAGTTCTTCAATCAATACTGCAACATCAGTTTCTGATTTCCAATGAACAGCAAGCATGTTAGCTTCTTGCCCTTGATAAAACAAATTCTTGCTTCAGTTGCAAACACTGTTAAATTCTGTTTTGCAAAAGTTTCCCAACACCACTTCAGAAACTAGTTCACAGGTTTTGTTTCCCAAATAGTGTTCTAAATGTTGATATTTATGTTCATCTTGCACTTCTGTTTTCTGGACCAAGCTAAAAGTGACCTGCTGGTTTAATTTGTACTACCAGTACCTGAACCTCCCTGCATGCAAGGATTCCTAAAGCACTATCTGGTAGCGTTGGCGACCTCTACAAAGTGCTTTGGAGTCCTCTGAGGGAGAGTTTTTATTAATACTATTTCTAATCATTTCTGAATACGGTCAGCCAATACGCAAATTCCATAAACCTTAACTGATATGTGTAGTTTGCTTTGAGAAAGGGATTCCCATGCTTACTTATTGTGGACTGCAGACACTATTTATCATCAAGGATTTTATGCTGTGCACGTTGGCGTGTTAGTTCTAAGTGCAGAATCTATCACTAGTACAAGTCCACATGCTAATGGACTTTGCTTCTTCATTGTCAGCACGGGAGGCTAACTCTGATTTTTGTCTTTACTCTCATAGACAAAACTTTCTCCAGAGCAGTACACAGACTGAAATTCAGGAAGGAACTTGGACCATCTCTTCAAGAATTGTGATATTTTGCCTCAGTGTCTGGAGGAAGATAAGTTATGGGAAGATGTTTGTGTTAAAATCTCTGATTAGCAAACAGATGCCAGAACACTTTGAATCAGAAAGTCTGCCTAGTTGTAACCAAATGCTGTTCCATCTCTTGGAGGAATAAAAGACTACCAGGGAATAAAATTCAGCTGAAAAGAAAGTTCATTTCTTGCAGGTATTGGCACACAAATGCCATTGTTATTTCCAAAATCCAGACAAAATAAGTCTTTTTTAAAAAAAAAAAAAAATTATATTCATTGCAATAGAGTTTTGTCTAAAGTGAACTGAGGCTCACACATTTAATTCCTGCCTTGCATAAAATCCAGGCTTCTCTAGAACCGACATAATTACATAGGACAAAGCCATAGTCTTTGCCTTATATATAAGATCATGGATGAAAAGAGAGAACAGTGAGCTATACTACAGCAGACAATCCTGCCAGTGCAGTCCCCAGCCCACAGGAGCCCCTGGGAGACCACAGACCAAGACCATATCCCATGGCCTAAATCACAGACCTGGAGGGGATCACTGGCATGGGACAAGATGTGTCTTCTACAGTTGAGAAAAAAACCCAACATTTTATAAAAGACTGTTTACTGAAATAAGATATTTTAGGAATTTTGTTTGTATAGGCACAGGAGATGAGTATATTTATGTATAAGTGGCATATAGTGTTCAGTTCATTGAAGAGCAATAGCTGCGATGCAGACACTTGCAAGGTTCCTGTGCACAGCTGACCTGCACTGTCTGCAGCGCTTRCTCTGCGCTGTAACAAGGAGGCTCCCACGCTGCCACTAAGAGTCTGGGGGTCCTGGCAGGCACCCACGGATGTTTTCATACCTCCCATAGGATTTGATTTCTCTAGAACACCAGAGAGGWTATTTGTCTACTGGCAATCTCAGTTGCAGTCAACACTTAAATTGTTTGGTAGAGCGGTCTGATATAACCACATCCAGATCATGAAGAGTGGGGGGAAAAAAATACTAAAAATAGCACATGATAACATTAACAATAAACTATAGGTGCATCTTCAGACAACATTCCTCAAGTCTGTATGATACAATTAGCATACATTAGGTCTATGAACAACTTTTAACCTATTTCAGAAGCTGATATTTCATTCTGATTCTGCCATTAGGAGATACTACCTCTRAAAAAGAAAAATAAATATACTAAAGGCATCTGTTCTGAATAGAGCTTCTGTCAATGACAAGTTACTGAACTCTTCCCCAAAAGATGATCACCATGAACAGCTCAGAGAAGGCCTCAGCATCCTTCATCTGTATTGAAATTCTGTTCACTTGTAAAATGTAAACAAAAGTCATAACACAGACTGAATAAATTCAGCTAGAATCTAAGGGATATTTAGAGATCAAGTCTTGGAAAGAGAGTCACATTATATAGAATAGGAAAGCACCCGAATTTCCAGAAACTTGAAATCTTTAGTATAAGAACTATAGGGGCAGGAACCATGCATTTTCACCTGACAAGCTGGTAAACAAYCATATTTCAAACAAAGTATATATCACTGCTGTTATCACTAGGTCATGCACTTCCATAAACAAACAACAAACAAAAACCTCATCAGAGTTACAACTATGTCATCAAAGCCAATTGTTTTTCACATTAGGAAGTCCTATATGATTGATTTTAAAAGGCAGTTAAAAAAGAAAGCTGATTTAGTCTACTGGATTAAAAACAAACAACAAGGCATTAAATGAATAACAGAGCTGATAGATTAAAATGCACAGAGGAGAGACAGCAGAGAATTGCCTAGCATTTTTGAATAGCAAAAACTAGGATAAAAAGAATTCAGTTTCCAATCAACAAAAAAATGGCAAAAAGGCAGGAATCCAGACTCCCTCAGATTTATGTTTTATCTGCCAATTAGCATTAACATGCCTGATCTAGGTGTCTCGCCAGCTTGTGGTATCATAAAAAAACAACAAACCTTGAATGTGTTATCACCACAGAATGTGTAATTACTTTAAGYGCTAGCTGGAAATTACAGTGATGAATTTTAAAATTTGTATATATTTATTGCTAGAGATAAAGTTGTTGGAATAGATATAATCTATACTCATGTTTAAATTCCTGTTTTAAATTATTTCCTTGTCAGCAACTATGTATTGAAAGTAAACACAAGTATAATGACAATAGATTATGATGCAGGAGCAACATAAAAATTCTGCTGGGCAACTGTCTTTCATTGTCTGAAAAAAATAATCTTGAGTCACTGACACAGCAGAYACTTCTCCATGTGCCTTGTCCAGTGAAGGAAGGATGGAAAGCTAAACACGTGCTTGCATGACTGCAAAACGAGGTCATTTGCTAATGTAAACATAATCAYTCAACCCTGTCACTTAGAGGTCATAGGCAATAACATATATAATACCTGCTGTTATTTATAAACAATAAAACAAATAATCAATAAAATGACAAAATTATCCAAATGTGAAATTTGTAAGGCCAACAAAAAGGCAAACTTCTTCAGACACCCCTGCAAAAACATCTGCTTCCCTCAAAATAAACATAAAGTGAGATTTTTCTTGTGCCAGTTGCTAACCAGCAGCTAACCACAAAGCATGGACTGGTGAACTGAGGGAAACATAAAATCTGCATCATACTTTATCTCAGAGTGAAAATAAGATAAAGGATAAGATATATCCCTTCCACTTTTAAAATCTATTTGATAGCTAATATGATTTATATTCCTTCACTTTTATTCACATTTGCCTTTAATTATCTGTCATTTCTCATCTGTCATATATACTGTAAGCTCRGTAAGTAAGAACCATCTTTCATTACTTACCTGCATAGCACTTAATGCAGGGGAGTCTCTCTTTTTGGTTGAGATTCTCCACATCTCTTAGCTATGCAAATAACAATAACATTCTACGATAAGTGAATCTGCAGACATAATTTAGAAAGATTCTTGAAAAATATATATCTGCCGCATTGGTCTGATACAGACACTGAAGAGCTCCTCTTGTCACTTATTTTATGAATATAAATTTGGAGGAAGAGAAGAATTTCCCCTTCAAATTTATGCTGCCCAATATTTTTCAGTTCTTCAGGTGCATGAAGCAAAGGCTTTTTGACAATATTCACCTAAAAGTAGAGACAGCCATTTCCATGGCCAGAGAACTGTGGGATAGATCCAGACTCCAGCCACTCAAGCCACCAAGCTACTTTTTTTTTTTTCCCCATAAATGCTGCTTTTTTGCAAAATGTTTCGGTTTTGATGTTATGGTTATGTTACAAACATAAAAGGAGCATATTTTGTTCGCAGAGTCTTGAACAAATCTAAAGGACTATTTAAGGAAGAAGCAGAAAGAAACAGCAGAGTTTAAATATTTTACACAGAGAGCATATTACCTTAAAAAAATATAACAGCAACAAGTGCTCTGACCCTTCAGGTCAAAGTTAATAAGCTGGAAAATAAAGCTTATTTCATGACTAAAGCAGCTGGAGATGTTTGTCTGCTTCTCCCTCATCAATACTGCATCTAGTGGCAAGGTTAAAGAAAACAAAAACAGCACCAAAAATGCTCAGTGAAAGGGTAGAAACAAAAGAAAAAAATGCCCAGTGTATGTGGCACAAACCCATAAGGCACTACATATACAGCAGGGTGCTCTGTAAAATGCAGGAAGAAATACCACACATTGAGGTACTGATAAAAACAATAGAGATGAAGCAAAAAAAAAAAAAAAAAGGCAGCTAAGTCCTTTTTCTTATGCTGTCCTTTGTTTTTTAGACATGTCCTGTCCACACCGCTTCTGTTTCTTTGGAGGAAAGCAACATGGACCATGCTGGCAATTAGTTCATAGAAGCTCAGGCTGATTGACCTGGTTGTTATAGGCAAGTCAAGAAGAGAGATTTAGCACTTGAGCTGCAGACAAGCAGAAGGTGATGGATGAAAACAGCTCATCTGAGTCTGAGCAGTAGCTCCTGGGCTGTTAGACTCCACACAGCAAGGAAAAAAAGAAAGTGTGGTGGCACTGGAAGCAGAGCAGATGGAGCTGCATGCTGTTCTTTTATTGTGTCTCCTTGAGTACTATGCTCTGGACTGTTCTGCAAACTCTGCTTGTGGGATAAGCCTGCTCTGTTCAGGGAAGATGAAATAAAGCCAAGTGTGCAGAATGTGTGTTTGAGGGAGTCTGATCTGCTGTGCAAGGTGGCCTTGGGACACCAACCTACTTTCAACACCATCAACTTCAAGAGCTTTCCTTGAGGAGCACAGAGCAGGAGCCCTGATGCTCCAGTCTCCCCGCAGTCAGGAAGGGGATATTCATTTTCTCTATGGAGAGGGCCTAACATAAGTACTTTCATGAAGTGCCTGATGTCAGAATGTCAGATAGGGTGAGTCTGGCCTCATTAGGAAATAGTAGTTATCAGTGGTGATAACCTGTGGCTTTCCTTTTTGTTTTTGTTTTTTTTTCCTTGTCTTTGGCACCTCAGAGATGTGATTTCCTGATCTTATATCTTTATATCTCCTGGCAAGGCACCATCAACTGAACTCCAAATCTGGGATACCATTCCATCTTAGGTGCTGAAAAGTATAAACTACCTCTCCTCAGGTGTTTAGCTAGGTTGACTAACATATACACTTCCCAATGAAGGAAACCCACACAGAAAAATCCTTTCAGAGTGTAAAGTCAACCTGTCCTACGATCTGTAAGCACACATTGCTCCAGATTGGGCCACACAGCCCATGGTACCATGGTGCCCATGGTGCCCATGGTGAACCATCAACACTAGGAACCAGTTCCTCACGGATTCACTCACATGGATAGTGTGAGTACCCACGTTATCTCCCCCACCTCTTCAAGTGTGATAAAAAAAATCCCATACTCATAAACTCAAATGTCTAGATTTTTCCTAGCAATTTGTCCAAGACAGTTATGAATTTATATAACAAAGCTGCAAAGATTAAACAAATAAATATCTGCTTAGCATTTTTGTGATTGCAACCAGTAAATCTATTTCATCGTTATGGTATTACAAAAACAAATATCCTCTATGGTAGCTGCTGAAAATAAACAGAGGAAGAGAATGATATGCTATCTCTAACAGCCTAAGCTGTTTGTGGGAAGATAGCCCAAATAGGATGTASTGATAAAGACAAATATATCTATGTGTACCAACAGTTGAACCTCTATCTGCATTTCCTCAAATGTGCTGTGCACCCATATTTCTCACATTTGGTACTTTCTCTTCTAATACTTCAGAAAATGGCTTGGATCATCAATAGTATGATTCATCTTGAATTAGCAATTTAAAAACTTGARGATGAAGGCAAATAACTAGAAAGTAATATTAAATTACAGAATAGAAAGAATATTCCACTGAATATATTACTTAGTCTCATATATAATGCAACAGAATTTTCTATTTTTTATAACTCTGAAGACGTTATAATTTCATCTGTGGAGTACTAGAGGTCATTGATATTATACATTATTTTTATAATGCAGGTCTGACTCTTTTAATACACTGTATGATTATATAAAAATAAATCATATACCCTTTGTCGTAAAGCTTATAGACAGACTTTCCTTCATTCGTATATATTCCTAAACATACAGACACACACATTTCTAGGGCCAGCACGGCTGGTAGGAAGCTATAACAATTATATCTGCAGTTTCTTTTCCTCAAGTAGCCCACGCTGCAAAGAGTTATTTAGGTGAAACTTATGCAAGTTGGGATGCTCTTCATAATTTCACTTTTATTTTCCCTATCATCAGTATCCATTTTTCCTCTTTCTAAGTAATGTACTTAAATCAGTAGCCCATAAATAGCCCCTAAAAACAGCCCACGTTTTTAAAGCCAAAAAAAAAAAATGTATTTTAAGTAACAGTGGGTAAATTATAGCAGATACATTTCTCCACCAAATGTATTTTTCTTTTTTTTTTAAACACTATGGACATAGTGGATTCCAGAGGAAAGAAAATAGAGAACTAATAATAGTATTAGGGAGCCTCTGCTTCTTAGTCTTGGCTGTTTCTAACCACAGATTAACACTTTCTCTTCCCTTCCTCTTCTCAGATAGGAAATAGTCTTGTGAGACAGTGATAGGACATGGAAAGTAGAGAGAGTTAATGAAATCTGCCTAAAAATATTGAAAATCTTTGTAACATTTGCAACAACACAAAGTTAAATAATGAGACTAAAATAGTTTACTTTTTTCTTTTTCTGGAGGGAAAATGTGCTGCAAGGATTAGATAAACTGCAACTGCTGCAAATTCAGCTGAAAAGGAATAACTAAATGAAAGGTTCTGCTCCTTACCAAAAAGGTAGCAGAAACTATTCCAGGACACACAAGTGGCAGTCTTTTAAACCTTTTGCCTTTCAGGTTAATAATTTATAACCTCCTGGTTTTAGCTACTTTTGGAAAGCTTTGAATTTAAATACAATTTTTTTTCCAATATTGTACAGAGCGAACCACCCAGTGCTATTCTTGGTCTCGTTCTGCATCCAAGGCCAGAGCTGCAGTTCTGCCAACATTGCTACATTGGTTATGGGTGTGAAGAACTGGGATCCCTGTCTGACGTTACTGTGCAAGCAGAAATCATCACAAAATTGCAGTTTTATTGGAATAGCTTATTTCTCTTCTAAGGAGCAATTTTACTATAATGACATAGTTTGTTGGTACACACTGAGTTCTTTGTTAGTTTAGTGCACTGGTGCTCCACACACAGCCATAGCCTCTAAGGAAAATACTACAGAGATATAAATCAGTAGATATTCCTCTTCCCTGTGGGTAGGTTTTGAATGCTTGTTCCCTGGCAGAGATGAAGCTATATATAAAATATATGAATGCAGTCTTAATTTCTGTTAAAGACTTTTAACAGCCTTTTACAAGATGAAACATGTTCTTCATCCTCAACAAAACCAGGAAGATTTAATTTATCTGTGATCACCTTTTGGTTAGATATCCTGTTCTGCCCACTGTTAAACGAAGAGTCATACATAGATATTAATTTTTCTTCAGAATGTATATGTTTATATATATATATATACGTATATGTACATATACACATATGTGTGTGTGCACATAATTTTTAATTCTTCAGGTATGGACAAGTGTCTACTAATGTGGTTTTATTTTGCTTACATCCGTGAATAAATCTTCCAGTACTGAAATATCTGGGGCAGAGGAAGTTACTTTTCTTATTTCAGTCATTTTGACTATATATAAATCTGTAACTATCTGTAAAAACATGTGATTATAATCACAAAGAACAAACAGAAATCCTAACTAGAAATTACTGTATTTCCCAGCAAGGTAAAAGACCAATCTAAACTGCAAAACAGCCACTCCATGGCTACCACAGTTCGGCATACAAAATTTTGAAAGGCATTCCCCAGAAAATATACTGAGGGAGAGAGCTTCTATCGGAAAATCGTGTAGTTAGAGCTGAGGAAGATTAAGAGTAGAGACTTCCAGTGCTTTCAGTACCCTTCCATGACAGTTCTTCCCTTTTCTCTAGGGACTTTTGTCACAGCTTCTCTAACTCTTTAGCAGCCTTGCTGAAGATTCCCATGCCAAAAACAGTTTACAAGGGTGAACAACTACTCTATCATTTTACTGTAGTTACATGCAAATGAGAACTGATATCATAATAACTGTCTTAGCTTTAAATCATTAAAATCATCTTGCTCCTGTCATTTTTTTTTCCATTTGTTTCATAGATTGCAAGATTTGTGCAGAACAAAAACAGAAATAACTTCTGCTTGAATTAAATGCCTCARTTTGCTACTTCCCAAGCGGCAGAGCCTTCTGTGTTCTCTTCTCTTGCTCAGCAGTGTTTCTCCCAGCAAACAAAATGTGAGTCTGTTTAGGATTATTTTTGACTAGCCATGATATGTGATTATTACTGTGTAGCACTTACATCTAAAACAAACAGCAGCTTATAGCCTATATGCATTTATACAAATACTTCACATAAAATATCCATGAAAACAGGGCTTTAAATCGCTTATGCTATGTGCCAGAGTATTTACCTCCGATAATAAGGCTACACAATTTCCCTTGCAGGTATCTTAAGTAGCTTGTTTCTGCTGGTTCTGCTCCCCTAGGGAAGGGAAAAGGAGCACAGCTACAGGAGATAATAGTGAACAACCTCTATTACGCAGACAATTCATCTGTTCTTTAAGATTTGATGGAAAAGGTCAACCATGAAAGCAAATAGGAGTGAAAATTAATTAGGTTAAAGAAAGCTTGCAGAGATACTCAACAGGAGGAAGGAACCATCATTAAACAAGTGCGGACAGTTATCAGACAAGCCCAGGTTGTGCAGCTTTTGTCGTGCCTGACTCAAACCTTGAAGCAAGGAGATCCTTCCGGCTCTCTAGCACAGCTATTCTCAGATCAGTAGTAGCTCTGGGATGGACAGGGAAGCCTCAAAGAGAAAAGTAACACTTATACTGGGTTTATTACTAAAGGAAACATTATGGATATAATGAACCCCCGTATATATGGTCACTTGAAGGGTGGAGAAGCTGAGCAAAGAGTGGAGTTTTTACCAGTGAGAGAATGATTTTGGCAGATGTGAATTTAAACTGGAGCAAACAATGGGGAAGTTGACTTCATAGACATGATTGCAAGGGAGAGCAGTAACAGAATAGTAGGTAGAGTTTTGTAATCACCGTCATGAGGTTTGAAAGCTGGAAGAGAAGAGGAAGCAACAAGGAGTGGATTTCTGGTATTCAGTCGGTTGATGATACTGTCCCACGACAGCACATGCCAGCGCAAAGCTSTGCCCCTGCTCATAACTGAGGGCAAAATTGAAAGAAAACAACAAGCCACCTAAAGTGCAACTTATGCAGAATTTARATGCCTATGTTGAAGTCAGTGAGCCAAAACAAACTTCACCTAACTTGTTTAGGCACCTGAGAGGCTGCCGGCACTGACGATGTGCTTCAAATCTCTTAAGTTCTGCTACTGCGTACACCCACAGGCAGCGTAACCTCGGCCAGGATGGACTGCTGGGGAGTCACAATGTGGGTGTCCCTGGTGTGCGGGTGCCATCCCCTGGCAGCCTTGGCCAGACCTAGCCCTGCTGCCTTGCTCTCACAGTCACAGTACGTGGTGGCAGGATCCACCTGCTGCGTGATCACCCTTTGGAAGTGGGAGAGCGCGGTACAGCCTGCTCCCCGGCCCACAGGGAGTCTGACTCACACCTCCCACGTCCCCAGCCCCAAATATCTTCTCAGCCAGGTTATGGAGCAGTTGGAGCAGGGACGCCTTCCAGCGCTCCCACTGAAGCTGGTGTGCACCCAGCAATGCAGAAGGAATGGTGCCAGGAACGGAGCAGGAGGGAGTCTGCTCCTGCCACTTCATTGCTGGGAAATCCAGCTGAAATAGGGAGACTCCCTCCTCTGCGTCTCTAACAATGTTATAGAAAATTGCTGCACTAAGAAAAATTGGACCCAAGCTGTTCCTGTGCTTTCTGACCACCAGCATATATGCAACCATGATCCCTCTTTCACTCTCTATGTGGGATGTTTTTATTAAAATGGCTAAAATTGCAATGCTTTGTCCCTGAGTTCAGGAAGGAACTAGGTTGTGTTCTAAGAGCACAACTCCAAGGATGCCTCTTGGGAGAAGCAAAGCAGATGAGCGCCTTCTCTGTGATTATAAATGGCCCTAAGCAGAAAGCTGTGTTCATCCAAGAGGAAGGGAGTTCAGGGCAAAAGCAGCAACAGAAATTAAGGAAGCTAAGTATGTTTTCAACTGCAACTTAAAAAAAAATGTCTCCAGTTTCTCAGAAACATGAAAGGATTAGATGGTCAACAGTGGATGGGTTTGAACTCCCTCTGCCAGGTGTTAGCTAAATTCTATCCAAGCTGGACATGATATAACTGAGTGAATTGTGAATTTCTTTTGTTAAGAGCTATTCTTTAAGCTATGGAGCTCTCAGTCAAGAGAAAAGTTTCTAGCTGCTTAGAGGCGTGACAGAGCTTGTTACTTCTCAGGCCGTTATGCTTTGGAAAATGTGAAGCAAGAAAAGCAAAGAAAGTTAAAAAATATCCAAGAAATTAAAAAAAAAAAAAAAAAAGAATTCCATGAAGTTGAACATGTCTTGGCTCCACCACTCAACTTCCACCTCATCCAGTAAGAAAGGGGATTCATGGGATGAAATTAGATGGAAATATAAAGAACGTAGCTTTTTCTCCTGGTGACTTTTCTTTTAATTATTATTAAAGACAGAAAAGCTACTTTGCTTCTCATACCAGTTCCAAAAGCTGACAAATCAGGAAGCAGATCTTCCTTATTGCTATATACAGGATGACTACTTTGACTGACGTGCTTTCCTCTATCCAGAATTGCAACCACTGCCTGGTTTGTCCATTAGGCATAAGAGAAGCTCCAGTTTTTCTTGTTGGCATCGTAACCTGGAGTGGAATGTTCCCTACCAGTCTGGTGAAGTGAAGCTCTGCTTCTGGTAAACCACAACAAAGATTTTAAGTAGAAAAAATCTCTTTTACTCTGAGCCTCTTCTAACTGCAGACTCTACAGAATTGTAGGGAAAAGCATTCGCAGTATGCAATGAGAGATGTGTGTGACAAAAGCAAGGAAGTGGTATATTTTTCATACCATTTACTAGTACCTTATCTATTATTTATTTACATATAATTATATATGCAGGCATGTCTGCTAAGTGCAGTTACTATAGAAATATGTAGTCAGGGTGGAAAAGACTACGCCCTAAAGTGGGCTGAACATGGCTGTTCAATTTTAGGGAATTGGCTACACATGAAGTTATGGGAAAACGTACCTCACTCTTGGCTCAACTCGTACTATGACTGAAGCTTTTATTGACATAGTCTAAGTTCAGATACATCACTGAATTTCCACACAGGTCACTCCCTTGATCAGCTAATTGATTTTAGCTCTGTCTTTGAGTAATTATTTCTGAGAAAGTAGGGGTGCCATACAGGATCAAGATGAAGGCATGGAGAGCAAATAATTGGCTAGGGCAGCCACTTACCCAAYGTGTCTGTGCTCCTCTCAGAGTTGATAGCATTCCTCACTTTCCTCAAGTAAACAGAACTTCCTTTCATTCCTCCTGTTGCTGTCAGGGGAAAAAGAAAGTGAAAAATCAGAAACTATCCTGATATTGTAGGATAGTCAGCAGAAGCCCATAGGTTATTGGTGGCCACCACTGGTGGTCAATTCAGATTTGGATAGTGCAAAATAAAGAAAAGGTACCTGCACCCAAAACCCCCACCTCGGCCATAACCTGCCGTTGGGTTGGAGATATCCTGTTATCATTATGGGAGACAAGCACCGCATGGACAGGCTATAGCCTCCCACCCCTCCACAAGATCACATCAGTGTGGCTGGGGCAAAGTTAGACTATGAATGCAGGAGAGAAGAGATTATCCTATTATCACCCTGTTGACTTTCATAACTCCCATCACCCATAGTCCTACTGGACACTCTCACTTCCTCAATATACCTCTGGATGCTTTTCCTAACACATCACCATTTACTCTCTCAGAACTTACATTCTTGAGGCACAAAAATTGAATTTTGCCTTTGGACTTTTTTTGACATGGCACTTCTGAAATGTCATGAGGTAAAAAAAGCACTTTTATTCCTCCTTGTTTTTTTTTTTTAATCTTATAAATCATCCTGTGACTCATGAAATAATAATGACTATTTACAGCGAAGGACGGGACTGATTCCATAAGCAATGGCTGTAGTTATCAAATATTTCCACTTCCCTTTGGCATTTAAGAACCTCTGAAAATMATTTATGTAATATCTTTCTTAACATTTCATCCGCTAATTGTTTTCTATAGAATGAAAATAAATGTTTGAGGAGGCTCAATTTATTGAAATATAATCATTTATTTGAGCAGTATGTACATTTCTTTTAATTTCAATACTACTTGTTCCAGCCATATTTGGCTGTTCTTTTTACTCTGAAAAACTTGGTTGATGACAATGGCATAAGTAGATCTCATTTTGTAGTCAAGTCGCACCTTCCCAAAAACATGCTTATTGTCTATTACCCTCAGAGTTATCTTTAATGACCAATCCAAGGACCAGTCCAATGGCCTATCACCTTCACTATAAAAAAAAATGACTCTTCTGTCCCCCTTTGGCTGAAGACATTGGTTCCTTCTCTRGTTTTGTCCATTTAATTAAGGGGTCTTAATTAATTAAGATCTCCATATAGATTCCATTCTTCTTATTCCATTCATTCCATTCTTAACTGATTCTATACTAATTTTTTAATTCAATTTGAAGTTGAAAGTCATAGGTATTACCTGGATTTTGATGTGTGGCCCAACTTAATTAATTTCCAGAGCTGGTTAACATGTTTGCGAGTGAGAGTCTACTCCATTGAAACTTGCTCCAGGAGGCAAATGCTTATGAATTACCTCAATGCGCAACCTAAGATAAACCACAAATGTCTGAATCCTCAAACACATGTTCGTGGAATGTTTAGATTAGGTTTTACAATTGCAAATATTCCATAACTCTACTAGTTAATTGGCAAACAACAAAAAAATGCTAGTTTCAACAGGGGAGCAAATTCTAGTCTAGACATATTCATAGTAGGAGAATGAAGTTAGATTATTTTCAAGCTTTGAATAAGCTCAGAAGAGTTTCCCTATTGCCTTGCATCAAAAAACATGGCTTATTAACTTAAAAGATTAAAAAACAAATAAAGAMATGTGAAAAGATAACAGGAAGCTCACAATCTATACTCTCTTTGTGGGACTCCCATGCATGTCATTCTAAATGATGCCAGCCCCCTTCTGAACATCACCATCTTCAGGATGATGGGAAGGGACATACCTAAAGTTTCTCGGCTATCTAYCAAGACTGCCTAGACTATCTACCTAGACTATCCTAATATAAAAAAAGGCCAGTGTTTCTGGAAAAAAGCAGCCAGACATGGGCTGTAGCTGCTATATGAAGGACTGGTTCTGCCCTAGAAGAAAGCAGGTTACAGGAAGATTAGGAGTGCAGCCCTAACAGAAAGTCTTCATCAAGGTTTATTGAGAAGTAGTGACTGGATTAATAGTTATATGGACAAGAACCACAAAAGGGATTTTATTAACAAAAATGTTAATAAATTGTAAGGACATCACAACATATCAGGTAACTTACTAGTAGTTTTGAGTGTCATGCACAGGACAGGCAATAAAAAAAAGCTCTACCAACCACTCCCTTTGTTTTTTCAAATTGCTCTCTGCACACATCAAGTGTCCACTCCATCCCAACTGGTATCTGGACTCATCAAAAACAGCTGATCAGTCCACTTTTCACTCACACAYTAGATGGTAAGGCACTTCACTCTTTCAGCAACAGATATTTCAGTGGCTCCTCACTCAGAAATGCCTCTCATCTCTCTGGCATGATGGAGAAAGCTTACAATTGTATGCACTTGGCAAGATCCTGCCAGTTTGAAGAACAGCAACGGCAGAGCAGCAACACTCTGAAACATCTAAAAATGCCCTCTTAGCCAAGAGGAGAAGTTATGGAGGCGCTATCTGAAATATCACTTCTCCCTCAAATTCAGATATGCATCTGCAATTGAGATAAGCCTCTGCAAGGAGCTGAGATTCCCTGCCTTAAATCCCTCCCCAACAATAGACATGTGGGCCATCACGCTGGACAYAAGTCACTGACCCATTTTGTCTCTGAACCACTCTGGAAAGGAAGAAGCAATAAACAAACACATTCCCAGGAGACCACATACACACTTGTAGCTTTTTGCCCACTGGGGAAATCTAAGTCCCTGTATTTTAGAGATATGTACTATGTATATGTTGTATGAAACTTGCAGGGGTGGAGCATGAGAAGGGACTGAAAGGTAGAAGTTCAAGAGTGAGGTAGAGAAAATAATAGGGAACTAGACACTGCTGTGCCACATTGGAGCACTCAGTGGACAGCAGGGACAGACTCTAGCCGCCACTATGTCATCTTTTTCTCTGTTTTAACCAGTGAGTATTTAACAATTGCAGTGACACAGAATCACAGAATCACAGAATCACAGAATCACAGAATGGTTAAGGTTGGAAGGGACCTCTAGAGATCATCTAGTCCAACCTTCCTGCTCAAGCAGGCACACCCAGAGCACGTGGCACATGGCGGCATCTAGGTGGGGTTGGAGACCTCCAGAGGAGACTCCACAACCTCCCTGGGCAGCCTATTCCAGGGCTCTGGCACCCTCACAGGAAAGAAGTTCCTCTTTATATGGAGATGGAACTTCCTGTGTTGCAGCTTGCACTCATTACCCCTTKTCCTGTCACTGGCCACCACTGAGAAGAGCCCGGCCCCTTCCTCSCTACATTCCCCCTTCATGAAATGCAGTGAATGGAGTTTATGTAAGCTCAGCTCCGAAATGCTCAACTCCGTCAAGATTAGAGCAATTGTAGACATCTGGGGACCTATGAAGTTAAAATCAAGGCAGTCCTTGTGCTTCAGTGCTACCAGTGCTGGGCATCAGGGTTTTCAGATCTACCATTTTAGAGTTAGACTTATAAAATTTTACCTATGTTCCCTCAAGGGTTTGAGTGGGAGCTGATTCTGGTCCACTGATATTTCCAACAATGCTTCTGATCATGCTCTAAAGAGCAATTTGATTCTGTATATAGCACATACCACTTGAATAGCATATCCGTTCAGAGTACAAGCAGGGTCTTGTCACAGCACATATTCAAAGGGAACATTGCTCACTTGTGAGTTTTTGCTTAGCTTGTTTATTCACTTGTTTTGGCTCAGACTATAGAATGTTTCATGTAATCRATACTTGATTTTTTTTTCTGTGTCACACTCTGGCATTTCCATAATTTATTACTCACGTGTAAGTATAGGCCAGATAGTTTAGCAAAAATGTGTGTTGTCATCTCTGTTAAACAAACATGGTCTGTTTTGACTACCATTAGTTCTTTGACCAAGGTTATTTAACACTTATAGAGTATCTTTGTACGTGTACATGAGATGAATATTACATGAGTAACACATGATTATGCAAGCAGATAAAATGATAATTTACTGGGAGCATTTTTTTTCCACCAGGAGCATGATAACAGGGAAAGTGGGATCCAACAGTTTGTCACATTTCACATTTAATTCTTTTAATTTCTTATTTTAATTTCTTATTTTAATTTCTTAAAATTTCTTAATTTCTTAATTTCTTAAAATTTCTTATTTTAATTTCTTATTTTAATTTCTTAAAATTCTTTTAATTTTAATCACTTTAATTCTTTTTTTAATATCTTTTGTCATTGCAATTTTCAACACCCTGTACACAAATCATACCTTGTGATGGTTCAAACTGTAAGGATTGATTTCTCTGATATCAAGTACAGGCTATTTTTACCTGAGTTTCTAAATTTCACATAACAAGACAGAGCAAGAACTTGACTGCTGCATCACAACAGAGATCCCATCTCTCCTCCTTTATTCCTTCCTTTGATGGTAGTCCCTGTCTCAGGCTTGATATTTGCGTTCATTTGACTGTGAATATTTTCTTCCTTAGAAATTTTTGAGATTTCAACTCTGCCAGTCCTACTGGAGAATGATGTGCATCTCACAAGAGTTCATGAGTTCCTGCTATCTGAGTTCACTGTCATTGCTATCTGAGGACAGAAGACCCAATGTACTCTGTCCTGAGAGATCTCAACTGCTGGGTAGATGTCCTCCCTCTTCATGTGAAAGGGTTCTAAATTGCTACCTTATGTCTCTGAAAACCCCGTCCTTTTGTCTTTTGTCTAAGAGAAAAGCATAATGGTTCTGTCCTGTATAATGTGTAATCCACCTAGAAGACTAGCAGCAAAATCAGTTCTGAAAATCTCAGGTCGTCCTGTGAGTTTCTGAACATATGTTCAGCTAGCATTTAAGTTTGGGCCTTCATTACTCCATTTTCTCAGTGCCTCAGAGTCTTTAATAGCCTTGCATTATATCTCTGAAGAGAGATGACAATACTAAACATGATGGGGCAGGTAAAAAGAGCAGTTTCTGTACAGGCTTAATAGCCAGAGAACAGACTCTCCAGAGATGTTGGAGATTATTCTAGTTATTATGCTTTGCTGCAGCATTTTTATTACTGTCACTAATGTAGCACAGTAGTAGAACAGCTGCTATTAAAATATTTTCTTAAGACTTTGTAAGCTGTAATACTTTCAAAATATTTTAAACATTTATGTATTCTTTTTGCATGAACTAAGTGATTTTTATGGAAAAGCCTCAATGTCAGTGTTGATTAGGTACCAGGTCCTTATAAGACTGCAGAATTGTGGCTTTGGGAAGCCCAGGCAAGACACATCAGAACCAGCGGATATGAAATGGTAAGTCTCCATGACATATAGCTCATCATGTTGACTAATCAGTTCATGAAGTCAAAGCACTTTGGACCCAGGCTTTTCTGAAGGGAGAATAATACACATTCCTTATTAATTAATATGTATAGGCCTCTAATACCATATGAGATCTCCACGGTATGCACCAGATCTAAGATGCCTATCCAAAACCCTATAGGTCTTCTGTAGGTACTAGATATGTCAGTTTCATGTGTATAGCTTGAATATCCTGGAGTTTTTCAGATGATAACACAAGTCTATGTTTAGACAGCTGAATCACTCTTCAAATGAGCAGAAATTTACACAGTCAGGAAAGAAAAATGTCTTTAGCCAGCCTAGTCCTGGACCAATCTTCTGTTACTGGGTCAGACCTCCCAAAAGGTTAGAGCATATTACCTTCCAAGTATCTTAACTTTCCTGATGATTCATGCCGGAGCATGCGACTGGGGATGAACAACGGACCATGTGATAGAAATGCTTTTGTATATGCAGTCATGAGCATGCCCTGACATCCRTTCACTCATGAGTTGGGAAGCAGCTGTGCCTTTGGCTGTGCTAGCAGATGGTGCCTTTTCTACAAGGACCCTGGTAGTTTTACACTGGTTGTAGTAGCAGGGTCACAGTTCTCTCTTTCCAGGGCATCTCCTGCCCAAAGAATCTGGTCACCAAATAAGATCAACCTACTGAAAAAATGACAAAGCAGGAGGGAGAGAGACCCTGGTATTGCAATGAGAGTATAAGAGATGCCAGGGAAGAGCAGATGTGATTCTCAGGTGAGATAGGTCTGATCTCACCAATTTTACAAGTTGTCATAAGTTGAACCCAAAACTTATTTCAACACTATTTGCAAGTGTGAGGAGAAAGGTGCAACTTGCAAACATAAATGTCATTGTAAACCAATTTTTTTCATTTTTTTTCCTGTTCATAAAAAATGGTTTGCCTCCAAAACCAGCTTTTAGTCACAAGTAGAGGCCCCACTGATTCTGAAGATTTTGGTTTCATTATCACTGATATTTTTCTCTGCAGGAACCAGAGAGTCCTTCTCTTCTAAATCGTCTAATTCAAAGTTAAAGAAACTGATTGTATAATTATCAAATTAAAAGTTGATACGGCAACATTGTGCAAGGAATGGAAGCTGCTGTCCTTTTCCCCTTTTCCCCTGCCACTTTATTAGGCATCAGGAACAAACTCCATAAAAGAAAAAACAGGTACAGTTACTATACAAACATTTTCCCTTGTGAATATTCATCACTATTCCCTTGGTACTGCAGGCCTGATATGAATTTATACACTATATTTACATAGTGATAATCATTATCAGTTATGAAAATACAGTGATTGTGCTGATTCATAACGTACATTCTAGTTGTAACATGGCAGTAGAAGATACTAGATTGCCAAGCTGTCTTCAAGAAGAAATTGTCACTTTTTGATGATTGCTTAGCCACTAAAATAAGCATCAGTTTTAAAGTTGTCATGCCAATATGGTATATGAACCTGGCATCCATAGACAGTACTTATGTGTGATAAAATTCATTTCAGCTACAGTACCTCCCTGCAAGGGGGAAGGGATCTTGTTAAGACCAAGTTTGACATTCACCACCCAACGAATGACTACTCATTCTTTAAGGATGAAATTTGCAGTACCCTATGGGGAGACAAAGTAAGCAGATTTTCCATGAGTAACTCTTAATAGAAGACAACAGGGATGTAACATTCCTCCACCTTCCTCTCTGCTCCCATCCATAATCTGGATTTACAGTTCTTCCGTTCTTATGCGTTACTGCAATAATGATCACAGAAGAAAAATTAGGGAGCATTTTGAGAATGTTTCACAGCACAAGTTCAACTTGTTAGTCTGTTTCATTTCAGGAACTTAGTAGTGCAATAGAGACATTGCGAACACTACTGTGAATTAAAACCTTAACGCTGAGGAGACGTAATTTGACAAAACTTATTATGGGAGCTATGAGAAAGTAGCAGGCCATACAGAGTGTGGATTAAGAACAACAGTGAGGTTGTGTTTTGACAAAGCAGCTGTCCCATAACTTACCTCAAGTCATGCCAAAAGGAAGCTCTTATTCTCCTTACATACTCTCCCAGTCAATGGACCACTCTGAATTAGTGGTAATCATAAGGGGCAGGGCACAAAGTAGTTGCTAGTCTGCGGACAAAACAAAGCTTTGCCAAAAAGTGATTTGCTGAACCTAAGCTATTCTTCCCAAACTATCTCAGTCTTTCAAGAGATCACTGACCCTTGGGACATAGCATATGCAAAAGTCCAGCTCCACTGGACAAATGCCAGGTCTGGGAACTCACAACTAAAACACCTATGACTCTGAGTCAAGCAGTCGTGCCAGGCCTTCCAAATATTCATAGAGAAATGAAACCCCTGGAAAGCTCAGTTCTAACTCATTCTCTGGCAACACTCACACAGGCAGAACTTGGAGCTTAGGAGTCCTGATATAGGTTCCCAGTATCCATTATTCCAAAATAATTACGCCATTATGGAGTCATAGACCTTACTTTTTCCCAGGGCTTTTATGGTAAGACTTTGGTGTAAAGCAGGACCTAGAAACATTGGGCCTCTGAAGGTAATGACCTTGCAAGAGACACTGGAATATATCTGTGGCTTGGGCTTCCACCACATATAAAAGATCCCTGACAGAGCTCTTAGTTCACTACACAAGYGTAAATGCTATGCTATATGAGTAAACCAGCTTGTATCATGGAGTGACACAGAGTAGAAGACTCTAATGCTTCCAAGACTAGGGTCTGTGACTCCAGAGCCATCAGCCAAGGCTCCCAGGTTTTTTGCTGCTGAGCCAGGCATCTGCTTTTCCCCAGGTCACTGCAGCATGCAAACCTCCAAGTCCATGAAGTTTTTTTGTAGTTCAAGTCAGGGAAGGCATTGTGCAGCCAGCACACACAGCTCTCACGTACCCACACCAGAGAGCTCAGTCAGTGCATAATGAATTCAATTCACACATGCGTAAGAGACACAATCAGCAGCCTTTTGAAAACAACAGGCTAACTAGAGATTATAGAACAAGAAAGGAACTAAGAAAAAACCACTATACATACAAAATAAAACCACACTTCCAAATAATATTTAACCATCAGAACCTCTTTCTAAAATAAATCTTTCCAGCTCCTGCAGAGTCTAAGATCACACTGGGTGTCTTTCCAAGTTTTTGGGGAATTTCCAGTGCCTACCCTTTATTCTTTTAAATTAAGTTCAACTCAGGACTCGAGAGCATGTGGGCAAAAACCTGGGAGATGCTGGGCGCTTACATCCCCTACTGAATAGTCTTTTATCAGCCTATTTAGGTTATCCCAGTCTAACCCTATAGTCCTTTCCAGCAATTCAATGACTCAGATTAACTAGACACTTGGCCAGTGTGGAGCTCTGAGCTGAAGGCTGGAGAGAGGCTAGTCCCCAGACAAATGATGCATGGAATTTGTATCTGTGCGTTGCCATGCCGACACCGCGCACAGATTGCTCAAGATTCAGTGGGACTTGGCAGGCGCTTTTTCTGCTTCTCAGAGACCCACTGACAGGTAATATTACTGACTCTCTGCTTTATTATGTGAAGTCTCATTGAAATACTCTCAGTACAAGCATGTAATTCATTTCAATGCGACTCTGCATAGCAAAAAGGAGAAAGCAGGAGGGAGCAGCAAGGGCAGGGAGGAACCCTCCTGCTCCCAGAACAACATGGGATTCACTTGCAATGTGGGGCAATTTTATATTCCCTTGGTGGCTGCAAAACAGCTGCGCTCTGAACAGGATCAGCCAGCCAAAGACATCTCAGAGTATTTCATACCTGATCATCACTAATGGTGTATTCCCAGACTCACGATGTATTCATGCGCTGCTCTGAGTTTGGGCCAGTGACTTACAACAGACAGGGTGAATTAAAAAAAAAAAAAAGAAGAAGAAGAAAAGCAAAGAGAATGACTGAAGTCAAAGAGCAGGTTGGATCTGGGAGTGCCCAACTTCCACTCTGCACAGCACACAGCACCAAGCCACAGCAGCCACAGTGCCTCATCCAAAATACACAAAGGGAAACAGAAAGACTCCTGGAAATGTCAGTAGCCTTTGGCTGTGCTCAAACAGTCACTTCTCCTGCAGAGTAAATTTGAAGTCTCCAGTAGCCACATCCTGGTAGAGCTGCTTGAAATAGCCGTTGTGAATAAATTATGTAAATACCCTTGCACCCTGCCTTCTTTGCACGAATCATTTAGGAACCCCTCTTCTCCTCCATCAGCCTATCTGTTCTTGAGGAATTCATGCCAGAGAGCTGTTGTGTCAAATTTCTGCCTTTAGGCTGTTTCCAAACTGCTCCACTTGCCTCCACCCCTTCCCCCATCACTGCTTGTTATGCAGTGGGTGTAAGGTTCCCCCAAGTCACATGAGACTGTTTCCTCCACTCTAACTTTCCTGGCTGGGAAATAATAAATGGCTAAATGGCAGAGACACATTCCCATGTGATGCTTAGAGATAAATCGCTGTGCTAAAATCCGGGCTTTGTTTGGGGAGCATTGGTATTTCAACTGGGGCTTGGGATTCCTCTACATGGCAAAGTGCCTAACAGTTAAGGGCTCGAATGCTCAGTGTTGCAACACCTAGGTCCTTTTGTTGACTTAATGCCTGTATCTTTGCCCAGAGCAAAATACATTGGATAAGATAAAAACAATCTAAATAAACAACGAAGCATTGGCATCCTCCACTGGAAGAAAGAGCAAAACAAGACAGCTTGGCTTAGTGAGGAGGATGCTATGGCTCCTGGTTCACTTTTTTAGCTATGTACAAGATAAAGTCTGTCTTTTCAAGCCATAATGAGAGAACTTACAGTTTCCCATCACTAAACCCCCATCTAACTGCATGCTGCCACAGAAAGAAGTAATTCAGTTCATTTGTCCACTTGATCTGGCTTCAAGTTTCTGCCCTCTTCTTTGCACTGGACTATCTACGCACATATGGAGGAGTGGGCCCATCTTGCTGACCTAAATTAATCCTATTTTTGTGGGTTATTGTTTGGTTTAATCACTGCAGTGAGCTGACCCTGCATGTTTGCAGTTTCTAGATACAATATCACCAGCTAGTGATGGAAGGGCTGCAGGAAAGGGCACGAGAGTCATACCCAGTGAGCTCATCCACATGCCCTAGCCTCTCCAGAGCGCCATGGCGCAGGAAGTGCAGGATGATGAGGCCATCCTCTGCCAGTGCTGGGGCCAATGTCCTCTCTCCAACTCCTGGTATGAGGAATCCAAGGTGTTAGGGCAGAGCAGTGCTCTGCCCACCACTGTCCTTGGCAGCAATGGATTTTTACATGCAAGAAAGTGGAATTCTCCAGAAGAAGTGCATGCACATAGACTAGCCATATGTTTGATTTACACATCAATTTATACATCAACAAGTTTACTTGTTGTTATATAATGCACTGCATCTTCATGGTTTATTTACATGACAAGTACAGAGAATGTTTACGGTAAAGACATACCAATCTGAACCCAGAATTCTAGGAAAGAACGCATAACCACAGAAACAAAGCAAATGGGGTCAATCCATCATGTTATCCCAAGGCAAGACCAACTCTATATGCAACATTCCTGACAGGTATTTCATCAGTCTGGTCTTAAAGATCCCCATCAAAGGGATGCTATATCCTCTGAGAGGATTTTCTATTCCAGAGAAAAAGATTTTCCTCAAAACTGATTTGTTAAGTTCATAACTTTCTGTATTATCCACAGTGAAGAAGACAGAAAGCTTTATAGCCACATTGAAGCAGTATTTTATTTATTCAAAGCCTGGCAGGCAGGATTCTCACCAGCCTTCTCTGCACAGATTAAAGATGCACAATTCTTGACCTCTATTCCTTTAGAACATGTTTTCTAGACCTCTGACCAGGCTCATTTCTCTCCTCAGGACTTCTTGCAATCTGTCTTGAAGTGTGGTGCTCAAAACTGGAATCAGCTCCCTGCTTGAGGCTTTACCAAAGGGAGGATTACCTCATATGTCTTTCGTACAGCTCTGCTGTTTATATACCCCAGAATAATACTTCTTTCACAACAGGATGCCATCATTGACTCATGCTGATTTCATGATCCACTACAATTCCCAGATCCTTGCTACCTCTCCTCTCATTTCCCATCATGTATTCAGGGAGTCATTTTATGCTATCTACATGCCAGCTTATATTCAGTGGTGTCTTTTTTTGTTTCAGAGTATTTCTCCATTTTCTCAGGCCTCTCTTCCAAGATGGTRGCAGTTTGTCACTGTTTTGGGTCATATACAGATTTAACATTTGTGCTCTCTCGCTCGTCATTTAAGTCATGGTAGAGACTACAGGAATCTTACAGAGGCTTATGTAATAAATCTTCCCAGTGTGATACTAATAATAACTGGTTCTTGGCTATCATTTTCCAAGCTGCACTGTGCATGTTTTACAGTGGCCTCATCAAGAATCAGTGGTCCCTAAGCCACGATTCCCAGCCAGCACAGAGCTTGTGAGATTTTCATACTGAAGCTGACAAGGAAAGCAATGTAAGATGTTTTTCTGTATTGTTGTTCAAAGAGCCAGTGAAGTTTGAGGCCCATGATTCAGACCACAACTCTCTTGGTGCTTATGAAAATGCCAATTTGAGGCGGTGTCAAAAACCTTACTAAATTCTTGCTTATCCGCATGACTTATTACCCCATCACAGGAAAAGCAAACAAACAGGCTTGTTAGATATGATCTTGACAAATCATATTGATTACTATTTATCACTTTTTCGTCTTAGGGATCATTTGATCACTTGTCCAAATACCTTTCTGGAAAAGGAAAGTCAGGTCAGTTGGGATTCTGTGTCCTCTTTTCTCTCTCTCTTTTTTTTTTTCTTTTTTCTTCTTAATAGGCCCTCTGCCTTTTTCTAGTCCAGCAGCACCATCCAAATTCTCAAAGATAATTACCATGGCCTTCAAGATTGTTCAGCCAGTTCCCTAAGTAACCTAGGGTGAATTACAGGCCTGACTGATCTGAAAAAATCTAATTTATCTAAGCAGTTTCTAAACATTTCTTTTTCTATTCTTGCTTGAGTTCTTACCCTTTTGTGGCTGGTGTTAACTGTGTCAGCCATCCGATTACAGTCAGGCTTTTTAATGAAGACTGAAGCAATAAAAGGCATTAAACACTTTGGCCTTCTTGGCATGTTTTGTTATTTCCTTTCTTATCCCATTTATTAGCTGGCCAATGCTTTCTCTGGTCTTCCTTTTACTGCCAAGGGACTTATACACAGTTTTCATTTTACTCTTATCTTATTTTATATCTCCTTATCTTATTTCTGGTTTTGTCCTACATACTTGTGCTATTCTTTTACATTCATCCAGTTTCTTGACCTGGATTCCACTTTCCCTATATTTCTTTTTTCTAAGTTTTACAGTTGCTACAGAATAACTGAATTAGTCAGACCAGTCTTTTTACTAGACTTTGTATCTTTTCTTCCTATTGAGTGAATTTGGGCTSGAAGCCTTAATTCCTTTAACAAATACTAGCTCTTTTGTTCCTTTCAGGAACTACAGATATTTTTCTCTTGGTTCACTTTTTTTCCTCATCTATCAATTTTATGAGTTTATTCAGACTTGCTTATCACTTTGATTAGTTCACAAAGATTATGATTTCTCCCCTAAAAGACGGAAATTTCTTTAAAAAACATAGAGAGAAATCTGGGTCATCCTTGAATTGGTGTTGGAATGCAACTTTGAAAGAATAGAAGGCACATGAGCACAATCTTGCCTTTGGTCTTGAAATGATTATATGTAAGATGCATTCAAAAAAGGATGTTTCCCCAAAAAAGGGTGGTTCAGAAAATTTCTGTAATTTCATAAATGAAAGTGTTAATGAGCTTATTAGATTTAAATGATGGACCAAGGTTAGATATGCCTGATGGATTTGTAAATGATAATGATTCAGCTGATCATGCTTATACATACATAGAACCCCTAATGAAGATCTATCGCTTTCTGTTTTTCCCATTTTTATTTAGTGAGGTTAAGAAAGCATTACTTCAAATGAGTTTGAATAAAAGTGCAGTGGCAAGCAACCTTGACCACAAATTATTTAAAATAATTGCTTCATCCACAGTAAAATTAGTAACTGATTTACGYCACTTGTCTTCCTTCATTGCGGAAATATTTTAACTTCACTGCAAAACCTGACATTTTCCAGAAAGGTGGCATAAATGCCCCCTGTGCCACAGATATCAGGCTGGTGCAGRCTTCATTTTCTATTTTATCAAAAGAGCTTTGAATAAGCAGAATGAATAAACTTTAAGACATTTCTGTCTRCCACTCCACTTCCAGTAATAATACAGGTGTCCTGTGCATGTCTTGATACAGCGCCTCATCTGTAGGCTGATTTCAGTGGTCTGGGGCAGGTCAGTGGCACTTCCTAAGTCCTGGAGTCACAGGCAGCACATTTTCACATCCATTTAGATAATTGCATAGTCATCATTGCACCTGAAATAGGCACTTGCAGAGAGTAAATCAATTCTCAGCTAGTTTGAATCTCTTTTGTGAGTGAAAAGGGAGTCCAAGGCTTCTTAACTTGTCTAAGGCATCTCAGTCAAAGGGCTAAATCAGCTTAAAGCTGGAGTTGCACCTGCACTGAATTGTAAAAGAATCCCTATTCTGTAGTGTCTAGGCTCAGAGAAGCTGTTGGTGACTAGACAGCCAACACCTTTGAGAACAGGRATCCATGGACTAACTAGCATAGCTGTGAAAATCAGCAGCAAAGCTGATATGATGTCACTGGTGCATTATCAAACACACAGGAGCTGACTGAATGGGGAAGTATGAACACTGGTTGGTGGTAGAGTGACTCACCTGAGATCAGACACACGATCAGCTATCACCAAGAAGTAGCAGAGCAAGGAGGAAAGCCAATTGTGTCTCAATTTCCTTGACCACGCTGCTTTCCTTATGATGTTCAAGTGYCCATTTTGGTATGTAAGATTAATACTGATAGCTGGACAGCTTTTCCTGTGTATTTACTCAAAAATAGCTAGAGCTCTGTTCTAGAGGATATTGASCCTTTGGCATAACTTGTAACAAATGTCATCATTGTTTAAGGTTTTTTAAACTTTGGAAAAATAACATGTTACAACCTTTTTTTTTCTCTGATGAAAGAGAAAGCTATGCATAACAGATATGAAATTATTTTTGTCTCTTCAGTTGGCTGTGGGTTGTTTGCATGTATATATTTGTATTTGTGTGGGTCTTGATGTGTGTTTGTGTGCATGTGCCCATATGTTGTTACTTTTCAATTCCCTATCTTTTTAGAAAATGGCAATAAAGTCTCATTAATTTGGTATACACGCACTGCATAACTAATAGCAAGACATGATTTCCTTACCACAAGCTAAATTTTGAAGCCCTTCATACTTCATCAGCATTGACAGGAAAGTGATTGTCCCTCACGTGACCTTACTATTAAACATCAGCAACATTTGTGGTGCTCTAAAGAAATATTAGAAGTCTCTAATGCTTAATTCTTTCTGTATTAAAATAAATATTCATTTGTATTTAGCATTACAATAGAGAAGAAAGGTGAGGCAGSGAGGAAAAGCTATCCCTGCTGTCAGTCATTAGCAGACGGTTTTGTGTTTGAGGCAAGGCCACAGTCCTGCAGTCCAGCCCTTACATCAGGGAATCAGCAGTTTTRCCCTAGTGCTTCTCTCTGCCACATGGTTGGCTTATTTCACAAGTTAGCTCAGAAATATTGCTATTTGCACCCAGAAAATCAAACATGTCTATCTTGCCATGATAGAGTACGAGTGATGCTGAGGTTTCCCACTGAGGCAAGTGAGAAGGAAGGACATTTAGCACATCCTGGAAAGACATTCAACACCTTCACGATTTTATCTGAATCTTGATGTGCACTACAAAGTTTTGTTGACGTGGTGCATTGTGAGCAGACAGCAAGGTAGCTTTGCTAGTATTTGGAGCCAAAAAAAAAAAAAAAAAGCCTTGTGACCATGTTAGCAGAGAACCAAGTCAGCTCTGATGAACAGTGAGGGCCAAGGTGTGTTACTGCAGTTTTGTCACCAGCTGCCACCATCGCCCAGCTTTTSACCAGCCTGAGGATGGGCACCAAGGGGCTCTGCTCAGAGCAAAGGCAAGGGCAAGCTCACACCTGCAGACTGCCTTTTCCTGACAGGATCTGTATATAAGCGAAGACTTTTAGTTTACAGCAAAAAGAAACACACATTAAAGCCTTGTCACCAAGAAGTGCAGCTCTTTACACCTTCAAGGACTGGGGACTGGGCAAACCCTATTGGGCAAACCCCACCACTACAACACAAACCTCTTCATAAGCCTGCACTGCCCACACATACACGAGTTGAAAGAGGACAAAATATCAAAGGTTGATGTATCAGGGAGCTGCTTCTGGTCGTTTTTAGCTACAATAGCTCTCCAGCAAATAAATATCTATTCCCTTGTGTCGTGTGTTGGCTGCCATAGCCACTCTTTCAAAAAGTCTTCTCTCTGAGGTTAAATCAGTCAGATCCCCATTTCCCCTGAACCTTTTTTAAATCAAGTTTTGGTTTGGAAAAAGTTTCTTTTCCTGCTAGGCCTTATATGCAAGCAGTTACATTTAGCTCACAACAAAGAGAAAGTACATGAAAGCCTTTTCCCTGCCTGGAGTCAGCAAGAAGTGCAACTCTTTACACCCTCAGGGCTTTACAGCCGTAAGAGCTTGGGCAAATTCTCCTCCGCTGGAACTGCAGGAATAGAGACCCTCATTAAGAAACAAGAGGAGGCATCACCTTCAGTGGAGTCAAGCAAAATGAAAAACAGGTTCAGGCCAGGACCAAGGATATATATCAGTCCTACAACAGGGAGATTTAGTAGAACAAAATAGTCATGTGTTCACTACAAGAAGTCCCACAAGAACACCTTAATCTCCTTCCACTTCTGACTGTGACTGCCCAGGGGAAGCCTCCAGGCTCTGGGGTGAAGGGAAATCACTCTTCTGGGGTAGAATAAAATGGTTTCAAGCAGAAGGGTCAGTGTCATGATGGTGGCCTGTTCCAGTCTGCAGAATGAGAAAGGAAGAAAAAAAATGTTTTCCTTCCCTCATAATGTGCTTTCCCTCATTCAATCATATCATAAAATGATTTGTTGGAAAGTGGAGCACAATACAAAAGCCCTGTAACATTTTCTCAAAAATCTATATACTCCAATATGTGCCTCTGARTACTTTTCCCAGCTGATCACATTATCATTTCTCAGGCATTACACCTTCAGTCCATCTTCTGCGAGGACTGCAGTCCTCCCATTGACATACTCAGGAGTATTTCAGAGGAAGAAGTGGAACATGGTTTTCTGACATTTATCCATACCTGCACATAATCTGGGAGTTCCATCACCTCAAGCTTCTCCAGTATTTCCTCTATGCTGTTCAAAGCCACAACTCTCCCCAAGAAGTAACCTCTCAAACCGTCATGGTTTTCTGACCCCAACTAGTTTCCACAAAGAAACAACAGTCAGTGGATTCAGCGTTTCTGCTGCAGAGCACAGTAGCTCCTCAGCTAACACATCCAGTCCCATCACAGTGGCCGTGGCAGTGGGGTATGCTCTCAGAGAATTTGCTTTCATCCTTCCAAAGCTTTTCAATCATGCAACATAATGGTGGTCTCCATTGYAGGGCAGATGTTTGAACTGATTTGTGTTGCAATCCTCATTACCCACACTGTCAGACCTACAGAACATTTTCTTCCTTTCTCATAYACAGGGATTTCCCTTTGATAGAGGGAGAGTGCACTGCAAGACCCTGTTGCAGCATGAATGCAACAAGACTGCAACTAGACTCAAGGAATTAGTTACCTGGGGCCTGACAACTGTAGAGGTTAGACATACATTGTGCCTTGCTATTGTCATGAGCCCAGAAGCAATATTAGCTGAGGATATCCCAGTTACATCCAGTTCTGCACACTGAAGACAGGGAGGCAGAGAAAATTGCACAATGGCAGGGCTGTCCTTAAACACCCACTCTCCCCTCATGCACCAATACCTCCCGTAAAGCCATATGCTATACCCCAGAGTGTACTGCATCCAATGTTGCCATGAAAATCCCTGGGACATGGACATGTATTGTTGTTCATCTTTATTCAATTTGCTCACAATGAAGATCCACAGTGTCATCATATATACATTTACTCTGACAGCTTTGTGCTACTGGCAAAGATACATTTATAGACAGAACAGTGAAATATAAACCTATTATACTTATCTAGCTGTTTACATATCACTGCCTCAAAACTCTCAGGTGGCTGCGAGTCTCTCTACATATCTGCTTAAGCTGAAGTGGTTTAACAGCTTCCTAGTCATTTTTGCACTAGTCCCATCCCACGGCCAGACAGAGATCAACTCAGACCACATCCTTCTCAAGACAACCTAAAATGTACTGCTAGGAACAACCAGCAGCCTACTAGCAAGGGGGGAATTTCCAGCATAAAGCGTACACTATTCACAATTCGTACATGTGGGGCAGCAAAAGCAAACAGCAGGGAAGGTACGTCTGGAAACAAGCACGGGTGTCTGCATGGCACAACACAGTGCGACATTTATAAACATGAGTTTATAAAAAACAAATAAACAAATAGCAGCAGCAGATAGCTTCACAGAGCAGTCACAAATTCTCTTGAAAGTACCCTACCAACTTGTTTTAATTGTAAAGAAATAATCAGAGGGAATGAATTTGAGAGAGTTAGCCTATTAATCATTTATTGTGCTATTTTTATATGGTATTGTGCTGCTGCTATGATATGTTAAATATTGCAGCTTGATGTGTGGTCCCCCAGGCCCAAGGAGTCCTATAAATTAGATGGATTTTTCTAAAGTTCTCTCAGTGAGAAAAGTTCCAGAAAAAGTGAGAATAGCTCCATATTGTTCCATCTACTTAGATGCAAAATAACCTCATTTGACTGTGTATTAGTCTAACTGCACAAAATTCTCATGGGAATTAAATCCACATGAATTTCATCTTTTAATGGTGTTTTTTGAACAGGAGAACTAATCTGTGTGACTGTTGTGAGGTAGAGGATCAAAATAAAACCAAATTTTTCTCAGGCCCTTCTAAGAGCTTTTAAATCAAAGCAAAAAAATTAAYTTTCTCTTTCCCAGAGTGAGACCTGAGAGTGCAATGTTCTTGGCCTCTACCTTCTCTATAAATGAGCTGAAGTCAGTGTCAGGCTGCTTTTCGTATAAAACATATAAAATGCTAATCCTGCACTCACCTAAATGGGCCAGAAGAAATGCTCCAAACTTCTGTGCGTTCCAGATACTTAATCTGAGAGATCTGCGTCTGCCACTGCTTTAACAAATCTTATAAATGCCTGACCTACTGCATGGGTATCCATCTGCAGTCAAAGTCACAAAAAGATCAGTGGAAGTATCCAATCTGGAGAYTAATTTGGGCCCAATGAAGCCATTCTCCGTGCAAAATGATTATGTCACTGTCCCGACAGCAGCAAATGCAGCTGTGTGCTCGAAGCAGCTGCTGCCTGAGTTCGGTGAAAACAGGTTTGTCATTTACTGAGAAACATGCATGCTTTTTTTCTCCTTTAGTTTTTGTCCAGAATAACATCAGGTCCCAATATATTAACAAATCAAAGCTGACTGCACTCAGCACCTTTCAGGAAAGCCCCAAGTTGCAGGAAACACCCTTGGAAGGGATGTAAGAATTACCAGGCCTCATATGAGCTAGTAATATTGAAACCTGCAGAAAGATTAACAAAAATCAGTTTCCATATTTAAAAAAAAAAACGTACTTTGGTCCAGGGTTTGTGAAAAAAAAAAAAAAAAAAATGGATCTCCATAAAATGCATAAAATGTGTAGGGTTTGCTGCCCTATAAATCAGCAATATTTTCTTCTTTAAAAAAATAAAATTTGGGCTTGCAATCTTTCTGCCAAGTTTCCATTCATACAATCTGAAGAATCAGGTTTAAAAATATATAATGAAGTGTAATTTGGTGCCATAATTTATCAATATTAAAGGTACTAAAGGTACTAAAGGGAAAAACAACTACTACAAATAACATCACAGGACTGGAATAAATCAAATGGCTTTTTCTCTGGTCAAGCCCCTTTGTTGTTTTAAAGTGAAAGTTTTGCCTGAAAATGGGCCAAGAGGAGACTTCAAGGTTTTGATCACTGCTTTAGTTGTACGGAAGGAAAATTAATATGGTCCAACTCTCACTGAATTCAGTGGAAAACTCCATTGAGTGGAAGAGGTTCAGACTTTACTGTGGTGAACAGTAAACTCCAAATTCCATCAGCGCAGTAATTCTTTAAAGATCTTCAGCCAAGGTGAATAGATGTAATCTGGGACAAAATCCAGCTATTTTCCCATAGAGATACCTGTTCTCCTCACCCTCAAGTTCTCCTCACCCTCTCCATACCCTTACAGGGGTTGGAGCTTCTGCTTCCTTGCGAGTGGTGCCACGCTGTGTCCACCAGAGGAAGGGCCTGCTGGAGAACTGCACGGCCCAGGCACAGGTTTGC
The DNA here is from genome assembly GCF_003342845.1 of Nothoprocta perdicaria. Classification (NCBI taxonomy): domain Eukaryota; kingdom Metazoa; phylum Chordata; class Aves; order Tinamiformes; family Tinamidae; genus Nothoprocta; species Nothoprocta perdicaria. Next base: position 3,761,874 of record NW_020455943.1, read on the forward strand.
TTGGGTAGCTTGAGACAGCTCTGTTGGGTGCTGGTGGTTACGGAGMTTGGTATCATCCCAGGCACTGCAGCTCTGCCCTGTCTGTGGTCGCTTCCCTCTCATGGTTGTGGTCTGGGATGAGCYGCATGATCCCACACCACTCCAGGCATGGTTCGGAGGGAGCACAACTCGGGAAACCTGCTCAGCGGGCAGTTTGCACACAGTCATCCTAATTTGGTGACTGAGATTGCTCAGCAACACAACAAGGCCACTTGCACCAGCTGGCACCAGGGAACAGTGCCAGACTTGTTCAGCTTGCTGTTATAGATGTAGCCAGCTTGTCCTAGGGAACTTACCTTTCTCACTGTGTTATTGCACAGAAGAGAAATGAGGTTAGAAACTAGAGGGCTACATTCAGCTAGTTACTACCAGTCTTTACCTTTGGCACTGCAATTTCTGTAGCGTCTCAAGTCAAGACAGAAATGATCTTCAGATCTATGCCCTTTTGGCTTGCCAGATTCTAGCTTTTCATGTAGTCGAGGCAGAGGAACTTGCTTTAGGGCTGTGTGAGTACAGCTTTAGCTGCCTTGGCCAAGATAAAACAGAAAGTCTGCAGTACATCTGGGGGATACTGAACTCACATCTTTTTTTAAGACCTTCTTTCTTCTACTGGATATAGAGTGTCAGCCACCCAAGACCTCGAATTCTCAGAGCCACCCCACATCTGCAGGTTTTATTGACTGCAGCTGCCTTTTTGAAAATCAGATTTTAATGCCCTACATAGAATTCACAAAAAATAATGAAGAATACATTAGCAACTACCTTAAAAATTTGGAGGGGAGGTTTGGGTTTAAACTCTCAAAGGAACCTTCTGAGAGAAGCACAGATAAACTTGCTCCTCCTAGACCATAGCCAGCTACCCTAATTGCTGATCCACAAGACTGCCCCACTTCTTCCAACTTCCCCCCCAGTTTTGTCCAGACAAGTGGAAAAGTCGCAAAAAAGCTCCTGTTCCCTGCAAAAGGTCCAGTGAATGACACTCAGCCTCTTGATGAGTGAGTCTCTCTCAATTAAATGTAAACTGTACATGTGGATAAAAATGGACATGTTAATGTTACAGACAATAAAAAAAGGAGAACATGCAAAGAAAACTGGGATTGTTGACTATGCTTCAACCTCAGCTTTACCTGTAGGAAAAAAAAAAAGAAAAAAAGAAAAAAAGAAAAAAAGCAAGTGTGGCCAGTAGGGTTGTTAGAGTGATGGAAGACCAGTATCCCCAAAACTGAAAATCAGACTCTGCTAAAAATCAACTATGGCTCCAAGGTAAGGGGATCCTCTCTGAGACAGGCACTCTGTACTTGAAATAAAGTCTGGGCAGAGTCACTTAACCTCTCTGTGTTTGGGGATTCATCAGTGTGGTCCAGCTGGTGGCCTTGGGTCATTTTCTAATCACCGGACACGTTACCCCTCCCCATCACCCATTCACAAGAAGTGAATGTTGAGATGCACCTTGCTGCTGTACCTTGCTGCCTGTGCCACCAGAGCTGGGTTTTCCTGGGGGACTGGTGACATGGGGGAAGGGACTGCGAGCTACAGCAACAGCCTCCAAAAGGGATGCCCAAAACAAGCTCTGAGTCCTGCAGTTTGGCATGCACTGCACTGTGCTATCCCTTGCTGTGTCAGGAGCACAGAAGAGCCATGGCTTAGATTTACCCTTCTTCAAAATAAATAAATAAATAAATAAATAAATAAATAAATAAATAAATAATAAAAACACAAGTGACAAGCATTTTACTTTTTTGAGTGTGCTCCATAGCACGGCTGGAATATTAGCTGGATTCCAGTACCTCCTTCCCAGAAATCCACAGATGCAATAGCAAGTCAAATATTCATCTATGCATACGAGTACATATCTATATAGAAATATGTGTACATCTATATACAGACACTTCTGYGTGTGAGTTGAGTCTTTAGTTAAACAGTAGATACACAATATCTGAAATGTTTATAGCAAAAGTGTTTTCACTGCAAATTCCTTTATCTTCTCTTGAGTGCAGACACCACAGCCTTTCATGCAGAACCTCTCTGGAGCCCTACACTATTACCTTAGCATTTGAAATAGGTATGGATTTACAACATTTCATAACGTAAGCAGAAAAAAAAAAAGGAGCATCTTCTTTTTAGATCACACTCTGTTTCCTATCATATTTTGCATGAACAATTGGAAAGATTTGGAAGAAAAGCTGTTTCAGACTGATTTGTCAACCACCCAAAGTTCAAAGCTCTAGTTATCTCTTGTATTAAAATGTTCTGTTGTTCCCTAAGGAAGAATTTTTCATTTCTGATAGGGCTCTTGTCAAATAAAAATTGTCAATGAGGGTAAGCCTTTGAAAAGCTATGTTTTATTCATTAATTATTTTCTCATGTAACCTCTAAAGAAAATCAAAGAGGAAAAATCTGTGTTATGAAACTGCAACTTTGCTCCTTCTAACAGAAGTAAAAATGTTGCAATGCAACACATTTTCATTACTATACGAAACCAATCTTTTTTTTTTTCTTGGAGGAAATGAAATAAAAAGATACTGTGCCTTAAAATCATATTTTTCCAAAAGTATTTTCCTTATTTATCTGATTAAAGGATCATGTGTGCAGTAATGCCTACCTCAAGATTCACATTAAAGTTAGGTTTTAAATGATTTGCCATTTACATATGTTTTCACTAGATTGAAAATTAAAAACCCACATTTTATGTAATTCCAGAAATAAACAATAGAAAGAGTCACATATATCTCCCGGGTTTAGTTCAGCAGGCCTGCCCTAGATCCTTGTGCCTCGGAAGGTGATATGTTTTCAATGGTGAAGGGTTAAAAGAGGATACCAAACTATCTTCTGGAAATCATTAACTTACAAAGCCCCAAGAAGATAAAAGTTTCCATTTTCTAAAATGTAAATCTAAAACATATTCATTAGTATTGCAAAACAAACATGCAAATCTTCACCACTTGAAAAGCTCAGCTAAATATGTACAAGGGCAATACCCAAAAATACATCTGGTCCTCGGTTAGAAAACTTGCCTTTTTGGTTTTATCTAAAGAGCTTGTCTGTCTTCCATGGTTGGCTTTTTGGATTATTGCAATTCATAATAAGCCTTTTAGCTAAGGATGAAATAAACAAAGATAAAGTCTACGTCCTAGTTTTAAATGGTCCAGATGGGATGATTTTTCCATATGTTTAGCACACCAAATGTTTATTAATCATTACTAGCAGAACTTACAAAATTACAACAGCCTATTAAAGAGGGCAGGGGATAAAATTTACAGTTTGTGTAATTTCTGCCCACCTTCTTAATACCCCATTAATGTAGGGTTTCGTTGTGTGCTCACTCAGGTTGTGTGTGTGCATGTGCATGTGTGTGTGTGTGTGTGTGAGTAAATGCGTGTGTATGTGCAGTTGTTGTTACAAGGCAGGGAATTTTGGTTAACTGATCAAGAGAAGGTTTTGTGCCCTAATTTGGATACAATATCAGTCATGAGGAATGTGTTACATCATAACAATGACAGTGTGGGTAAAACTGGCAGTACTTGACTCGTTCCTCATCAGAGTGATTTACTTAGTGTCTGGCAATCTGTTTTTCACATGATGTTTGTTTCTCATAAACAGTTTCAACATGGGAGAGTATGGTGTCAAGATAACAGTCATATCATCAGTCATTGCAGAACATCTACGTGGGCTGCCAAGAAAATGAGTCTCTTTTATCTCTGGCTCCTATAAGTGCTTGTGTTTTAGTGATTGTTTCTCATAACGTGCTTGGTTGTTTTCTGCAACCTGACCATCAGCAGCTCCATTACGTTGTCACTTCACCCTGAGTGAATTAAGGCTGTCAAGGAAGCAGGGCTGCTGGGAGGAAAAAGGCTAAGATTGCAGAGGAGAGGATTAGGCAAAGGGTGCTTAGAAAGTAGCACAACAAAATGCCGTCTGGTAAATTAAACCACAGGCAAACACTGAAGAATATGCAAGAGGTACTTTGCACCAGGATGTTTTTCTGTGACCTTTCAAATCAAAGGGTTTGGGGTATTAGTCAGATAGAATGTGAAATTTTCCATTACGTTATGTATTCCTTCCACTTAAAAACATTTACATTTGTAAGAAGCAGCAGGAATATAGCTTTAAATAGCAAATAAGCAGATAACAGACTGAAGGCATGTTTTCATGAAACATAGCCACAACTTGAACTATAAACAAGAGAAAATAAGAACACAATTATATTACTTTAATGAGATAACTCATCATTTTATTGGGGATTATTTACATGAGCTTTGAGATAGATTTATCTCATCCAAACAGAACTGACATAAGTACATATGGGGGTTGAAATGTGTGATTCTGACTTTAAAGACAGGTATTTTTGATTCCTGCATATGGCTGGAAAAGAAAATGGTCTCAAAGCAGAGAGACCTCAGTAGACTCAACACCTAATGAACTTTCATTCATTCAAGACAATTAACCTGCCCAAGTCTTTGTTTTCAAAATACCAAAGGCAACGCATAGTTTACGTTTGCGAATAACTTAGGCAGGAAGATGCCCTGAGTCATCTCACATCTCTTCCAGGCCTTTTTTCTTGGGATTTGATGTGTTCCTCTGCACTTCCGAGGAGCAACAATGGAGCTTGGCCAGCATGTCCTTTACAAGAGAGAGTAAGCCTTTAAGAATCCAGTCATGTCCTGGCACCTGCAGGAGAGCTGGCTGGATAAGAACCTCAGAGAGGATCTTAATCTTGGCAAGAGGAAAAATGAAACTTGGGACAAAGTCAGTGCAACTCCTGTATGGAACCTCGACCCCCTATGCCAGAGGAAATGGAAAGTTCTCAGGACGGTCTCTTCAGAAGCGTCTGCTTGGGCTGTAGGAAGCAGCAGCTGCGGTTGTCCAAAAGAGAAGCTTTTGGCCTGGCTTCTGATTCATTCCTATAGTCTTTACTTCTGGGGCTTAGAAATATCTTGGCATCTTCTGGCTCCTCAATGTCCAAGAAGAACAAGACCTAATTTCCTATCCCAAAACATAGAATTGCTGATGCAAAAGTCAAGAAAAAATTACTATCATCTCTGGCAATGAAGCCTGGGATGAAATTCCTGTCAGTAAACAACAGTGTGGACCAGCCAGGATTAAGGACAGAAATCCAAGCTATTATATAATTGCTATGAGAAATTACTATGTGTAAGTTATTATGCATAAAATCTAGGGTCAACTCATGGAGTCCTTAAGCCGGTCAGTCCTGACCCCAAGTAACTCTGAGCTCCAGTGGATGTCACAGCCTGAGATCCTGTAACTGAAGACTCCACCACGATGGGTGCAGACATCTGAGAGCACRCTGTCACCCTGAGCACAAGCCTGCTACCATTCTGAGCATCCAACAGCTTTGCTAGAAATCTCCTGTCTTGTATCTCCTAGGGCAGAGCTGGGCTGGGAGAGCCTTTAAGGATCCGATGGCAGCACACATAGCTCCTACCACAGACCTTCTTCTTTTTGCCCCACTCAGATGACTTTCTGTCACTGCATATTCATTTCACTAGTCCCCTCATCTCCACTATGACTGGTCTCGCTCCTTGCACCCTCATCCCTGAAAGCCTTGTGTTTCCACCTTCCTTTCTCTATCCCATCATCTCCTATACCAAGTTTTGTGCTGGACTTGACATGCAATGTGCCCATGGCTGTCCAGAAACCTCAGCCTTCCTCTGCTTAGTGTTGGGTCAGGCTGTTTCCTTCTTCTCTTCCATACTGCCTCAGTGCCAGCAGTGAGAACAGCAAGACTCCAAGAGAGGCAGTCTCCATGTTTTCAGCTCCAAATATCATGGTAGCYCCTGGAGATAAAAAGAATAATTACTTGGAAAGTCTTATTCCATCCAGGAATGGAATACGCTCAGTACATAATTTACATAGTGAAATCCTGGTTTGAGATTTCTTTATAATCTATCAGGCCAAGTGCAACAACATTTGCAAAAAAAAGGGCCAAGTTTCAAGTAAAACTGGACCAATTTACCRTCTGGGGTGGAAAACTTTGCTCTTTATGCTGAATTTTGTTCTGCTTCATGGGATTCATTTGAAGCCAAAGTAGAAGGTAAAGTCATATGATAGGGACCCACATCATCTGAAATATAAGAAAAAATTGCCCGATCTTTTAAAGATCATCTGCAGCTCAGTGTCTCTTTACATTTCTAGAAAAAAAAAATAATAAAAAAAAAGTTTTGCAGGTGAAGACAGATTAGGCAAAGGCAGAGAAATGTATTAATTTTGACATACGTTACAAAGTCTCAAACATGGGATATAGCAAACCGGCCACTGAATAACATATGTGCACACAATTTTCATTAATAAAAGCAAAATGTTACAAAGGAACAGAATACCCAATCATCTGGGGATTCTGTCATTCCTTCCTGTGATTCTCTATAACAGCATGTTACAATTATTTGTCAAGACCTCCTAATTTTTCCCAGAGACTAAACCCCTGAGCCTCAGGCAAGTCTCGCCATTCCAGGCAGCACAGAGATCCACCAAGGCTCTGGACACAGTTACGTCCTTACAATTTCACCTGGATGCCAGTGAAGAACCGAGTGCTGCTCCTCATTCTGATGTGAAACACAAGAACGTCTGAGGAGCAGCGGAGCCACCTTGTTCTCCTAGCACTGATTTGAAACCAAAATAGCCATTTCCAGTGAAGGATGAGGAATTGTCTTCAGCTGTTTCTAGTGAACAGCTATCTCAAAGTAATGATTTCGTAAGGCCCATTTCCAGGCTCTGCTATGTAGTGTTACTAGCACTGTCAGCCTGAGTGCTTAAGAAACATCAGTAAGGGCTCCCCAAAATCCCAATATTAGAGGCTCTGAACTTCCCGTTCTTTTTAAGTCCCTTCTGATTTATGGTGCTGTGACTGTGGCACAGTCTGTTCACATTTCCAAGCCTTTCCCCACATGCAGGGGCTGAGCTTATTCCTGTACCACAGCACTCCAGAAGAGCAGAGGCCCAGATGCTCCAGCCACAGCACAGGACTTGCTCCTACGAGACCCTCATCACTGCGGATCCCCAGATGCCACTGCGAGTGCTGCACGRGTCAGGCACCTCCATCCACCTGGACCACCTCCCCTACCTTGGGTGTGAATAAGGCAGTTGCTGATAGAGCTCCCAGGCTGTCAAAAATACTATATTTGCTGAAAATCCCTTCAGCTTCAGATCATGTCTACCCTTGCTTTTTCTAATCCCAGCTAGGGTCCTAAGACTCTTCCTCTCCAGTCTGTGTCCCTTGTGATGGTCAGTTTAAAGGGAATGCTGTGAGGATGTTAAAGCACGCTGGGTTTTTTGGCACTCCACCAAAAAAAAAAGAGGAGGTTGGTTGCGTCGTTCTTTTTTATAGTAGCTGCTCTATCCTGGATACTGCTTGAGTCACTGGTCTAGTGGTTAAGGCATCCACCTGGGCTCAGGGAAACACAAGTATTACACCCTGCTCCAAGATACACTTCTGCAGAAGACTGGAGAAATACAAAYATATCTTTTCACTCTGTATTATTTCAAATGCTTCTGAGAACAAACACGCTCAGATTGAGACCTGGGATGCACGAAGGAGCAAAAACAACTAAAGCAGAGTTGAYTTGAAACGTACTATTTTGCATGCATCAAAGTGTTATTTTTTAATCAACAGCTAGGACTTAATCAACAGCACTGGGATTGATTTTACAGCTCCAAACCATATTCCTTCTGCCTCAGATTCACAACATACAAAAAAATGTATCGCTAAAACAGAGGAATGACTAATACAGGGATGTAAGTAATTTGTGTGCAAATAGCATGCAAAGAACAGGACTGAGACTGTCTGAAGCCAAGTGTTCCATAAGTCAAGTCATACAGAGTGGGAAGTGATAAAGGGTGTGACCCATGAGAGAGAATTCTGAATTAATTAGGAGGATCTCCTGCTGAATGATATATTGAAGACATGACATTTAAAAAAAAAAAAAAAAAGAAAGAAAAAAAAAAGAAAAAAGAAAGACATTTAAAAAGGGGGAATAATCTGTTTTGTGTATCACTACTGTGTGAGGGGATACTCCAGCCTCTTTGTTCCAAACATACATTTTTAAATACCCCACTTTTATATCAAACTTCCTTTGATCTTTTTTACAAAAACATCCTTTTACTTTATATCAAATTTGGAAACTTGAAAGTCTTGGCCTTCATTTCCTGGTATGAGTCTCCTGACGACAGACATCATCATGGCAACACCCCTGTCTTAATGCTCCTGGGGCTGTGACTAACGAAATAGAAGAGAGTAATAGATTTCAAGGCCAAGCGAGTCATTAAGATCACCTACCCTGACCTCCTCGGTGCTGCATGCCAGAGTTGCAAGCAGAGACCGAGTTCAGCACAAGAATGTCACTTTTATTTAAAAGAGACCCAAGACCTGAGGCCCCTCTGCAAGCTTCCCCAGTGCCATAGCATGGAGGCACGTGGGAAGTACTTCCTTCCCACTGGGAGCCTGTGGCAACTTAGTGGGCAGGAGGAGGGAGTGGTTGGGAAGAAGAGCAATGAAGCCCTAGCACAAATGCATGACACACGCGTAGGAGCGTAACAGGTTGGTTTGGATGCGGTTGTTATCAGACAACAAAGTCAATCGTAATGGAAAATTGCATGCCGCATCTCTGTAGGGCACATCTGCCAAAGAGCACGGCCACATCACAAAGAAACCCTGGGTAGTCGCAAGTTCTTGAAGATGCAAGTGGCATTCAAAGTCTAGAGTAGYTCTTCTCCCATCATGGGGATCAAGAAGGAAGAGCTGTGCTCATTACCCTCACAAAAAAAAAAGAAGCCAAAATGATCTTTCCTTCCTTACATTAATCCTGGCCATAGGGTGACATTTTTGTTCATTAATCTTTAAAAAGATTTTTAGGACACAAAACATAAAGGGAGACTCAAAGTTACCTGTGATGAGGAGAGCTCTCAGGACAAGGTTGGTTCATGTGTGTCCCAGGAATATTGTAACTTTTCTAAATACTAAAATTTGCTACGTACTCTGGAATTCCTGCATGAAAAATGATATGAAAATGTGAATCATTCTGCTCAGGTGCATGGTATTTGCAATCATATCTGATGCATTTGCTGTGCACAGACTGCTCAAGCAGCTCACAGCAACAGCAGTAAATGGAAACTTCAGATCCACTTCAGACAGAGGCCACAGAGGCTGAGTGTTTTAAAAGACAGTACTATGCGGAGGACCAGGACACAGATCAGGATGCAATAGGTGAATTGGGCTGAGTCTCCACAAAAAGACTGATCTAAATTTCAGGAAACCATCGCTATCATTTTCCTAAAGAAAAAAAGAAAAGCAAGTAGATACAAAAGGCTGTTTAAAAACTCAGTCATTACCAGAATAGAAGCATAATCTTTTAAATTACAAATATGTATATAATTGCTCAGACCTGATTATAGCTTTCTGTGTTTGCCTGGCTACAGATCTGACAACTCCAGAAGACTCTGGGCGCTCAGATTGCTTTTTTTTTAATCAGATCACTGAGTTAAATGTCTACATATAAACTCCTTGGAGCCTAAGTTTAGTGACCTATTTTTGAAAAATTCGGTCTATTTGCACCTAAGGAAAGTTACCGGTGTAACAAAAAAGGCTGTTACAGCTGATGAAAACACAGAGGAAAACACTGACCTCTCGTGATAGYGACTGGCTGGTGATTAACCCCCTGCGCTGAGCAGCCAGTAGAAATTGCTACTCTTAATTCAGAGATGCTGATATTTACCCCATTTTGCCATGAACCAGGTAGTGTTGCATGGTGCTGTCTGACTGCTCTGGGTGCAAGACCAGCCATCTCATCTCAGCATTATGGGTATGAGGTGAAACACAGAAAGTTCCATCTGCATGTGAGAAAGAACTTCTTTCCTCTGAAAGTGACAGAGCCCTGGAACAGGCTGCCCAGTTAGGCTGTGGAATCTCCTTCTCTGGAGGTCTTCAAAACCCACCTGKATGCCGCCCCGTGCCACATGCTCTAGGTAACCCAGCTTGAGCAGGGGGATTGGACTAGATGATCTCTAGAGGTCCTTTCCAACATCAACCATTCTGTGATCTTGTGTGRCTCTATGATCTCTCCTTACCTGTCTTCAGCTACAGTCAACCTCAGAGCACCCCAGGGAAGGATCTTTGATCACTACCTCTAGAGAAAAGCTCCTCCAGAAGGGCAAAGAGGACCCTGGGGCTGTCAGAGTGCTGGGCAGCTCATTACACATGATTTCCTCTGCCCTCTTCAGCCTTTGCCATGGAGGAGGCAGCAGGTTTGAAGCGAATCAAAGGGCTGTTCTACTGGGGACCAGCATCTGCAGCCTTCCAGCACCCACCAGGTCCAGGGGTCTGTGAGCTATTTCTGCTTAATCCTCACTGAAAGGGGACGAACAATTTTAATGCACAGTAAAGCATTTTTTTTAATTCCTGTTAGGTGCATGGTGCATTTTAATGAACATAATATTAGATTACTTCATATAAACAAAGTTTAACGTGATCATGAATCGAGGCCTGAGAGTGCTCTCTGCAAGCTCGAAATTGCCTTTGGGAAACTGGCAATGTTTGGCATTTCCTGACTGTATATATTTTATGGAGTATATTATTCACAAACATAAAATGTGCATTAAATGTAAAACTGAGTCCAAAGCAGTGGGGTCATTAAAGATCCCATGGCACTTTATACTTATTGTGGGTGTTAGCCCTGGTCTCCTGGCCAAAATCAATTTGGCAATTACAAGCTATTTGCCTAAATTCCCAAGCAGCTTCAGTCAGATGCCGTATTCCTCACTTCCTCTCAAGACTATTGAGTAGCAGCATTGTGCACTGCTCAACAGCCTCTGGGTTTCATCTCTTTGATGGTTGTAGTGACCATGTCCGTAATGGGAGCTTGCACACGAGGAAAGTTAAAAGGACACTTAGAAGGTTTTATTTGTTGTGGGGTTTAGGGCAGGTGGGGAAGTGAGTGTAATTGTTTATAAAACACACATATTTATTAAAAAAGTAAAATCAAAGAGAACAAAGATAYAGCCAAAATAAGGATCCAGCTAATCTGCAGCCACATTGAAAAAATGGTTACAAAACATTCTTCAGCCCTGACCCAGTTACAATCTGAACGTAATTTGCTGCCCCGCATCGCCCATGGTTGTAATACATCTCAGGAGCCTGCTATTCACATGATAGGGTCCAATCCAACACCCTGCCTTTCTGCAAGAGTCAGGCTGCCACTGCTAATAAGGATGGCATAATTCCCTCCTCATCCTTAYGGCTCTATCATGTGCCAGAGTTTGAAGGCCCCCTTTAGGCATATGCTTTTAAAGAAAGAGTTTATTGTGCACACTGGTGGAATCTGGGACTGAAGCACAGAAGCCATATGTCTTTTTATATGGAGGTTTGCCACAGTTACAGCTGTAGGTAATTATTACAAATAATAATGACTAACATTTATGTAACAGCTTTTTTTTAAGCATGTCAGATCACTCAGTCAGCCTTATATATTGATTACAAATCCTGAGCCAAACTCTATCTTCATTCATAGATGCACAGTGCCAATGGAAATCTCCATGGGGATTCATACACATATCTGTGGGCAGATGTTGGTACTATGCATGCATGTACAAACAGGTGTAACATATATACGCACACTCATGTAGGTGTATAGAGAGTGGTTCATTTCTTGGCTGAATACATTTCAAGCAACATTCAGCAACAGCTAGAAAAGAAAAAAAAAAAAAAGATGGCTTAATAAAAATCTCAATGGAATAGTTTTCTTTGGAAACTGGGCTTTTTTTTTAATCAAAAAATACCACTTAGACAAATAAGTCCATATCCTAAGAAATCAGAAAGAAATTTCTTCCAAAAACTAAACAACTTCACCATATCAAAACAAAATATTTCCACGTTACCGAARCAAAATACATTTCACATTATAAAATTAAAACAGTTTGACATTTCCTAATCGTTTTTTTTTTCTTCCCTGAATGGATGATCTGTGAGAAAATGGAGAACTAGCTTTCACATTGACAACAAAAACAAATCTGGAAGAATCAAATTTCCCATGAAAAGAAATTCTGCTTTCCAACCAGATCTACTCAGCAAAGAGATCAGGACAAAGATAATGAGCTTGAGCCCTTTGTTCTTTGCTGTTTACATAACCCAGGAAAAATGGACAGAGGAGTCTTTACATCATCTTTGAACTTCCCATCTCCTTCAAGTTGGATTTAGTAAAAAGTTTGCACCTGTGGGTTGTTTTAATACCTGTTTGTTGCTAAAAGAAAGAAAAAAAGCAACTGTTTTTAAATTAAACTCTTATACAGGAGGAATTTTGGATCAGCAGAGCATAAGCACCGTAATTATGAGTTAATCAAGAAACTGGAATAAGCAATCCAGCTCGTGAGAGAAGTCCAGCAGTGAAAATTTTCTCTAATATTACAAGAGGCCTCCAATTCCAGGCTAAATCAGAGAGAAGAGAATCAGGACCTGAATATATGACACTATTTCCTGCAGCACGTTTTGGGAGATTTCCCATACACGTATTGTACAGGCCCAAGTCTGCTTAACAAATGGGAACTAAAAGATGAATGCTCGAGGCAACATGGCAGCAGAGAGCGTAACAAAYTTCAAAACTCTGGATGGCCACGGCCACCAAATACAAACAGCACARACTGGGGAAAGAGAGAGAGTGCAGAGCACTTAATCTGATACAATGATAAGAACATTTGGATTCTGAAAAAACGGTCACCTTTTGCAATATCTATTAAAATGAACAGCACTAAATTATTTATTTTAGAAATTAAAAAACACCATGGTGAATTATTCATCCCTTTCTGTGACTTGAGAGGAAACAGGATGGTACAGCACAGCTTGTTACAATACACAGCAGCATTCTGATTTGCAGATTTAAAGAATTTCAGATTGCTTAAAGATACATGAGGCTCCATGGTGGTATGCGACATAATTTCTCACACAGTCTACCCATTGGAACAAGTCTTGCCTTAGAGGAGGTAAGTGGTAATATGAAACATGTTCTTTCCTATTGTGAAGTTTTAAAGAAATACATTAACCACAAATACTTAGACTTTTCCCTTCATTAATATTCTAGTTAAATATATGCTACTAATGGGCAAGCTTGGGACAGCTCAGACAGCCTGGCTGATACATATTAAAAGCAGTGGCCCTTGCTGTCCCATGCAGAAATCTTGGGCAATGTTGTTCCATTGATTTCAGGATTCCTTCTTATTTACTGAGGTGCATGTGACAAGAGAAWCAAGTTTGAAGCAATTGTACTGACAGTTCAAAAAAACTCACTTTAATCTCCACAGAGAAACATAACAGTTGAGATTTCCATTTAAAACATATCTGTTTTGATGAAATACAAAAGAATATGCTTTAACAAGCTGCCGAACCATTTTCAATCAGCACAGATGCACAGATCACATTTTAGAGAGGTGCCGTGAAATATTTTTAATGAAACTTGCACACAAGTCCTCCCTCTGAGAAAACTCAACCTACCAGACTAATACATCAATAGAAAGGGAAAATGAGACATGAAAACAAACTCTGGTTAGATGACGATAGGAAATGTTAGCTAGCCTTGAGGAAAGGCTTGGAATTTAATGCAAAGTTTAACTCTTCTTTTGACATATCTGATTTTCAATGCTTCTTTTGTTGCAAACTYTGCAGATGTGAAGGCTATTTGTCGAGGTGTACAGTATAACAAATTCTTCTGGAAAAGTTCTCAGATGTTTCACAGGCCTGAAAAATAAAGTCAATAATTAAGGACTATAAATTTCAGCCTATCACCATTTTGAATTTTTTCCAACATTATCAATCTTAAATCATCTACAGAAAAATGCATTTCCTTCTCTTAGCACATTTCCTTGTGTTGTGTTTTCTTTTCTGGCTCTGAAAATGACATGAAGGGCAAAGCAAAATGTTTGTCCAGCGTATTGCTAGGTCATGAGCTGCACTTATGCATGGACAATACCTGCAAGAAGTTTTATTTTACTTTGTCCTATCAAACCTTACCATAAAACAGGTCTGTTGGAGGTAGGGATGAGATGGGAACAGTGTTGCCAGCAGGTGGAGGGAGGGGATCCTGMCCCCTACTCAGCTCTGGTGAGGACACATCTGCAGTATTGGGGGCAGTTCTGAGCTCCCCAGGACAAGAGGGACGTGGAGCTTGTAGAGAGGGTCCAACGGAGGGCAACAAAGATGATTAAGRGACTGGAATATCTATCTTATGAGGAAACACTGAGCTGGGCCTGTTGAGTCTAGAGAAGACTGAGGGGAGATCTGATCAATATGTATAAGTACTTGAGGGGAAAATGTAGGAAGGATGGGGCCAAACTCTTCTTGGTGGTGGCTAGTGACAGAGCAAGGGGTAAAGGATACAAAATGAAACACAGGAAGTTCCATCTCTATCTGAGGAAGAACTTCTTTCCTGTGAGGTTCCTACCTGGAATAGGCTGCCCAGGGAGGCTTTGGAGTCTCCTTTTCTGGAGGTCTTCCAAACCTACCTGGATGCCACCCTGTGCCACGTGCTCTACATGTCCCTGCTGGGGCAGGGAGGGTGGACTAGATGATCTCTAGAGATCCTTTCCAAACTCAACCAATCTGTGATTCTGTGGTTTTATGAATGGTGCAAAGGCTCAAGCCTTGTCCTGGTTGCCTGCAGGGGACAGCTCKGGTGCATGATCTGGGATCAAGAATGTGGAGCAGGACATTTCTTGGGGCCAGGTAAAAACCTTTGCTTTCTCCTGTCCATTACCATGGCACTGGGCTTCAGCCTTCATTTCCCCAGCTCTGAAATGAGGATAGAAAACCTTCCCTTTCTGCTGCCTAGGCTGATCTCAACAGTTTAAATATGAAGTATTTGGGGAGAATTGATTCCTCCTGACTGTTCGAGCTGCACTTCACACAGCAAAGTCCCCAGTGGTGCCTCCTGTAACACAAATAAACTGTAATGATAAATATGTCTCCCGRGGAACATGTTTCCCTGAGCCAACGAAGCTCTGAGCAGCCCCCTTAGGCGAATTCACCCTTTCATGCTTAGCATTTAAAACACATTTTATGAGCTGCTTATATGCTTATAATGTTTAATCTTTGCCTAATACTTTTTATGGGGTTCTTGAGGATGAAGGATACACTTTGGGGTAACATCAGGCTCAGAGAAAACTGCTTAAACAAGGGCTAGGAGGACTGGTTAGCTGAGAACTGGGGAATAATCCTGGAACCTGAAAATGAGGGAATTATTGAGACTCTTTCACCTCTTGTTTTGGGTCATGAATGTTTCCCTATAGCCAAGACAGACAATACCTGCATGGTCCACTCACTATATTGTCTAGAGTAAAAGCAACATTACCTTTCCTTATCAAAGCTGTAGCTGCCTGTAGCGAGGATATTCAGCCCTTAAAACTCCCACTGGTTACTACTGAAAGCAGGAGATTGACCTTTAGTCCTATGGCCACTTGCAAGTGACTCTGCTCACCTCCCTTTATAGTGGCTGTTCCACATGGGAAGCGTCTCTGCAGCAGCTACCAACTGTGCAATGTTGCTCTTTTAGTTCAAAGAAAAGAGGTCTGGCAGTGGCAGGATTCAATCCTGGGTCAGCCCCTACCAATGACCTATGGCAGCACCACTCCTCTTGTCTCCAGCTAAGACCTTTTCTTCCTTCTCATCTGGTCCGTTCTGGACCTGCCCTATGGTTATGTGGTAGCATGAGCTGCCCCAGGAGAAAACAGAAYAGAAGCCTTGGAAAACCCCAGTGATATGTGCAGACTTTGGGTTGTAGCTTTCACACTCTTTCTGCCTTCCCCATCCTTGGTCGCTGTATGCAGAAATGCCTCCTTCCACACAGTGCACAGGCACCTGTGCACACCTCTTACCCACCCTCACTGAAAATCAGCCCCTTGCTGCCTTCTTCACCCACATACACATCTTACAGCAACACTGCCTCCTCACACAGCTTGCAAACACCAGCAAATCCATGTGGCTGTGAGCTTTTGCCAGCCCATCAGCGATTGGGTAGGCTCCACAAGATGCGTGTTTTGCAGTGGGCTCAGAGCCACCCTCAATTCCACAATCGCAACTGAGAGAAAAACCCTTCTGACGTTACTGCAAACTGACATGCAAGCCAGCTCTCCCAGCTATACCTCACCCTGGAGAGAGGTGCTGGGATGTTCATCTGCTCAAACCCCTGTATCTAGTGCATCAGGGTCACTATTCAGTAACAGTAATTATAGCGATCATAGAAACAAAGAGAGACTCTCTATTCTTTGTTCTAAGTATAGCCCTCTGACATAAATATATATATATATATGCTTAAAAAAAAAAAAAAAAAAAAAAAAAAAAAAAAAAAAAAAAAAAAAAACTGAACCAGCCTCTCCTTTAAGGAAAACACGTTATTTCAACTAGTACCTTTACAGAGCAGGTGCTCCTGGATCTTCATGTGCCAAGCTTAGCGAACATTTTGATTGCAAACAAATGTTTGTCTTTACCTTTAACTCACTCACACTGGCTGCTCCCCATGGCCATTCGCAGCACAATGCGATGTAAAACTGTCCACATGAATTGGAAATCTCAACTTTGCCTCTTGTCAATCCCAGTCAATGCTGCAGGCTCCTGCCTCACACAAAACTGACACTTAAAATGAATGACAGCATGATGCATTGATATAGATTTAATGTGGGAACAGAGCAGAAAGCCTCTGAATGCTCATGTCTATCTGAGTGAAAATAAACAGGCAATATTTGGATGATTCAGATCAAATGCTACAAAAATCCCAGAGATTGCACTGCAAGGAAAAGCTTTGCCTCACACATTTCTTTTATGCAATTTTCCTCATAACATAGTCATAGGATTGCAATAGGTAGCAATTATTCCAATCTTTAATACAGACTTTAGCCTCCCTCCTTTTTCTCTTCCCTCAGAGAAAAAAAAATAAGTTATAGGTAGCAATTTTCCTTYATTGGCTGACACATGGCTGTGTGTGAAGAATACTCTGGATATCCAGAACGATGTAGGCTTTGATGGATGGAAATAAAAGATCATTCTCTGCAAGCTGGAACTGAAATGTTAGCCTTTGAGAGCAAAGGTTATTTTATCAGGAAATAAATCAGAGCCCTCTTTCATTACTGTTTTTTTCCGTGCTCATCTTAGTGATGACTAGGGTGTGTGTTCAGACCACAGGAATCTGAAGAACCACCCAGTCGCTTCATCAGTCCTAGAAGACGACAGGGCTCAGAGTCAAAGCAGCACCATCCTGGATTTTTTTTTTTTTATTTGGTTTTATTTCTGTTTGTTTGTTTGGATGTTCTCATTTATAGGCTGGTGGTTACAGTTCATTTTATGAATCTTGAGCCAAGCAGCGCGGGGTTTTACTCCCAACACATGTCCGGTGCCTCAGCGCCACAAGATGCCATCCCGAGCTCCCGCTGAGCAGCCAGGAGCTGCCTTCAGCTCCGGTGTGCAGGGTAACATTCATGGGCCTTTCTACATATTAATGCTCACAGCCCAAATTAATACTCACCGCCTAGTTCTTCAGGGGGAGGTGCTTTGAAGCCTCCTACATGCCCACACATGGCACAGTGGCTGCACTGCCTGCCGCGGAGTCTGGGGACGTGGCTCGGCTTGGGGATGCCGTTTTGGAGCCTACACCATGCAAGGAAGAAGGGGTTGAGGTATAAGGTGGGAATCTGGGGCAAACTGACACCTTTCTCATCCAGGAGACTTTGGGAGGGCAGTGCAGAAGACACCTGGTGCCACGGGGACAGAAGAGCCAGCAGGGTGGGCATGGAGAGAGCGAGATCCTGCGCCAGGAGCGGGCATGGAGGGTAAATACAGGGCCCTGCCAGGGAGCCAGGCCCATGCAGCTCCCACAGCCCATGGCCTGTAGTGCTTTCCTACCTCAAAACCTGAAATAAACTTGGACACCACACCTTCCAGAAAAGATACAGTTATTTATAAACATTCCAGACTTGCCTTTGATGCTATTTCAAAACGCTAAGATATAATTTAGTTTAAAAAAAAATGACAGTAACACAGAAGAGGGGAAAAAAGTTTAAAAACAGAAGTAAAGTCCTACCATTACATTTCATAGCTGACTTAAGGGCCACAGGGCTTGCTCAACTCTTACCTTTACAGCAATTAGATTTTTTAGTTCATTTAAGTTCACTGTTTTATCATTGAAATTCAATATAATTCTGAAATTCAATATAATTACATATATAGATTTTTCAAAATATAAATTTTAGATTTTTGAGTTGCTAAAACTTCATCCTCAATGCCCCTTCCAGAAAGAGAATACTTACCACCATTTTATATAAGACTGAGCCATCAGTGCACTGAATGACCTATCAAGCTTGTCCAGACAAACCAATGTCAGGGATGAAACAAGAGCATTACATCCTTATTTTCATTTTGGATGCTGGATGTCAGGTATTTATTAACTTTTAAAAAACTATTTTACTGCAACCTGACAATGATTGTAAATCTGACTGGAGAAATAGGATCTTCAAGTTAAATGTGTCTCAACAACCTCACTGTGATTCTTACGTTTATTTTAGACTTATATCTTTCCAGAGATAAGTTTTTGCCTGTGCTTGGAAACAGCATAGCTTTTATCCAAAAATAATGGCTTAATTACTGAAATAGCTTTCCCATTTGGAATTTTTTTTTTTTCTATTTGGAGTTCTCCTTGCTATATCATGAAGATCCTGGAGGAACTGCAAGACTCAGACCTTAGAAGTGCATCACTATGTAAACATATCAGCCCCCACAGAAGGTTCCTTCGGATAAAATGGACATAATTTATATTGGTGCTAATAATTTAGGATTTCTTCTACTTATCCACATTTGACATGGCTTATAATCAGCCACTATCCTCTTTTTAGTAAAATCCTCTACATAGTTCGTTGCACATGAGTACAGGCAGGAAACTTATTAGCAGCCTCTCTACGATAAGCAATTACTGGTATCTGGAAGCTCTCCGAAATGGTACTCTACAAATAGCCAAATGTGCTTAAAGAAAAGGTAGCAACACCCTCAAGATTCACTGGCTTAAAAATCACAAGAAGTGGATGCACATGCTCTGCATATTCCCTTCTCTCCCAAGAAGAACCTAATCAGGTTTTCCCAGGGCATCACCCAACCTGTTTGGGACAGGTCTGTCTTGGCCTTCCAGGATCAGGTTGGAGAGGAATCTGAATGAGCATTTCATCAACCCAAGGAAGTGAATCAGCTCTGATACACTGTAGAAGGTGACATTTTAACCACAGCTTTGACCTTTGCTGGTCCTGGCCTTGTGCCCGCTATATCAATCATAAGCCATGAGAACAGCAGACAGGTTTATCACAGCATACATTTTCCTCTATCTAATTACAGTCCTGCAGCCTAAATTATCTGCAGAGCTTTGTCTGAAGTTTATTATATGTGCTTTGAATATCCCTTAAGCTTCCCTCCTGTCTTGCTAAATCTTCTCATTGCTCAAGAAGACACAGTATCTGCCATAATGGACTAACAAAATTGGTGTCTCCAATAAAGTGACGAGAGACATAGACTAACATGTTAAAATTCAGCAGCTGCAGCTATTTGACGTGTACGGCACATACATTGCATTTAGAGCTATTCATCCCAAAGGTGTAGTCTTGATTTTYCTGTTGCTATAAGATTTCTTTATGCTACCCAGCTAATATTAAAAAAAAAAAAAAAAAAAGTTTAAGACATTAGAGAACTTCTGCTTGCCAAGATCATCTACATAAACTCAGCCTGCAAGCTGGCTTAGAAGTGGGGTAATAGCTCTGGCCCTCTCCAAAAAGTGGCTCTGAAGATGTGTGGAAGTGCTAGGAACCACAGAAGTGACTCCCAGACCTATCAGAGTCTGGGAATTTATCCACACTGTGTTCTGTAGCGGGTTGCATCCATACTTGTTGAATTTTCATGTTAATGGTAGTCTAGGTGCCTCACTGAAGATGTTATACTCAGCTGAGGCTGTGGGAGGGAAGATACCAAAATATTCCATGAACAGGCTTTTCTTAAACATCATTTTCAAAATGCCTAAAGGATTATTCATCTCATCTTAAGTACATACTGTATTTTAGACCTGCTTAAATACATATTTAACTGAACACTGGACAAGCTCCAACAAAGTCATCCATGTAGCTGAGGTAAATGATATGCAGTTTATGACTGTATGCCATTTTATTAAATAAAAACAACAAAAACCGTCACTGCCAGAGAAAAAAAGGAAAATATCTTCCCAGAAGAAAACACGTATTTACTTAATATTATGGCTGTAATACAAGTTAAAAGAAGCCAAGAGATTCAAAGTCAAGGCTATCCTGTATGCTTTTAGCCCAACAGCTATATGAGGTAAGAGCAGGGKGCTAGCCACAACTTGCATTTCTTGTCCAGTGTTGGTTAATGTACCAATTTGTACATTATGAAAACAGGCTTTCTCTGTTCACTCAAAACCTTTCCTGCTTTTGCAGTGCTCACAATAAATATCCAGCAGAATCCCAACTCTTTTATCTTTCAGCTTCTTTCTTAAGAAAAAGCAATCAAAGAAGTGTGATCAAGATGTGATGGTCACCTTCAGCCAGTTCTCAGACTGGATCAGTAGCTAGCAGTTAGGCCACAAACCTGATGGCAAAGAGAACCAGAGAGTCACAGAATGATTTAGTCCAACTCCCTGCTCAAGTTGGGAGGTCACCTAGAGAATATTTTTTGGGATCTTGTCCTTTTGGAATCTTGTCTTTTGAATATCTCCACAGAAAGAGACTCCACAGCTTCTCTGGGCAAAAAGAAAAGTCACTAGATTTCCTTGCAGACATAAACCCATGGCAAGGATGGGGGACTCCCATGTTGAAGGACAGGGCTGGGTGTGGCATCATATCTGTCTGGATGTGCAGCCCTTGGGCTGCCTCCATATGCCTGGGATAGGAACAGTAGCACACAGATTCTTACAGCTTTGTGGCACTCTGGGTTCTCCCAGGGACAATACTCTGATATTTTTGGACCCAGATCAGGATGACACCCCTGCTCCCCCAATGCCACATGCTAGATTTTTATCTCTGATTTGCTTGTCAACACATTAAAGACAACTGCACGGCACTACTAACGATCCTCATTTAGGAGCTGCCTTTCAGCTCCTTTAAGCTCCTTTCTCTCTAGCTCACTAGCCAGGGAGAAAAGGAACTGCACCCCTCACTTTGGGGTGGGTGATAGCAATATAGCAGCCCGCAACACTGGTGTCAGTTAGCAGCAGACAGGCATGGCGAAGCCTGAGCTTTATCTCCTGTCTCCACCACCCTCACTGCCTGCACTTCATGGGACTGGCTGCTGGTATTCGGAAGCTTTGCCCCATTCTTGCCTGAACATCACCAACTATGGCTTACATTCCTCAAGTGCCACTCTGCACACATCACAGCACCTCCCAAGCACCTGTCCACAAATCCTGTCATTAGTTATCATATATATTGCATTACCAACCAAACACCCAAGTTACAGATTAGGAGCCAGCTGTGCTAGGGGCTGCACAACCTCAGCAAACTGGCAAAAAAAGCACTTGAGCAACTCTTGCTCTGAGCAAGTATCACAGTATATAAGCAAGTATTATTTCTGGATAGAGTTTGTTCTCAGAGCACCACAGGGAAAGGTGGGCAGAGCATGTAGGGGTGTGTTGGAGAGAGAAGAGGTGTCCACCATTCAGGATCTGTGGGAGGAATGGCTTGCACTTGAATCCAGTGCATGCTGGCTGAGAGGCAAGAGGATTAAAGGGTTGCATACCAAGTGGAATTAAGAAGTGCTAGTTTTCCTAGCTCCTATAATTTGTAAAGAACGGAAAGAAAGAAAAAAAAATCTCATGGAATTAATCTATTTCTTATGCTCGTTCCAGCTGCATTTAATTTATCCTCTGCTATTTCTCCCCTCTGATTGAGGAATGCTGTATCCTTACATTCATATTTCCCCTTAAAATCCCTGCATTGAGCACAGCTTTCCTTAATTGCTTTAATATGCTGCGTTCTAAGATGGAGGGAACCGATGCGTGGTGGCACTGCTCCTTTGTCCTGGCCTGGTGTGTGTCGGGGGTCATCTGTCCTGTGAGACTGAGCTCTCCCAGTATGTGGGGCGATGCAGGAGCCCTTCACCCACTGATGTCCCTCACTCACCATCTGAGCTGAATTGAGCAGAGCAGTGCCAAGCTTACAACCAAAGAGCCTTGGCCAGCCCCGTCTGCAGCGCACACTGGGCCTTTGGACCCACTCTCCGTGCATGAAGAAGAAACTACGTTAAGTGCTTGACAAGGTCACGCCAAACCCTCTGTCATCAGGCCAGAATACTCCCCTCTGCCTGGCTCACTTTCATTCACGGATTAAAAGGCAAGTGAGAGACCCTAAGGCAATCTGCCGGAGCCAGGCTTACTGGCAGGCCTGCCCACCAGTGATTTAGCAACCTACGTGCCAGATGGACCAAGCCTCAAGTAGCAAGGATAGGGGCAATGTGGAGCCAAGGAGGCCAGGATATTGCGAAAGGGAGGAACAAGGCAAGAGAAGGAGAGATTCAGAGGGGTTTATTTATTTATTTTCTGTGTGTGTGTTCRCTTTGACTCTGCTTGTCTTCCCACTTCCTCCCAGCCCACTGGATATCCCATGTGGATAACCCAGACTTCACAATGGGGTTCCTGCATCAGAGCTGCAGGCAGCACACAGCAATCTACAGTGTTGCCACAAGCACTAGTATTTTGAGGCGACCCCTCTACAGACCATCAACCCATCACCACCACCTCCATCCCATCCCTTAGTGGTGACTGGAGAAGCAACATTTCCGTGTCCACCATAACAAGGGCAAAGAGGAGTTCTCTGCTGCTTTCATCAGCCAATCATCTGCACATGCCTCTCATGGGTAGGACGCTGCAGACCATGGGGACATTCGTTATGAAATCTTAGGCTTCTTTCTTTTAGAGCAAATCGTAAGCTTACATAAGTTGTCGCCTACAGTCTTATTTTTTCTTGTGTGACAAATATTTGACCATATAACAGAATCTCATACCTTAAACAATGTGTTATTCCGCTCAGCGGCAGAGGGTCTCCAAACATATTTGCAGATCTCACCTGAGGATGAGCCACTGAGGGGTAAAGTATCTAGACCTCTCTGTAATAACGGGTCTAAACATAACACAGCCCTTTGCCAAGGTAATCACCTCCACCTTGGGCAGGCTCGCATGCTCTGTGCCATTAGGCCTAACTTATGTGACAGTACAGTGAACCAAAACAGGAAATGTATTGYAATTTAATGGGGATAGAATGAATATTCTCCCCAGTAACGGCCTCCTCCTCATACTTATTATTTCTCCCTCTCCTGGTCCTGTTCAGTGGCTCCTGGTGCTCTCTTACCTCTGCTCAGTCTCACTTTTGTGCCTTTTYCTAAGTACCTACAAAGACACCCTACCCCCACAGACCTCAGGATCYGTTGCTGCCCWTSGTSCAAGTTGCCCAGGGAGGCTGGGGATAGCTTACATGACAGCCCTCTTCCTTCTGTTCTCTTCCATTTCCAGAAACAGCCCAGGAACCACAAAGAGCCCAAACCCTCTCAGGGGAGGAAAAATACAGATGAAAGGACGGTGAGCGCAATGATGACATGACACAGCAGGGAAGCTGACAGAGAGGCAAGTTATGTGGCTCTGTGCATGGCCTGTTTTGTGCCACGCATGCCGCCCTGCCTTCAGCTTGGGAGTGACCATGGAGGAGACCTGGACGCCAGGTCCACCGTGTCCACTAGCAGGCCATGTTGGGGTTTCCTCCGTGCCCAGCCACAGGCATGTTTCACCACCGTCTGGTTGGCTGCTGCTATTTATTCCTGGGTTTTTCTAAAAATGCGCCTTGACCTAGGAGCTCAGACCATTGCCAGCCTCCTCCTTTAATAAAAGCAACAACAGCACGGTATTGAAAGTCATGAGGCATTTAGGAATATACAGACTCCTTTATGGGTGGAATAATCTAATAGACAAGCTGTTGTTAATTTATAGCCTCAATTTTCAGACACACTTCTTGAGTCAAAAGTACTTCCTGTTCCATAATTCCTATAGGGACACAGGTGGCCCAAATTGCAGTATACATCTACTGTACGCTAAAATGTATTTCAGTCTTAGCTTAAACATTTCTGAAATCTCAAGTTTATGTCTAGACTATTTTAATCAGCTAGATGTCATAATAAGCCATATGTTGGTCTTGATAGGTTACATACACCAGCCCTGCTCATAAAGTATCAAAAGGTGTTTTTAAAAAAGGAGCCTGTGTTTGTTTTACCAGGAAAACGGTGCTTTTAGTCGATCGCATCAAACCCACTGGCAGAGCGCACAGGCTCTGACGTAACCACTGGGAAAGCGGGAGGCCGGGGCGGCCGCGGCGCAGGAACAGAGAGGGCTCAGTCTGCGCCGCCGCGGCTCCGCGTCAGGTGTGCGCTGGCCGGGTGCCATGTCCTTCGCTGCTCCGCCCGCGGCAGGGACCCCCGGTGGCACTGAGGGCCGCCCGCCTGCCCGCACAGCCTGCCGCCTGCTTCTCCCTTCTGCTTCTTTGTTGCCCCTAGATCAGGCCGCAATTGCAAGTGGGGTTGGCAGAGGAGAGCAGTGTGAAGCGATTCCGTTGGCCAGGCCAGGACAAGAGGTTTTCACCAGTAAAGCTCTGCCTTTCTGAAGCCAAATTAACTAAGCGTAGCAGCAGAAAATGAATCATAATTTGCTAGCGTAAAGTAGCAAAAATCAAGATCTCTTTCCCAAGGATTGTTAATGTGCAAGCCAAAATGTCCAGCTTGGGAAGTGACCCGTGACCCACAAGGCCTGAGTCTTGGCTGGGAGGTTGCCTCGTGCCCGGAGGACAGTCCCCCACCACGTAAGAGCAACGGGAAATCTCTGTTTGCTCTGGGCCGCAGAGGGCCTATGGCACACAGACACGTAGCTTGGACAGCGTCCAGCAGTGAGCAGGGATATACATGAACAGAAATTCATCACACTGTCGTACAAGATTATTTCCTTATGCAAAGCTGGCTCCCTTCTGGATGCAAAATTTCTCCCATCCCTCCGGTCAGCTCCTTCATTCTCTACTTCCAGTCACCACCATGGGGAGGTCTGCACCCCTCCAGAGGCACCTTGGCACTGGAAAGGCTCAGCTACATCTGGCTCTGCTTCCCCATGGCTGCACCTCTTGTCCCATCCTCTTCATTGCCCCAGTTAAGAATACTTTTTAACCTCAAAAGTCATGTGTGCCCAAGAAGCAGTACGTGCATGTGGTCCAGGGGAGGAAATCCCTGGAGTCTTACATCCAGGCACTTGCTTTTGGAAGTTCCCAGGGGGCTCAGGGCACATATAGAAGAGCTTCAAGAGTATTTTAATTATAGACTTTCCTTGGGGAAAAAAAAGCTGTTCGCCCACTAAGTGCACAAGGATCACCAGAGTGACACAGGAATTGCAACTAAAGGTGGAGTGTCTTTCTGCTTCCCCTATTCTATCTCCATGGGTTTTGAATAAACAGTTTGGGGTAATAGCTAAAGTAACAAAAACCTGTACCCGATATCCCACAATTATTTGACTCCTGGATAATTTAACTAGTCATTTCCTACACATTTATCCTTCTTCCTTCTAACAGCTTTTAGGGCAGAGAGCCCTAAAAAAGTTATCAAGATTGCATTCTGCAAAGAATGTATACTGCCTCTAGAAAGAATTCAAAGTACATTTCATGAGGTGAAACCATGAAGAAGCACAACCTGTCCATCATATCAGGTAAGTGTATTAAAAATACACTTTACTGTGTCACTGTTTTCGTCACGAAACATAAATTCTTACGTGATTCTTTTTCTCAGGATCCCCCTGTTTGTTAGCAATAAACATCTAAGAGCAGTTTTTATTTCCACAGCATTTTATTCCTATGTGAATACCATAATTTTCCATCTCTACAAACAGAGAGATCCTCATCCACCCAGTTTGTTACTATACTTGCCGGACAGAGGGATATAGTAAAAGTCATGATTCTCTTGGATAACCAAAGTAGAATTACAGTATTTAACTGTTTCCCAGCATATGCAGTTATGACTGCCTGTTCAATTCAAACTCCAGTCTGAAAATCCATGTCACTCCCTCCCATGTTGATCATCTGCAGACAGCGGAGAACGGAACAGTCTGTCAGTTACTAAGAGCTACATCCTCAGCCAACAGAAACTGATATGGCTTCACAGAAGGCACAGTGCTGAAGATACACACCATGTAGATGGCCTTGGTCCCAAACTAATGATTCATCTCTGTTCATGAGCCACAAACTTGTATCATCACCTGCTCATCACCACCATTCCTGATCTTCACCAAAAAGGACATCTCCCAGGATGCGATCATACAATTATAATGAGACATCTTCACCTAAACATTTTAATGCATTTTCTTGACAAAAAAAAAGTTCATAAATAGACACATTTCATACATCATTGAAATGCCCTACATGTATTTTTCTCAGATCAAATTCTTCTGCAAACTATTCCCATTTTAATCTACTTCTCATTAAAAGTTTTTCTAAAAGTAGCTTTGCTTTCATTTTTAAGAGTCTTTTGAGATTTCCTTTTTTAAACTTCCAACAAAGATGATATTTTTAACAAGCTGTAATTATAAAACACAATACCTGATAGCTTCCCAGACAGATGGATCACAAGAGAGTGTAATTGGAGGTGGGTAGGAAATTACACCCCTACCATTCACAGATGCCTCTGTTCCTTATACAGAGACAAATTTTCTGATCCTTGAGAGCTCTTTAATCTAACAAGCACACAGGGAAGAAAATATCCTGCTTACTTCTATCCTGAATGTTGTGGACTGTGACTGTCAATCAGTGCAACCTGTTTCGATTAGGTTTTAGATGGGGGGATTTTGTCAAATCACTGTCAGAACAAAGTTGCTATTAGAACAAGTTGCTAAATGATGTGATGCATTTTCCATTATTTATCCAGCTCTGACTAAAAGTCTCTATCATTCTAAAATATGTGCCACATTTTCACTATAAATTGTTATGGTGGGAGCAGTTTTCCTGGTAGAAAATCCATAGTCTGTGCAATACTAGCCAAAACAGGAGTAAATATATTCCTGAAACAAGCCTCAGCTCCTTGTTCAGAAGCAACCTGGGAACATGAACAACATCCATTTTGCAGTGAGTTTTATGTTTCTAAGTATCAAGGAAGGACACAAGGCTGCTAAATCCCTTAGGCATTTCTGGGTATGTCAAAGTCACAGCTTTCCCAGTGGTGTTGTCTAGCATTCTGGATAATTTCTTGTCTCAGAAATAAGCCATTAAGTTATATGATTAAAGGRTCACACATACGCATTCACAGAAGCCCCATGGCCCTGTGGCAGGAAGGGGAGCCCCAATAACTGTGTCAAAGTCACGAGCTCCTGCCTGGCCCTCAGGGTCACCCCAGGAGAGCCCCAGCTTATGGGCCAGCTGGAAACCCACCCCCATGGCAAGCAGAGAGACTTTCTTGGGATGTTGCAGGCTGGGGCACTGCCAGGGCATGGGGCTTGATTTGAGGTGCAGGGGAAGAATGTCCTGGTTTGGTGCAACACTTTGTTGTAGGATGTCTAGAAGAACTAAAGGTAGGGAAAGCAAGGCATCAAGATGGGCTGCGGTGGAGCAAGAATGGGAAAACAGATGGATGAAGAATTAAAATTGGATGGTTATACATAAATAAGCTTTTCTGGCCATGTCCTGCACCTGGTCAACACAGTCTATCGTGTCTTCTGTTGGACTACCAAATTTGACTACTCCCAATGTAACCCTTGTGGATAATTTCAGGCAGAATTTGAAATTAAATATTCGTCATTCTTACATGAATTGTCAAACATCAGATAGAAATAAAGCATGGGTTGTGATGGCTGTTAGTATAGGAACATAGGGAAATAACAATATTGTAAATAACAATAACAGATTCTCACAAATATAGCCTCAATATCACCACTCCCTGCACAGGGCTGAGCTCACAGGGCTGAGCTCTTTTAGCTGTGCAATAGAAGGCATGGCATGGGAAATGATGGAGCCAAAAGGCAGTGGAAGGGACTTGTTGGGAGGTCTGAAGGTTGTCAGCTCTGTTAGCACAGGGCACAATTAGATCGATGTAAGGCATATTTGTAAAAGTGCCCTGACCAAGGAGATCAGCCTTCCAAGAGTCTGGCACACTCCCAAGTCTCTGATATCCAGTGACCCAGAACAGAAGCAATCAGGGAGGCATGTAGCACAGCCAGCAAATAAGAAAAGTGTACAGAAAAAAAAAAACCCAACCAAACCCAGAGCGGATCTAATGATGGTGTTTATTCTGATCTCTCTCTTCACCAACAGCAAACATGCGCAAACAGAAGCATTTACAAAAATATCTTTCACCAAATTAGAAGACAAGAGGGAGAAGGAGAAACAGAGGGTGTATTGAYAACGTCAGTGAGACAGACAGACAGGCACAGCTCTGCCAACCCCAATCAGGAATCAGGCCAAACAATCTTTATTTGTTGGGTGGGTGGGTTGGTTGACTTGTTTGTTTGTCTTAATAACATAATACCTTGTATTCTTTTTTTCTTGTTCACCTTTTGAGTTGTGAGCATTGAAATTTTTTTTCAAACTTTTCTTCCACAAGCTTAAAGCTTTGCTTAGAAATTTACCTTGTTCTAATATAAAATGAAACCTGAGATTCTTCTGTATTTGCAGGAAATGGTGCTTTAAGAAAATAATCAGGATCTACATAAGAAAAATCACAGGTGACTACAAGAGAGCTGACATTTGTATATGGCAGGTAGGATATTTCTCCTCCCCATGCTCTCCTTTGGCCAAGGGAAAAAAATCCTAATTGCTCATCTATGAGATTTGACTTGGCTTTCCTTAGCTGTAGAACAAGCAAGGTATGAAGAAAGCATAAAGGTCCAACTTCTCTCTGCACCAGCATTGCTCTGAGTCATTAACTTGGAGGAGCCAAAGGGAGCTTTGTTTCCAGGAGTGTGTGTATATACTGAGAACATATAAAACAGAACAGACATGCAAAGAGACAGATAAAATTAAAAGAAAATGAAAATAATGCTATTTATGACTGAAAAAAAGATCACTTTAAGATTAGGAACACGCTAAAGACAAAGAACTATGTAATCCTGCCTCTTTCAGTGGTTTGAAACAGCAACAAAAAAGCCAGGACATCAATGTTTAAAATGCAGCATATGCCCTGGATGTTTTTACAGTGGCCCTTCACAAGCAGGGTTAATCTCTGCTTGGTGCAGATTATCCAGGTTTATCAATTTAGTCAGTTTCCGAATGCCCAGCTATCAGCTGCTAACCCATTCATTCATGAGCCTTTTCACACATGAGCAYCCAACCCCCTTCCCATGGTGCTGTAGAAGGTTCCTGCCGCTTCACCTTTCCTGAGCTCCCTGTTCCCAGTGTTTGTTCAGACATGCACACATGCACCGGTGGGCCTGGCCTTGGAGAGGAGATGACCGGCACCAAGGAKGCCATGGGGCAGCTGTCCAGCAGGACAGAGCGGCACCCACAGGCTCGCCCCGGGCTTGCAATCATCTAACCCTTCCTCACCAAGGACTTCAAGCTCATTGAGGAAAGGCAAGCTCAGTAAACCACAACTACATCAAGCTGGCCTGAAACTCCAGCTGCTGTGAAATTCCTCTTTAATTTTCCAGTAGCTTAAAACAAGTGTTCATCTTCCACATTCCTATTTTCAGTCACTTTGAAGCAGACCCTTATTATTTGATTTTTTTTTTTAAGGTTAAATTAGAAAATATTTCATTTAGCACAGAAAAATTATAATAGATGCTRGAAGGTTTCAAATGTTTCACCTGAAATGGCAAAAACACACATTAGATTAAAACCTTGGATACCATACCTGACCTAATTTACGTCATTATAAATAAATAATTGCTGAATTTAAGTCCAGGAAACTCTTCAAGAAGGTTGGATAATTGCAAAACAAGTCATGTAGGAGGAGATAGGAACACAGATTCGACTTCAGTCACTTATCTGTATCAACAAACTCGAGGCAGAGGTGATTACTTGAGGAAGCGGTAACAGCACATAAATCCTTCATCTCTGCTGCCTCTGGTGCCCCCGCGCCGGTGAGCAGCAACCATCGAGCTCAGCATTGCTCTGCAGGGCCCACAGGCAAGTGGCAAGCCATAAGGTGCCAGAAGGTGGTCCGTGAACTGATTGCAGAAAAATAATTAAGAAAGCAAACCAAAACACACACTCAGACCTTCCCATGCAGTTGGCAGGCGTTTATTCCAGTGCCTGCCCACAGGCACAGTCAGCTCCCTGGCTGCCTGCGTGCAGATCAAAAAGACTTGCTGGCCCTTTGATTTTAAAAGATTGAGAAACGCTCATTTAGCTCCTGTGAAAAAGGGCAGAGATGTGGCTTCGGCTCCCAAATCTTCTCCTTCCGCTCTGCCACTGGGAACCAGCTGCCTCTTCCCCACGTTGTTCTAGCAAGCCCAAACTACCAGCAAGGTTTTCCCAGGCTGGCAGCAGAAACCACATGAAGCTCCACGATGGAGTCAAACTTCCCCCAAACTCTTTGGTCAGGACCTAAACCAACCCAACCCCAGATACAGCAGTGCCCCTCCACGGTCACCTCCTGCAAAGCTACCAGGCACTGGCAAAACAGGGAGAGGATGCAAGACCCATGGGGAGATAGAGGGTGAAAGGACCATAGCATTTCTAAAGCTGGCACCTCAGCATTGCCAAACAACGGCACATGTTAAGAACTAGATAGTGTTTTAAAATATTACAAAACCCGTTGGCTTTCAAATTAAGAGTTAGCTCTGCAGAAATAATTATTTCATTATAAGGTTTCTAAAACATGGATGTAATCTGCTGTAAATTATCGTCTCTGCGTGTTTGGCTGATTGATGTATTTTATTAGTGAATTAGGTCTTTCTGCTTCAAGTTGTCTTCCAAGCTGCAGGGAGGATGTGACAGTGTTGCTCCTCCCCAAGGAAGCAACCAGCATCTTATAGTGGCTCAGAGGGAAGAAAAGCAGCTCAGAAATTCTTTAAAAATACCTCTTTATTGAAAAAAAAAAAAAAGCATGCTTTTTTTTTTCCATCCTACTTTTGTGTGCAGAATAGCAAGTTCCATGTTTTTCCTTCTTTGGGGGTAGCATCAAAAATTGCCTGACAGATTCTCTAAGAGCCAGGAAAGTCAGCTAGTAATCATATGGGGTTGTGTGGCCAAAGATACATAAACTCATCTCACATGGGATCCACAGTAGATCAGGTTGCTTTGGGTGGAATGAAATAAAAAAATCCCAGAAGTCTAGTTTATTTGGAAAGGTACCAAACCTGTCTCAATATACCAACCTGGCACATCATATGTAAGAAAGTGACTATTTCCTACTGCAGTATATGGGGTGTTTTATAGAATCAAAAAATCAGAATGGCCTTAGTTTGACATCATAAACACAGTATTCTGTAATATCATTGAGAGACTACTTGTTAACCTACTTGTCCTGAGATTAAATACTGAAATTGAGTGCACAGACCTACCTACAGTTTCCCTCTGAGCATGGTCACGCCGGAAAAATCTCATTGCCATCAACTTGGAAATAATTACAATAGTTACGTAATAGTAGAAACCACTTCTGTTTAATTCACTGCTATTATTTACATCTGCCCAAGAGAGTTTGCAGTGCTGGAACTGCCTGATCAAAAATGGCACCTTGTTATTCAGCAAATGTGCCCATCTACACCTGCATGAGTAGGAGTACTGGGAATTCTTCCCARTGCCTGCTGCAACCAGACTGGAGGCCAAGAAGAGGTTCACAAAAAGGCTGCTCTTCAGCTTGGATTTACATACCTGACACGAGCCAATGTTTTTTTCTTCTTTTTTGTAACTAGATGGCAACTTTTTAGGTGAAATGGTTGCAGAATATGGGGTGTCTTTACATAGGCTATGCAATTCAACTACTGGTGATAATGAAGGCACCATCTGCTGTGCCTGAGGTCTATTTGTAAGCTTGGCAACATGGTAGGAGAACATCTTTGATAAGTGAGTGTTTTCTGTCATATCATTGATGCTCACGAGTGCCAAGTCACAAACTTCAATTGTTAGAATTACTCCATTCTTGATATATTAATATGTTTAGCAAGACTAGATTATCTTTCCTGACAGGTTGCATCATGTATTGGGGCTAGTGCCTCATTCTTGCTAAATTAGATATATTGTTTTTCAGTACAACTTATAGATCACCAGTAGCCTGGAAGAAAGGATATTTCACTTTCAAGAATAACTCATTTTAATTAAGAAGTTGAAGACAAAAAACTAATGTGATTTTATGCAAATCTTTTCTTTAATGTAAACTAGTATTTCACTAAACAGATCCTTTTCTTATAGATTAGATTGTGAGCTCCTGAAAAAAAAAAAAGATTAAAAAAAATATTTCTTCTTAAAAATTAGACAAATAAAAAAAAAAAAGAAACAAAAAAAAAAGAGTCTCCAACTCTCCGGAGTCCAGTTGGAGACCTGTAGTTAGCGGTGTCCCCCAAGGGTCGGTCCTCGGTCTGGTCCTGTTCATTATTCATTAATGACCTGGATGAAGGGCTGGAGTGCTCCCTCAGCAAGTTTGCTGATKATACCAARCTGGGWGGASTAGCTGATAGCCCTGAGGGCTGTGCTGCCATCCAGAGGGACCTGGACAGACTGGAGGACTGGGCAGTGAGAAATCTCATGAAGTTCAACAAGGGCAAGTGCAGGGTCCTGCACTTGGGGAGGAATAACCCTGGACACCAGTACAGATTAGAGGTTGACCTGTTGGAGAGCAGCCCTGCAGAGAGGGACCTTGGTGTTGTGGTGGATGACAAGTTGACCATGAGACAGCAGTGTGCCCTGGTGGCCAAGAAGGCCAACGGGATCCTGGGGTGCATTAAGAAGAGCGTCTCCAGCAGGTCGAGGGAGGTGATCGTCCCCCTATACACAGCCCTGATGAGGCCACATCTGGAGTACTGTGTSCAGTTCTGGGCTCCCCAAGACAAGAGKGATGTGGAGCTGCTGGAGAGAGTCCAGCGCAGGGCTACCAGGATGATCAGGGGCCTGGGACATCTGCMCTATGAGCAAAGGCTGAGGGAGCTGGGCCTGTTCAGCCTGGAGAAGAGAGGACTGAGGGGCGACCTGATCAGTGTCTTTAAATACCTCAAGGGAGGCAGTGAGGAGGAGGGGCYGGCCTCTTTTCAGTGGTGGACAGCGATAGGACTAGAGGAAATGGCCACAAACTGARGCAYCAAAAGTTCTACAGGAACTTAAGAAAACACTTTTTKACAGTGAGGGTGACAGAGCCCTGGAACAGGCTGCCCAGAGAGGTTGTGGAATCTCCTCTGGAGAKCTTTAAAACCCGCTTGGATGCAGCCCTGTGCCACRTGCTCTAGGTGACCCTGCGTGTGCAGGGGGCTTGGACTAGATGATCTCTGAGGTCCCTTCCAACCTTAAGCATTCTATGATTCTATGAAAAAATKAYAGGAGTTAATTTGACATCTCTTTCTGAGAACATTAGATAAATGAAGTAAAAAGATCTCCTAACCAATAAAGAGCAGGATGGGGCAGAAAAATAATGGTTTTGCCCTATAATGCAAGATTTCTTGCCTTCTAGGTCTTACAAGTGAAATGAAACAGTGGTATCAGATGACATTTGCTCAAACTCCAGACAGTACTCACCAAGCATCCATATGCATGTAGAGGGCAGGGAATTAATAAAACAGTCAGAAATTAGGATGGCCAGCTGACTTCCTAAGCAGCACAAGTCCTAAGCACTRTGATTTTTGCCCACTGCTCCTGAGCAAATAACTTTCCACATATCTTTCTGTAGCAGCATCCAAATGAGGACAAATCATCATGACTGCAAAAGACTGATCCAACAGTTAATAAGTCTATGTAAGGAAGATGGCCTTATTTCCAAAAGTGATCCAAGCAGTGAAGAGTCTGAATTTTACTTGGGGCACTAGATCCTCAAGTGTGAAGGTATTTCTGAAAATGGGAGTCAGGCATGAAGATTTCACACTGTTTTTTGCCTTGTATGGCTATTAACATGTAGAAATTAGCTCGGATGCATTCTCTTTGGTGCTGATTTTCCACAGTGAGTATTACTGGGTCTAACAATTTGCTCTTTTTACTGCATTCCTCAACTGTACCAGATGTCAGCTCCTTTGTTTCAAAAGAGCTGGAAGCTGCTTCAGTGAGGGAGAAAGTTCACAACCCTTTTTAACCTCTCCACCTCTGTCTTGAGTGTTTTTCTTCTCTTGACAGGAAAGGACAGAGCACTGATGAGAAGCAGCACATCTTCACCCAGGACATGGTTATTCAAGTTGTCTGCTTACCATTAGGTATCAATGAGCTGCTCCGAATTATTTATTCCAGCTTCCTAGGCAGGTGTGTGGCAAATTTCCATAGAGCCTTAATAGGAATCAGATTGCCAGCTTCAAACTTAAATTCTTCATCTGCACCACAGCATGACTGTGAAGTGTTACTGAGCAAGGGCGGGGTAAACAGCTATGTAAAAACAGACCGCATGGTCACAGCTGCAAGAAGTATGTRGGTCTCACTTAATAAAACTTGATAGAAAATATTTGTAGCTATACAAAAATATCGACAAAGCTGGCAACATGATATGCTTTATGCAACCAACATGATTCTTTCACTAGGATGGGCACATACCACACTTGGAAGCTTGGTTATCAGTGGAGACTTGAGCTGCAGAGCACGCATGCACGCACATGCAGAGCACCTGCTGGAAACACACAACTGAGGGGAGCACAGCCCAGCAAGGAGACTTGTTGCATGCAAAGTCAATCTGTTCACATTTCCAGGTGGAAATTCGGAGTAGCACATATCCAGATAAAGAAATCTGTATATACTATATATACATAAAGGGAATATATAGGACATGCATTAGGAAGGACCTAGCTGGCACCCAATGTGACCTCCTTGGAGTTGACAGAAGCTACGTTCATCTCACTAACTGGGTTTGTCTGCATCTGAATAAGTAATCTCAGCCTCTTTAAAGCTACCTAGTGGAGCACAGGGCACAAACTAAAATCTACTTTATCATAAAGTAGATACTACACTGGTCTCCTGAGCATCATATGCTTCACTGAGAGGCACTGAGATGATTAGGTCCAGTATCTGCAGCAAAAGCCAGTTGAAATGAATCACATTGTAAGTGTCCTGAATGTTGCATGAAAATCCTCTTCAGGTGGTTCATTTCCCTAGGCAAAATCCAGCTTGTGGAGCCTCATCAAATAGCTTGCATGGCCATCAGCCAACAATCTGGATGTCCTGGAGGTTTGGCATGGCACTCTCACTCTTGGTGGTACCAATAATGCTACAGCTGGTCTAATAGTTGGTGGTGGAGATCCTGTCTGGATCTCCAGCACAGCTTCCAGCAGTGCTTCTCCTGCCAAACCCGAAATCTGGAGTGAGGAAAGTGCCTTCCAGCACATGGACCTCGCTGAACCATGATACCTGGAGCCTTGCTGCACTTGGAGGCAGTGGAGATGCTCCCCCTCCTAGTATGTGCCACAAAGCGGCATTTTCTCTCACACGTGAACAGGCTCAATGGGAATAGCATAGTCCAAACCTGAGACTCACCAGAGCTATAAAAAATGACCTGTTCCTCATGTCAGTACAGACCTGGTACAAATCTTTCTTTCCTTCAGGAGAGGAGGGAGATACCATCCCCGTGTGCTGTCACTGCCTGAGTGTACAGGTTCCATCCTATACCCCTCTCCACACTGGAAACATCTTAGTCAAGGTGATTGCCAAACTTTTATCCAAACCTTGGATTTGGACTTTTATCCAAACCTTGGATTGCCAAACCTTGGCCTGCACTTATTAAAGCTTTGTGAGAAACTATATCATAGAATCATAGAATGCTTAAGGTTGGAAGAAACCTCCAGAGTTCATCTAGTCCAACCCCTCTGCACACGCAGGGTCACCTAGAGCATGTGGCACAGGGCTGCATCCAAGCGGATTTTAAAGATCTCCAAAGAAGGAGACTCCACAACCTCTCTGGGCAGCCTSTTCCAGGGCCCCGTCACCCTCACTGTTAAGAATTTTTTCCTTAAGTTCCTGTGGAACTTTTGGTGCCTCAGCTTGTGGCCGTTTCCTCTAGTCCTATCACTGTCCACCACTGAAAAGAGGAT
This sequence comes from Nothoprocta perdicaria, assembly GCF_003342845.1. Lineage (NCBI taxonomy): Eukaryota > Metazoa > Chordata > Aves > Tinamiformes > Tinamidae > Nothoprocta > Nothoprocta perdicaria. The sequence goes on from NW_020455943.1 coordinate 3,798,089, forward strand.
GGACTCCTCCTCCTCACTTCCTCCCTTGAGGTATTTATACACGCTGATCAGGTCTCCCCTCAACCTTCTCTTCTCCAGGCTGAACAGACCCAGTTCTCTCAGCCTTTGTTCATATGGTAGATGTTCCAGGCCCCTGATCGTCCTGGTAGCCCTGCGCTGGACTCTCTCCAGCAGCTCCACATCCCTCTTGTACTGGGGAGCCCAGAACTGGACACAGTACTCCAGATGTGGCCTCACCAGAGCTGTGTATAGGGGGAYGATCACCTCTCTCGACCTGCTGGAGATGCTCTTCTTAATGCACCCCAGTTCCTGCGAACTGTGTGTGTGGCCTGGTACACACCTAAATGCTACAAACTCCTCATTTTGACAGAGAAGCAAGAGATTGTCTTTACTTGCTCACTCAGTCAAACATTACACAGTCTGATTCAAAATCTAAAGTTAAATGTTAAAATAAAATGGCCTGACTTATACTGCCACTGCTCCTTTGTGCTAATTTGGTCAAAATAATAATAGTAAGAAAAAAAAAAAAAAAAACTTAAAAGCATCCAAGAACTGCACAGCTCTGTAAGAGCAAAACATACCAGCGTGGAAGATTACAAGCAAATGTCTCAAACTGACATTGTCTGGACATGTTTCTTTTAATAGATAAATGCCCATGATTATCACAAGAGTGGGAGAGCAAGCAGCTTCACTGAAGAGCCCTTATCTGAAGGGTCCTCACTTCCTCCCTAGGTTTGCYTGAATTCACAGATTCACAGATTCACAGAATATTTAAGGTTGGAAGGGACCTCTACAGATCATCTAGTCCAACCTTCCTGCTCAAGCAGGCACACCTACAGCATGTGGCACAGGGTGGCATTGAATGAATTGAATGACTGCAAGACCACTTGTCTGCTTGCTTGGCCAGCAGGGCACCAAGGGATGGCTGAGAAATGGTGATTTCAATCATGGATGGGGAGAGGGAGAGCTACACCTGGGTACTGGCTGTGTTTCTAACGCTGTAGTTTGAAAGTGTGCCAATGACAGGCATATTTCCACCTCACTGGAGCAAACAAAATCAGTCAACACAACATCTGAAATCTCAGAGCTGCCTCAGATAGGTAAACAAGACTTTAAGTCAACTTAAACACTTGTGTGGGTCCAGACACCCAGGTCCCAAGTGTCCTCCAGTTAAACAGATATTTGTAGGCAACCTGTATGTTACTTATCCACTTAAATGAAAACGAAAACAGAATGGAGGTAAGAGCATGCCAAAGATACTCCAGTTTGGTTATTATTTTGATCCACAGCACAGAGCCCAATACCTGCTGCCATCAACATCTTCAGTCAAGGTGTTTCCCTTTAAGTCTTAGTGGTAGCTAGCATGTCTCAGTGCAGTGAGTTACCTACAGCAAAGGCAGAAGTGAAGTTCTGCACTGCCATTAAGAAGAGACTCACACAAATGGACTGAAACAGAGACCATGGGAAAAAGCAGGGTAGTATCAGAGAGAAACTTAGATATTAGGGCTTGATGAAGGGCTGGGGTCCATCATTGCTGGCAGACCTCACTGGAAAGGCTGCATGAATTCTCCAATTCTCAAGAAGCAGCTCTCTGTTAACTATTACCTTGGAAAAAAGTTTCCTATACCACCAATTACATTGCCATTTAACACTGTATCTTTTCAAATCTCCACTTACTGTCTTCTCAACTCACCATCATTGCCTAGCTGCTTGCTCTCAACGGCTCTTCACTGACTCCAGTCTGTTCACATTTGTGAGTTTTCTGCCTACCTTCCCCTGTGCTGTACTCCTCCTTGTTCAATAATATGAAAGATCAACATTTGGGTCTGCCTTTAATGTCTTCCCCAAAAATGCCCTTTCCTCTTCCATCCAAATCATTCATCAGGGAAGGAAATTAGCTCTGTACTTTTCTCATTTCTCCCCTTCCTTTTTCCCTACCCCTAAACTTTCCTAAGTGGCCTATCCCTTTGCTTATCATTTTAACTATCATTTTCCTACCTCTGCTCCTGAGATTTGCCCTTGTTTCCAACTTCCTTCTAGAGTTCTCTGTGTAACCTCAATCTCTCACTGCTGAAAGCACAACAGTCTTGGGGGGAATATATCCTGAAAGAGTTTATAACACCCTTCCATGTCCTGATCACCAGAAGAGATCAATAATCTTGAGTGATCATTAATCTAGTTTTCAAGCTTCATTTAATTACTTTGGTAGACCAGACTTTTTCTTAAGACAATCTGTGATGGGCATTCAGTTTATTAATTGATACAGAAAATAATGGATCAGATGGGGCAAAGCTTTTTATGATCAATCTGAACAAAATTGCCCTTGCTGAAAAACTAAAATGTTCAAACCCACCTCCATTAGAATTAAAAAAAATCCTATTTTGTTATCTACTATACATGGTGGTCTAGAAAAGTTTAATTTTTCCATTATATATTATGCTTTGTGGGTAGAATGGATTCAGGAAGGAGAAGTCTACAAGACAGAAGACCATCACCAAGCTCCACACAAGTGAGGAGGCACCTGCTTGCCAGTTTTCTTCTCCTTTGCCATATGCCCCGTCAGATTGTGTAGTTTCTATATACGTGATCCTTTCAGAAACCACCCTCTTCTGTAAAATATCTGACACTCCAGAAATTCCTCTCTTTATCCAGGAAAGGGAGCGGGATCCCACAGGAATCCTCAGCTACCTGTCCCTTGTCATTCTGGGTACGTTAGCACCTTTTCCCACCATGGCTTCACTTTCTCCTCTCCTTTTTTTCTCCTGCATCCCACCTTCTTCACTGTGAGTTGGGCTCCTGCTGCCTCCTGCTTCTCCAGGCTCTTGCAGCCCATGACAAAATGCTGAGTGCATCTGGGATTTCAAGAGCAATGGTAAATTGTGCTGAGAAATGGCATGACCCAAGAGCAGTTGCAAGCATTTGCAACATAACACAACAAGGAAATCAGTGATGCCTGAAAAGAAAAAAAATCCTCTCTGTATCCGGCTCCTGATAATTCTCTGGGCATGAGTCCTGTATTTTTTTGACATGCTGAATAATAAAGCTGGAGAAAAGTGAGGGTGGTCATCCCAGGGCATATAAGGGGCAGTTACAATCTGGAGTTGTGAAGATTTCATTCAGAGGAACAAATAAGGTCATGAATCAAAGTTAAAGGTGGCAAAAGGGCTATTATGCATGAAATAAGCATCCATGTCTTTAATGAGATTGTAACCCAAGATTTATTTTCTCATCTCCATACCCAGGACTTCAGGTGCGTAACACCCCATTAGCACTAATGGGATGTGCACAATTAAAGCCCCACACACTGAAATGAGAACGTTACCATTAAAGTAGTGATGAACAAGTTTCACAAGCTTCAGACAGGTTCACCCATTTAGCTCAGCAGAGTGCTCCAAAACAGATCTGCTCATCTGTAGCTSGACGCCCTACTTTTGTAGGGTCATCGTTTATGAGCACTTGCCACAAATTCACTGAAAGAGGGATATGAGCGTGTGCATATTTCCTCTTTTGGAATTGGATGCTACCCGTGTCCCCGCATGCTTGCTGGGACACCAGTTCTGCAGGCTCGTACTCGACAGCCACATCCAGTAAACCTCTTCACTCCCATCTGTGCCATCTCTCACTTGCAAACTGAGGAGGAGGCAGACTTCCCACCCRGAGTGTACTGAATCCTCTCACCTCCTCTTTACTTTCTGGCATATTGGGAAGCACAGACCGAGCAGATTGGCTCAGCTTGTCAATACAACAGATTTTTCTGCATGCTGTCTGGCAGAGAGCTGCCTATACCATACACAGGAGAGCAGCACAAGAGTACTCAAGGTAGGATCTCACAGCAGTCCAATGAGATTAGCCAAGAGTGGAGGTGAGTTAATCCAGCGCAGGCTTCACCCTGAACAATAAAACCCCGGCGTGCTGCTTGTTTACCTGGTGTTTAACCGTGGCACTGTGAGCAATCACCAATTGAAAAGGAAAGTAGTTTATATTACTACATTTTTTGGCAAGTAAGGTGGACAATATTTTTGGAATCACTTTCTTGTCAGTGAGCAGTAAAAGCAATTCAAATCTGAATAATGCCACAGCAAATCACAGTGGTGATAGAGCTAAGTGCAGTAGCTAGAAGCAGAACTACAATGATAAAACATTAAATACCAATATGACTTTAGCTATTATATTATGTTCTCCCAAGAGCTGTAATTCTTTAGATATATGAACCATTCAGAAAAATTGAATTGAAACCTTCATCATTTTTTCTATAGCATTAAAAATGTAATTTTACATTAAACATTGTAATGTTTATATTCTTAGTACTCACAGATTTTAATGGTACAAAATTCTGACATCATTGCTGAAAAGTTCATGTTCACACAGAATTCAACTAGTTTTACCATCAGTTTTAGTGGCAGTAGGATTAAGCCCAGAAGCCTTAAATCTGATAGACATTAAAAATGGAGAAAATTTACTGGTTAATCTAATTTAGCTAGCACAAGAACATTCCCTACAAAGCCAAGGTTATTAATGGCAGCACAAGTAGCCGCATTCATGCGGAGGCTACTTAACATTTTCCATTGTAATACACAGCTTCAGGATAACTTTGAACAATTCAGGCTAAACATTCCTGATGTTAGCTGTCTGACTAATGCAATCTTTTTTGGGAAGCATTTGCTCAAGGGATTCAGCTATTTCTAAGATTGAGGTTACAGGAAAAAAAAAAAAAAGCAAAAAGAAAAAGGCAAAGGGGAAACAAACTGCAGTTTCACATGAAAAGCTCTGATGCTTCCACAAAGTCAAACTACGGTTTGAATTTTTAGCACAGTGATTATCACAAAGATGATCGAGAAACAAGGAATGCTGGAAAAGAGCACAGAATATGGGGGGAAGAAAGAAAGTGCTGAATTAACTACAGAACTAAGAGACATAAGAAATCAAAAGCGGGGATTAGAAGGGGTTCAGGCAGCAACCTCGTCTGGTTGGTGGGATTACAATGCTAAGAGAGCTCCTACCTACATGTCTTGACCTCAGCACTGCTTTGCTGTTGGCAAGTAGCTAAGAAACCTGTCAATATCCCTCTGCTGTCAGGTCCATCCGTATAGCAGTTAACTGCACTGTGCTGTACCACTTTCTACTCTTGTAGCTCTACGAGGGCAAAACTGTCATTCCACAGCCCCCACATAGAGCCAGCAGGGCAGTCCATGCAGTTCCATGGGATAAAACGTGCTTTACTAAGCTTGGGAAGTCTGAGCCCTCGAGAGACAGGAAAAACTTGAATTGTCAGTGCAGTCGTTATTCAGTCACTCAGCACACAGCCTTCTAATGGCATAATCATGTACTATTTTCTCCATGAGATGTAATAATCAGGCAATTACACTTAGATTCTCCAAATGATATCAAGGTCCTGCTGAGCATGGGCTGAACTGAACCCATTAAGCACTTTATGTGCATATGACTGACACTGTCTTTAAGGAGCTTAGACGCTACAAATACAAGAGAGAATTGGTAAAATTTTTATTGTAGTGGAGAACTGAAGTGCAGGGATTAAATGATCCTCTCAAGCCCATAAAATGAATTTGCCATTGAGCACAAAGCTACCCAGATCTCCTGAATCTGGGTTTAGAAATAGGATTCCCTTCTAGACTCATGTCTAGATTGTTAGACTACTGCAAATTATGAAGCAGTTGGTATGTTTTATATCAAGAAGAACTGCCATTTGTATAAAAAATACATATATTCACTCACTTCTACTACTCATGACACTCTAGTAACAGGAGTAACAAATTCACAGCTCCTATCTGGATCTCAGCAAGGCTGGAAAACAAGCTTATGTCTAGGAGAAGACAGGGATAAACATTTCTCTAAGCTTGACATTTTCCTCTTTTGAGACTGCTTAGCCCTTAAACTAAGTGCTATTTCTCTTCATTCAGTGAAAAAAAAAAAAAAGCGCGCCTTCCTACAGTGTGGAAAAAAATATTCAGATTCAGTTATCCCAAGAAAGGAAGCAGCAGCCACCAATGAAGAGGATGACAAGTTGCAGCTAAATGCCAGACTAAAGCTGCCATGGTAATTTGATTCAAGATACCTGAAAATGCCACAAATACACAAGGAGGTTTCTTCTAATAATATTGTGACCTAAGGAAAATTCTTATGACTAAGAAAAATATTCACAGTGACAAACATTATAGGATTTGCCTTTTATACTGGTGTATGTAATTTGTAGACTACCACAACCTTGTCACTTTGGGAATGTGTTATTTGTTTAGTTCTTGATTCAGTAGCCCTTTTTCTTCTCACAGGCCTCCTTATTTCTCTTTTATAAAGATGTATAAAAATAAAATGCCAGGTTACCCTTTCTAAGCAGAAAATTTTCCTTTCAGATTGGGGATTCATTAAAGATTCATTAAAGTCTTATGAAAATCAATCGATGAACTAGTCTGAGTTCAACAAGAACAAGTGCAGGGTCCTGCACTTGGGGATGAATAACCTCAGGTATCAGTACAGAATAGAGGTTGACCTGCTGGAAAGCAGCTCCACAGAGTGGGCCCAGGAAGTCCTGGTTGACACCAAGTTAACCATGAGGCAGCAGTGTACCCTCGTGGCCAAGAGGGCCAATAGGGTCCTGGTCTGCATCAGGAGGATGTTGCCAGCAGGTYAAGGGAGGTGATTCTGCCCCTCTACTCAGCTCTGGTGAGGCCGCACCTGGARTACTGGGGGCAGCTCTGGGCTCCCCAGGAGAAGAGGGACATGGAGCTTCCTGAAAGAGTCCAGCAGAGAGTGACAAAGATGATTAAGGGACTGGAGCATCTATTGTATGAGAAAAGACTAAAAGTGAGCTGGGCCTGTTTAGCCTAGAAAAGAGAAGACTGTGAGGAGATCTGATCAATAGGTATAAGAAGTAACTGAGGGGAAAATGTAAGGAGGATAGGGCCAAACTCTTCTCAGTGGTGGACAGTGACAGGGCCAAGTSACACAAATACAAGTTGAAACACAGGCAGTTCCATCTCCATGTGAGGAAGAACTTCTTCCCTGTGAGGGTGACAGAGCCCTGGCACAGGCTGCCCAGGGAGGCTGTGGAGTCTCCTTCTCTGGAGGTCTTCAAACCCGCCTCAGATGCCACCCTGTGCCCCGTGCTCTGGGTGTCCCTGCTGGAGCAGGGGAGTTGGACTAGATGATCTCTAGAGGTCCMTTCCAACCTCAGCCATTCTGTGATTCTGTGAAGTCAAAGCTTTCCATTTCTACCATAGCCCATGCTATTTACCCTATGACAGATTTTGGCATTTCATGAGAACCAGAAATGTATGGTTTTCAGTGGTATTTKTCTGTTTTACACATAAACTGTGTCAGAGTTGCAGATAATATCAGCATAAGTAAAGAGTTATTTTTAGCTTAGCTTYCTAAAAAATAGGCTTATGCAGTTTTGCTCTCTCTTAATCCCACTCTAGTAACTTTTTAATTTATTTGCCTAATTCAGCTGAATTTGGGATATAAATAAGCTCAGATCTAGAGAAGACCCAGAAGACGTGCAGGACACACGCAGGGAGGCTGGTGGGATCACAAATGCCTGAAAGCCCTTTCTTTGGCAGATAGCTCTGGATTGGCACATCCAAAAGACAGAAGATAAGAAAGACTTAAAAAGGGACCTGAAGGCAATGTGGCAGTTAGGTAAGAGTCACCTTAAAAAGCTGTTTGTATTTGAAACGRAAGACCAAAAAGCCACATGAAATCAAGGCCATGAATGCCCGTGCTCTACTAGAAACAAGTTATATTTTTATTTTTCTGTTCTGATTGAAAGCCCAGTTGTAGTAGAAACCTCAGCATATGACTTCAGGAGTCATGTTAAAAATGATGAAATTAAATATGACCTTGTAGTCCACATATATAAGAAGCCAGTATTGTTGAAGCTCATAATTGCTAACTTTTGGGGAAAATATTTTTTTCACAGCTAGTAAAAGTGTACTTGCCTGGCTGACTACTGGGTTGTGTTAAATGTTATTGGAATTAATATGACTGCATTTTTTTTTTGCTTAAGGTATGCATAAAGAATTTGTTATGGAATTCATACATTTGGTCCAAAGCAGAAACTGCTATGTTACAATCTGTTGTAAGACAGACTAGCCTTGATCATCACATTGCTTATTTTGTGCCTTAAAATATATAAAGTCTTCAGTAGATTTCACTTTCGGGCATATTTATTATCACAGCTTGAAACAGGCAAGACTACTGCCATGGGTACATTCCAATTATGTAATATGTTTTCCTGTCTTAGATGCAATCTATAAACTAAAATTAAGTTTACTAATGTTAAAGAAAGGAAATATTTGAGAAGGAAAAAAAAAAGGTTTTGCAGAAAAAAAAAAAACCTACATCAAATCTTCCAATGATTTGATTTCACATATCAGGATATGCAAACATTGGATGTGGGATAAGACTTTCAATCAGTTTTCAGCTCTGTAAYCTGTTGGGAATGACTCTGTCAGATTTACAGAGATGTAAAAGTTGAAAACACATTGAATGAAGAAAACTGCACACATTGTTTCATATAAAACTAAATTCCATACTTCAAACACAGGAAAAAAAAATCAGTCAAAAGCTTGACGCTTCTGACTATATTTAAGAAGCACCCCTCTCAGTAACGCTGGCAGATTAATAAATCGATCATGTAAAACAAGAKAAATCCTCACTGCACATTTTCTTTCATCTTATAAGTTTTTAAGGTCTTTAGGTAGGCTTCTGCCAGATAAATGCATTGCTACCCTTCACTGTTTATTTTACTGACATCCTGATGCCTTTTAATATCACTGTAAAACTGATCTGGCTATTTTTCCACATATAAATGTTTGCTTTAATTGAAATAAGACATTAACTTTTCTTTCACCGAGGAGCCTTTTGCCAAAGTTGTTGTTTTTAATGCCATCCTCCACAGCTCTGTATAATTTGCTACTGCTCAGCATATGATGAGTTGTGTCAACAGCAATCTGTTCTGTCAATTAAAAGATCAAAAAATAAAACACAGGCCCAACTTTGTATAAACCTCCTTCCAGTTGTAAAGTTAGTATGAAATCCTTTTGAATCACTCATGCTGGACTAGCACCAAGTACCACCAGCACCGTTGCTTTCCGAGCAGTGCCAAGGCATCCAGGCCCCAAAGGACAGAACATTAAGGGCATGTGAAAGCTTAACCCACAAGCGTGACTGACAACCAATCTAACCAAAATTTCCTCCACAAATTTGGTGTTCTGCTCACAAAATACCCTAAAACATATCCTCAACTGCAGACCAGGCTTTCCAGAGAAATTCAAGGACAAGTTAAAGACCTAATACACAGACATCATTGGATCTAGAGTAGCATTTTGTTCTTGGCTAAAAAAATAACAATCTATAGTTGAAATCTGAATTAAAAGYAAGTTAAAAATTATTAAAGAATTTTAAAAATACATAAGAAAAAAAACACATCTAAGAAAAATCATGGGATACATATCTTTCACAGGCAAGCTGGATAAGAAGCAGTTCTATAGGGAGCAATTTGCTCTCTTACTGAGAGCAACAGTAACCTTACCTCTATTTAGGTTAGCAACATGATTTGTCTTATCAGCTCCTAATGACTTAACAGAGCAGCAAGAGTTCTTTCAGTCCATTTACCGCCACGTGACAACCAATAAGTAGAATTTGCTTCGTAGAGAAGTTTCAGATCATCATCAGTGACCTGCCCTACAAGAGATTCCTCAGAAGGCAAAAATATCAGGGATGACAAACAAAGAGGAAGATCAATGAATGACTTGATGCTCAGGAATTTACAAAGCATAAAGAGCATAAACAGAAAGACTTTAGTTGTGCTTAACCAGTGTATCAGTTGGCACTGCCAGTTCCATCTGATGTCTTCATTAGTCCAGAGTAGGACATCTGCAGCATCAACCACGTCTTCTTCATGTGCACTCGTATGCTTCCTTACATCTGCACAAATAGGGCTATTTTTATTTGGCAGTATCTCATCCTGTTCAATTCTACACAAAAGTGGAGACTCTGACAAGATGCAGAAGAGCAGAAACTCAGGTAGAAAGTCAGTAGGAAGTTTGAGCCTTCTGGGGAAATACTGTGTGGAACTGAGGAGAAAATGGACATGATAATAGGTGGAGAATAACTGCATAAAGCAGACCAGGTTTCCTCCAGTTCCTATGAGGCCATTCAGCTGCAGAACACTTATATTCCACATGGAATTTAGTCCAACTTTGCAAACACCAAAAGCAGAACAGAATACTGCTTTCTGTCTTGATGCAGAGATACAGACATGCCAAGTACATTTAGATTACRTAAAAAGCTTTCAGTTCGCTTTCATTTTCGTTAAATATTGATGTAACAATTGCCACAGTTAACCATATCTGAAGAATTACAGATATTCTTTCAGTTCRCCCAAGCAGATGGTTACAAGCTTAGTGCACGTTTTCTATTGCTTGTCCTGAAGATAACCTCAGGGAAGGCTGTAGAACTGGACACATTTCAGGTTGCTCAAAAGGATCAGAGAGAAACCTATTCCACGGTGCCTAGAAGCATCATGGTCCACAGCTGTGACTCCTCAGGGAGGCTCTTATCCTCTAACCACAGGAAGAGGAACTTTCTAAACATTTAAAAGTATACTGACCCTACCCTACAAATGTAAAAATAGTATGTTTTGTCTATATGTGAAGACAGTTGGAGTAGAGGACTGTAAGTAGATAGTTATAACAATATGACCAAGCTAGGCCCAACAGTCTGGGGAGAGGGCTTCCCACATGGACTCAAGTTATTAATGCAATTAATGAATTTTCCTTGTAGCACTGGAACAGAGGCAGTAAACATCACAGTAAAGTGGGACTATACTGGTGAAGATCCCAAATATCAAAGATTAGAAGAAATAATGCTTTAACATCAAAACTATGATAACCATCCCTTGTTTTTCTACTTCAAACCTCACCTTTGAAAGGCTTTTACAACATTCAACTTGAAAGCCTCTCTGTAAGATGCATGCCAATTAGAGCTGGATTCCAAAGTCGCATTTTCTTTTAGGGTGATTATAGTTCTGCACAAGTGAAAACCAATTACCAAACAGCAGTTATCTGAACGCAGATCTGAAGCTGGGCATGCCACAGGAAAGAGGACGGCTAGATGGGGACTACATGATAAATCACTCATACTAAAACACAGGCCTGCAGTGTTCCCGCTGCCTGGCTCCTCAAGAGCAGGGAAGTACTTCTCTTGGCACGTGGCATGCACGCACATTTCATTTTCACTGTATATTTGCATCAGCTCTGGACACATGATGGAGATGGGAGCACTGCRAAGAGGCCTTGCTTGCCTGAGAAATCACTGACTGAAAAGACCGGCCAACGTCAATAAACAGAAAATGATCCTCTTGGTATCTCCCTGGAGTGACCGTGTGCCATGTGCAGAAGTCAGGTTCTTCCCTGCAACTCCTCTCATTAGGGCTGATCTCTATGGAAAGCATATAGACTCAGGAACATGATTCAGAAAGGAAAATATTTCGTATTGCAGCTCACTACTGATACTGTGCTCCATCATCTTTGCATTATTAAAATGGAGGCATATGGAACACTGACGGGCCAAAGCAGGCCCTCTGGAAAATACAGGGTTTCTTTTGAAGCCTTAATTCTCATTGACTGGTCAACAAACGTTCTAACATCTCTGCAGGTGTTTTCTAAAGACTCTAATGTCGCAGCATATTTATTATGTTATAGAAAAGCTTTTCACAGAAAAGAACGTTAAGGCAGGAAAAAGATAGTGCTACAATGACTGGCAACGGGAAGCACAAAACCCGCGGTGGATGTAGCCGCCCCAGGCTGCTCGCATTAAGGCACGAACAACAACTAGCCAAGTTCCTTTAATAAAGAGCTAGCTGGGACATCTACCCAGCATGGAGACAGCCCCAGCCTCTCCTCCCTTTTAATTCACCACCCCCACAGCTGTTGATTCTCATTTATACAGTGACAGCTTTAATTGGCTCTAGAGCCCTTGCTCAAACAGGTTTCAACTGATTACTTTTTTCCCTGGGACAATCTCAGAAGACCAAAGTATTATTTAGAGTAGCACAGTCAATTGTCTCCAAAACCTGCTCCAACTTCATCTACTTTATCTACGTTTCTTATCTGCCTCAAATTCACACACCCTCTAGAAGCCACAAATCTGTCTGCCCTATTCCTTCATAGAATCTCACTGACACTTAGGGCATCCCATGTAATTACATGAAGTTTACAGATCTTGTTAAACTCTGCATAGTAGAATCACRGAATAACATAACCATTATGGTTGGAAAAGACCTTCAAGATCATCAAGTCCAATTGTAAACCCTTCAACACCATGCCTGCTGAACCATGTTCCTAAATGCCTCATCCACACGTTTCTTGAACACTGTCAGAGACGGTGACTCCACCACTTCCTTGGACAGCCTGTTCCAAGGCCTCACCACTCTTTCCATGTAGTTCTTCTTAATGTCTAACCTGAACCTTCCCTGACACAACTTGAGGCCATTTCCTCTTGTTCTGTGTGTGGTTACTTCTGCAGACAAGATCAACTCCCGCCTCACTACAACCTCCTTTCAGGTAGCTGAAGGGAGAGACAAGGTCTCCCCTGAGTCTCCTCTTCTCCAGGCTAAACAACCCCAGCTCCCTCAGCTGCTCCTCAATAGCAGGCCATTACTGCTCTCCTCCTCACATTTACACCCCTCATTCTTGAAGAGGTCTGATTCAAAAACATTCAACTTCTTTTTAACCTATTTCAAGTATTTGTTTTGCTAAGTCAATCTTTGCAAACCTCCTAATAAACATAATGTAGCTCCTGCTTCCTTCTACACAGTGACTACAGAGTCAGTCTTCCATTCCCAGTTTATCTAGAAGTGCATCTAGAAGATATTTTTTTCTAACTTAAATGCATCATCTTATTCTCATTATTTGCTCCTACCTCTATATCGTAGTTTCCTTGGTTCTTCAGAAAACTAGAAAACTAACACCGTTTGGATTTTATTTGTACAGGAAATGAAATTCAGTCAAAGGGCATGGTGCTGGGATACCCAGCAGACCTCTGATTTCAGATACGTTCACTGTATGAAAGGCAATGCAAGAGTGCCTAAAGCTTCCAGGGCAAAAGATCAGATTGGCTATTTGCCAGGTACTTGAAGATTGAACAAAATCTGCATATATATTTACATAAGTACTGCAATCGCTACAGTTAAAACTGAAAAAATAAGTTCCTAGCCTAAACTCCCAGTTTTAACATACTTCTGATTTTCCAAAACATTCAGCTCGGAGGCTGAAATTTTCTATGCTGGGTTTGTATTTAGAGAATGATGCTTCTTTCTAAAGGACTAAACCACTTTCCTCCAGTCATTTTAGGCTCTCGGGACTCATCTACACAGTGACACACAAGAAAGACATAAGATCTGAAACTGGAGGACACTATGATGCATGAGATGGCATGTAATAAAACCTTAAGTGAATATGATAGTCAAAAAGAAAAATCTCCCCAGCTCAGCAATAAAGGCACATCCAGATGGCAAAGTCCATGTGGAGCAAACAGGGTGTCCACTTGCATCACACTACACCAGCTACTGCAGTTAAACTACTTCTACCTTTTTTTGGGTGACAACTTCTGTAACATGAGTGGAGTTAAAACCAGATGGTGGTGGCAATGAAAGGTGGGAAAAGAGCTTAACATGGCATGATGGAGATCAGCCTCCATATAATATTGCAATAATTTTGTATGTTCCAACAGTGAAGTTTAAGAAATATTTGTAGTGTGGAAGTTGCATTATACCAGACTGTCCCAATAGATTAAAAAAAAAAACTGTTACAAATGAKGGGCATATTATATAAGTTCTTATCCCAAACTGGGAAATCCTAAGATTTCTTCTGTGAAGTCTGCTATCATGGACATATGAAGTATTTTTTTATTTCAGATTCCAAACTAAATAAAACCTTTATTATTTGCTACAACTAAGCTTGAATAACCACCAAGTATTTAGTAAACCTGAGTGAYCACAGAAAATTCCAGTCCAATATGGCTAAAAAGGAAATACTAAAAATATCATTAAAATTTGCCTTTATTTTTTTCTTAGAGGAGAGTTCTACACAAATCAAGGTAATTCTGTTTTACAGATTCTTTTCCAAATATACCAAATTTTCAAGAGGATCATGAACAGTGTAAAACTGTAAATAACTTCCTTTCTGATGAGGCTTAACCACAGTCTCTTCAGTTGTTGTTATCCTGGAGAGCCTGAGCCATGAAAAGTTTGCCAAGGTTCTGTGCATTGAACTCCTTTATATTCTGGCAGTAGGTATTGATTTGACCTGTCAACAGAAAAGAAGAATAAGCTCTTGTCAGTTGTGAAACTCATCCCAAAATCCAAGGACAAGATTTTTAAAAAGCCAAAATGTATCAAGCATATAGCATTTAAGGAGAGAAGCATCTGCAATAGTTTGACTATTCTATGCATCAGAAATTTCACATTTTCAGTACTGTCAAAAGAAGAGTTAATTAAATCATCAGAATAGATAAACTGATATGCTCAAAATAAAAACCCAAATTATCCTATAATTCAACTGTGTGTAATTTCTGAAAAGATACTGGACAATAAAAAGAATAAACAATTCTTGATGTTATATTGGATCACATTAATTAATCACAGTAATTAATTGTTCAAATTTAGCTGCCTTAAAAATACAAGGCTGAACTTCATTTCTTATGCATCTGTTTCTAGGAAAGTATTTGTGATAAATAATTTTTCCACACACTATTGGATTGAAAATTGTGGTGCTCTCATTTGAGATCTTGCTAGTCCTTTTTTTTCACCTAATATCTCACTTTATTAGGCATTTCAAAAATCATCACAGTGTGAAGACTTGTCAGTGAAATACAAATCAAACATGCCCATCAAAACATCTTTATACAAGTACTGCTACAAGTTATTTCCCTTGTTAGCCAGGAATAGCAAAACATGAAAGCAGTTTAATCAAAATTAAGGTTATTTAGAAGACCAATAAACTCCCAATTTAATGCTCTATTTGAGAAGTTTTTAAGTGCCTCCAAGACAAAAGAGCTAAGTTTTACTCTTTATCCACAAATTCTACTTCATCTGAATTGAAGTGGATGCTTTTAATTCCTCCTTGGACTATGGTGAAAGAACAAATTGAGAAAGTGCTTTGGCTGAAAGATGTTTTTTTCCTTTAAATATAATTGTTTTCAATTTCTCCTCTGGTAAGAGATGAATCATCCTATACTATCACTATCATAAAATTTACATGTTTGCACATACATGCATGCACTTCCTTTGTTGTATTTTTAAACTACACTAAAGCTGAATTTCTAAATACTTCAAAGCTGCTAGCATTCATTAATTGGTTAAAAAAAAAAAATCCACCCCCTATACCAAATTACTAAAATAGTGAATTTATATTATGCTTTCTGAAGTCGTGCCATCAAGAACATTATTTCTTCTAAAAGCAAAACTATTAAAAACAAATCACTTGCTAAAATCTTATCACTCCAAAATTGAAAAGCAGCAGGTCAAATCCACTTTTTAATGCCAAATCACTCAGTCCCTTATTAACATTGAACTGCCAGGATTTAATTTAATTCTTATTCTGTATAAAACATAAGAATCTTGCGGTATCACCACTCTAGAATCCAGTTTTTAAACCACTAGGATAATTAATAGTGATATTAATTAACTCTAAGAAGCCTACTATAGCTAAGCAATTTGCTTTTCATCATATATTCCAAACTTAGATTACTTTGGAGAGTATCTGGGATTTCTGTTCTTTGTTGCCACTGTGAGGGCCCAAACATTTGCCTTTCCAGAGACATAGGAATGGAGCTGATTTTTTTCTTTTTAACCAAACTGTGGCCACTAATGCAGCATATTAGAGATTTGGAGGAAAGCACCACCACCTGTGCTCTCTTCCCGCTTTCATTTTCATACACCTTGGTGGAGGTAGGCTTTTTCCTTTGCTCTGGCTATGGAGCTACAGGGAGCAACCATGGCTTCTTCCCAATTCTGTATGGAATTAAAAGTGAGATTTTCACAGGTGCTGCAAAAAGCTGCTAAGACTTAGGGATTTTAGCAGTAACTTTGGGCAGCAGATAACAAGGCAGACAACTGATTCAACAGTTGCAGCTCAGACAGCTTGTTCCTGCCTCTTGTCTGAGCAGCCCCACAATTTCTGGCCTGGTGGGAGAGCTGGGCTGTGAGGGAAGAGCAGCTTACTAACTAGCAGCCACTGCAGCCATTTGTGCAGAAAAACCTGCTCTCAAGGGCATTTCTCCTGCTCTGCTTTCAAATCTCATTYGTCTTCTCTGGTTCACAGATTCACAGATTCACAGAATATTTAAGGTTGGAAGGGACCTCTACAGATCATCTAGTCCAACCTTCCTGCTCAAGCAGGCACACCTACAGCATGTGGCACAGGGTGGCATTGAATGAATTGAATGACTGCAAGACCACTTGTCTGCTTGCTTGGCCAGCAGGGCACCAAGGGATGGCTGAGAAATGGTGATTTCAATCATGGATGGGGAGAGGGAGAGCTACACCTGGGTACTGGCTGTGTTTCTAACGCTGTAGTTTGAAAGTGTGCCAATGACAGGCATATTTCCACCTCACTGGAGCAAACAAAATCAGTCAACACAACATCTGAAATCTCAGAGCTGCCTCAGATAGGTAAACAAGACTTTAAGTCAACTTAAACACTTGTGTGGGTCCAGACACCCAGGTCCCAAGTGTCCTCCAGTTAAACAGATATTTGTAGGCAACCTGTATGTTACTTATCCACTTAAATGAAAACGAAAACAGAATGGAGGTAAGAGCATGCCAAAGATACTCCAGTTTGGTTATTATTTTGATCCACAGCACAGAGCCCAATACCTGCTGCCATCAACATCTTCAGTCAAGGTGTTTCCCTTTAAGTCTTAGTGGTAGCTAGCATGTCTCAGTGCAGTGAGTTACCTACAGCAAAGGCAGAAGTGAAGTTCTGCACTGCCATTAAGAAGAGACTCACACAAATGGACTGAAACAGAGACCATGGGAAAAAGCAGGGTAGTATCAGAGAGAAACTTAGATATTAGGGCTTGATGAAGGGCTGGGGTCCATCATTGCTGGCAGACCTCACTGGAAAGGCTGCATGAATTCTCCAATTCTCAAGAAGCAGCTCTCTGTTAACTATTACCTTGGAAAAAAGTTTCCTATACCACCAATTACATTGCCATTTAACACTGTATCTTTTCAAATCTCCACTTACTGTCTTCTCAACTCACCATCATTGCCTAGCTGCTTGCTCTCAACGGCTCTTCACTGACTCCAGTCTGTTCACATTTGTGAGTTTTCTGCCTACCTTCCCCTGTGCTGTACTCCTCCTTGTTCAATAATATGAAAGATCAACATTTGGGTCTGCCTTTAATGTCTTCCCCAAAAATGCCCTTTCCTCTTCCATCCAAATCATTCATCAGGGAAGGAAATTAGCTCTGTACTTTTCTCATTTCTCCCCTTCCTTTTTCCCTACCCCTAAACTTTCCTAAGTGGCCTATCCCTTTGCTTATCATTTTAACTATCATTTTCCTACCTCTGCTCCTGAGATTTGCCCTTGTTTCCAACTTCCTTCTAGAGTTCTCTGTGTAACCTCAATCTCTCACTGCTGAAAGCACAACAGTCTTGGGGGGAATATATCCTGAAAGAGTTTATAACACCCTTCCATGTCCTGATCACCAGAAGAGATCAATAATCTTGAGTGATCATTAATCTAGTTTTCAAGCTTCATTTAATTACTTTGGTAGACCAGACTTTTTCTTAAGACAATCTGTGATGGGCATTCAGTTTATTAATTGATACAGAAAATAATGGATCAGATGGGGCAAAGCTTTTTATGATCAATCTGAACAAAATTGCCCTTGCTGAAAAACTAAAATGTTCAAACCCACCTCCATTAGAATTAAAAAAAATCCTATTTTGTTATCTACTATACATGGTGGTCTAGAAAAGTTTAATTTTTCCATTATATATTATGCTTTGTGGGTAGAATGGATTCAGGAAGGAGAAGTCTACAAGACAGAAGACCATCACCAAGCTCCACACAAGTGAGGAGGCACCTGCTTGCCAGTTTTCTTCTCCTTTGCCATATGCCCCGTCAGATTGTGTAGTTTCTATATACGTGATCCTTTCAGAAACCACCCTCTTCTGTAAAATATCTGACACTCCAGAAATTCCTCTCTTTATCCAGGAAAGGGAGCGGGATCCCACAGGAATCCTCAGCTACCTGTCCCTTGTCATTCTGGGTACGTTAGCACCTTTTCCCACCATGGCTTCACTTTCTCCTCTCCTTTTTTTCTCCTGCATCCCACCTTCTTCACTGTGAGTTGGGCTCCTGCTGCCTCCTGCTTCTCCAGGCTCTTGCAGCCCATGACAAAATGCTGAGTGCATCTGGGATTTCAAGAGCAATGGTAAATTGTGCTGAGAAATGGCATGACCCAAGAGCAGTTGCAAGCATTTGCAACATAACACAACAAGGAAATCAGTGATGCCTGAAAAGAAAAAAAATCCTCTCTGTATCCGGCTCCTGATAATTCTCTGGGCATGAGTCCTGTATTTTTTTGACATGCTGAATAATAAAGCTGGAGAAAAGTGAGGGTGGTCATCCCAGGGCATATAAGGGGCAGTTACAATCTGGAGTTGTGAAGATTTCATTCAGAGGAACAAATAAGGTCATGAATCAAAGTTAAAGGTGGCAAAAGGGCTATTATGCATGAAATAAGCATCCATGTCTTTAATGAGATTGTAACCCAAGATTTATTTTCTCATCTCCATACCCAGGACTTCAGGTGCGTAACACCCCATTAGCACTAATGGGATGTGCACAATTAAAGCCCCACACACTGAAATGAGAACGTTACCATTAAAGTAGTGATGAACAAGTTTCACAAGCTTCAGACAGGTTCACCCATTTAGCTCAGCAGAGTGCTCCAAAACAGATCTGCTCATCTGTAGCTCGACGCCCTACTTTTGTAGGGTCATCGTTTATGAGCACTTGCCACAAATTCACTGAAAGAGGGATATGAGCGTGTGCATATTTCCTCTTTTGGAATTGGATGCTACCCGTGTCCCCGCATGCTTGCTGGGACACCAGTTCTGCAGGCTCGTACTCGACAGCCACATCCAGTAAACCTCTTCACTCCCATCTGTGCCATCTCTCACTTGCAAACTGAGGAGGAGGCAGACTTCCCACCCGGAGTGTACTGAATCCTCTCACCTCCTCTTTACTTTCTGGCATATTGGGAAGCACAGACCGAGCAGATTGGCTCAGCTTGTCAATACAACAGATTTTTCTGCATGCTGTCTGGCAGAGAGCTGCCTATACCATACACAGGAGAGCAGCACAAGAGTACTCAAGGTAGGATCTCACAGCAGTCCAATGAGATTAGCCAAGAGTGGAGGTGAGTTAATCCAGCGCAGGCTTCACCCTGAACAATAAAACCCCGGCGTGCTGCTTGTTTACCTGGTGTTTAACCGTGGCACTGTGAGCAATCACCAATTGAAAAGGAAAGTAGTTTATATTACTACATTTTTTGGCAAGTAAGGTGGACAATATTTTTGGAATCACTTTCTTGTCAGTGAGCAGTAAAAGCAATTCAAATCTGAATAATGCCACAGCAAATCACAGTGGTGATAGAGCTAAGTGCAGTAGCTAGAAGCAGAACTACAATGATAAAACATTAAATACCAATATGACTTTAGCTATTATATTATGTTCTCCCAAGAGCTGTAATTCTTTAGATATATGAACCATTCAGAAAAATTGAATTGAAACCTTCATCATTTTTTCTATAGCATTAAAAATGTAATTTTACATTAAACATTGTAATGTTTATATTCTTAGTACTCACAGATTTTAATGGTACAAAATTCTGACATCATTGCTGAAAAGTTCATGTTCACACAGAATTCAACTAGTTTTACCATCAGTTTTAGTGGCAGTAGGATTAAGCCCAGAAGCCTTAAATCTGATAGACATTAAAAATGGAGAAAATTTACTGGTTAATCTAATTTAGCTAGCACAAGAACATTCCCTACAAAGCCAAGGTTATTAATGGCAGCACAAGTAGCCGCATTCATGCGGAGGCTACTTAACATTTTCCATTGTAATACACAGCTTCAGGATAACTTTGAACAATTCAGGCTAAACATTCCTGATGTTAGCTGTCTGACTAATGCAATCTTTTTTGGGAAGCATTTGCTCAAGGGATTCAGCTATTTCTAAGATTGAGGTTACAGGAAAAAAAAAAAAAAGCAAAAAGAAAAAGGCAAAGGGGAAACAAACTGCAGTTTCACATGAAAAGCTCTGATGCTTCCACAAAGTCAAACTACGGTTTGAATTTTTAGCACAGTGATTATCACAAAGATGATCGAGAAACAAGGAATGCTGGAAAAGAGCACAGAATATGGGGGGAAGAAAGAAAGTGCTGAATTAACTACAGAACTAAGAGACATAAGAAATCAAAAGCGGGGATTAGAAGGGGTTCAGGCAGCAACCTCGTCTGGTTGGTGGGATTACAATGCTAAGAGAGCTCCTACCTACATGTCTTGACCTCAGCACTGCTTTGCTGTTGGCAAGTAGCTAAGAAACCTGTCAATATCCCTCTGCTGTCAGGTCCATCCGTATAGCAGTTAACTGCACTGTGCTGTACCACTTTCTACTCTTGTAGCTCTACGAGGGCAAAACTGTCATTCCACAGCCCCCACATAGAGCCAGCAGGGCAGTCCATGCAGTTCCATGGGATAAAACGTGCTTTACTAAGCTTGGGAAGTCTGAGCCCTCGAGAGACAGGAAAAACTTGAATTGTCAGTGCAGTCGTTATTCAGTCACTCAGCACACAGCCTTCTAATGGCATAATCATGTACTATTTTCTCCATGAGATGTAATAATCAGGCAATTACACTTAGATTCTCCAAATGATATCAAGGTCCTGCTGAGCATGGGCTGAACTGAACCCATTAAGCACTTTATGTGCATATGACTGACACTGTCTTTAAGGAGCTTAGACGCTACAAATACAAGAGAGAATTGGTAAAATTTTTATTGTAGTGGAGAACTGAAGTGCAGGGATTAAATGATCCTCTCAAGCCCATAAAATGAATTTGCCATTGAGCACAAAGCTACCCAGATCTCCTGAATCTGGGTTTAGAAATAGGATTCCCTTCTAGACTCATGTCTAGATTGTTAGACTACTGCAAATTATGAAGCAGTTGGTATGTTTTATATCAAGAAGAACTGCCATTTGTATAAAAAATACATATATTCACTCACTTCTACTACTCATGACACTCTAGTAACAGGAGTAACAAATTCACAGCTCCTATCTGGATCTCAGCAAGGCTGGAAAACAAGCTTATGTCTAGGAGAAGACAGGGATAAACATTTCTCTAAGCTTGACATTTTCCTCTTTTGAGACTGCTTAGCCCTTAAACTAAGTGCTATTTCTCTTCATTCAGTGAAAAAAAAAAAAAAGCGCGCCTTCCTACAGTGTGGAAAAAAATATTCAGATTCAGTTATCCCAAGAAAGGAAGCAGCAGCCACCAATGAAGAGGATGACAAGTTGCAGCTAAATGCCAGACTAAAGCTGCCATGGTAATTTGATTCAAGATACCTGAAAATGCCACAAATACACAAGGAGGTTTCTTCTAATAATATTGTGACCTAAGGAAAATTCTTATGACTAAGAAAAATATTCACAGTGACAAACATTATAGGATTTGCCTTTTATACTGGTGTATGTAATTTGTAGACTACCACAACCTTGTCACTTTGGGAATGTGTTATTTGTTTAGTTCTTGATTCAGTAGCCCTTTTTCTTCTCACAGGCCTCCTTATTTCTCTTTTATAAAGATGTATAAAAATAAAATGCCAGGTTACCCTTTCTAAGCAGAAAATTTTCCTTTCAGATTGGGGATTCATTAAAGATTCATTAAAGTCTTATGAAAATCAATCGATGAACTAGTCTGAGTTCAACAAGAACAAGTGCAGGGTCCTGCACTTGGGGATGAATAACCTCAGGTATCAGTACAGAATAGAGGTTGACCTGCTGGAAAGCAGCTCCACAGAGTGGGCCCAGGAAGTCCTGGTTGACACCAAGTTAACCATGAGGCAGCAGTGTACCCTCGTGGCCAAGAGGGCCAATAGGGTCCTGGTCTGCATCAGGAGGATGTTGCCAGCAGGT